>NC_030682.2:123182869-123508979 GCF_000004195.4 Xenopus tropicalis
CTCTTAAAATTTGGAAAGGGTTCTTTAAAGTGAGAGCCATGAAGTTGTCAAATTCTCTCTCTGAAGTGGTTGTACTGGCAAATATATTAGATAGCTTTAACAAGGGGTTGGATGGCATTTTAGCAAGAGATTCTGAAACCCTAGTACAAAGTTGATCCAGGGAGTTAGGGAGACATTTCCCCCCCTCTGAAACAAAATGAAAAGGCTTTAGTTGTTTTTTTTTTCCTTTCCTCTGGATCAGCTAGCAGTTAGGTTTCATTTAGACTGGTTTCATAAATTGTACTCAATGTGTTTTTTTAACTTAGTTACTGTGTTGCTATGTTAAAGAGATGGGCATGACATTTGATATCTTTACTAGGTTTATTTAACAGTACAGTTATGGTTTCATATATTTTTTTTCTCAATGGCATCTTTCAAACGTTACCAAGTTGTGAAGTTAGGACCTTGTAGTCCATAGAAGAATTTGGTATCCTCCTAATAAGTCTGCAGTGCGAGGAATATGGAGACCTAAAAAACTGTAGCAGAATAGTCTTATATGCCTTATTAAACCCAAGCTTCCATTTCACTTTAGTGTGTAAGAAAGAATTGCAATCGCTCTCCACATCTTTGAGCCTTCACAGATTTGATCTATTAGCCTTACTCCTGTCGGCTGACAAGCCCTCTTAACTGCCATTATTTCATTATGAAGGATACCACTGAGTTATGCAGTTAACAGCCATTTCTGCACAAATAGGGCAATTAAAAGAATTTTCTCATTAAATATTGATCACCTTGATTATTGTTAATAATATCAAGCATAATGGATTTAATATCCAGTTTTCCTTGGGCTGTTCATGTTGCACCATTGCCTATAGAACTTTAAAAAAAACATCTCAAAAAGCGTCTGAAATACTTTTCAGGGTGTAGTCTATTGCCTATATATTCAGTAATTGACTTTGATTTAAAAAATTCAAACCTATCATTTATAATACCATGTGTGTCTTGGAAAAGCAGAGGTATCCTTGTGCTGTGAGGTGTGGTATGCCTTCATCGGACAATATTTATCATTGGGGAGCATCTATGACTTTTTAAAAGTTGTCTTTCTTATCAAGTACCATGTAAAGATGGCCATGCATTGTAAGATTTGCTCTATGGGGAGATTGCCAAATAAGGGAAACTTTCCATGCCCACCAAAATGACCACCTTGGGTGGGCAATATGCTAATGCGGTTTATGATCACATTACAATGATGGCCATACGAGAAGTTGGAGCGAGGACCACATCAATGAGTCAATGCGGTCCCAGATCCGACAGAAAAATCAAGCCTGACCAATCGACATCGATTTTTGGTTAGATATCAGTTAGGGAGGCTTTTTAGAGGTCCCCATACAGATAAGCTGCTGAAGGTGGCCATACATGGGCAGATTTAAACATCAAGTGGGCATCCTGCAGCATTATCTCATCTGCATTATATCTTTTAATATATTAACAGGTTCTTTTATATTTGTATAATCATTTAGTTCCCTAATATTCCATGTAATCACAAAAAAAACTTACAGTAACTATTTCTTGGGGTTTTTTTTTTTTTTTAAATAATTTATTTCAATCCTGTACGTTATCATCAGGAGATTACAGACTGCAACATGACATCAGATTATACATACTGGAGTGAGTATTTAAATTTAATCCTTGGAGAGAGAAAATAGAAGTAGAGAAGGAGCTGATTTGAGGGGAGATGTAGTTGGAGAGATGTGCTGAATATGCAACCATTAGGTGGTGGTTAGATAAAAACTGACCAACATAGTTAAGCCTTATGCATCAGTTGCGGCTTTGGTATGGCAGGCAGTTCAGAGTATTAACTAAAGTGTGCAAAGCAAAGAAAATATATGTTCTCATCAAAGGTCTATTAGACATCAGGTTCCAGCCAGTCTACTTCATAATCACAAGAAGTTTTTAGTGGGTTGGCATAGGATTTGTTGTGTAAAATCCATACCTTTAGAAATTTGTTTGGGTAGCCCTTTGCAAAGTATACCTATTCAGTTGCAGGAAGCGCTTGCTCCATTAATTCTATCCAGAAATTTAGCATTCAGGGGTAGTTATCCATTTTATAGCTATGGCTTTTTTTTGCATAAAATGGCAGGAATATGAGTAGTGTTTGTTCAGTTCTTGAGAGTGCTGTGGAATTCAACAGGAGGACTGTAGGGTGGCATTCGATTGGTTGAGCCATTTGTTGGGAGAAAAAGGTGGAAATGTCCATCCAAAAGGACTTATTTTGAGAATAGTCCCTTATTTCTAGTGTTAAACAACCTTTAACTAAGTTGTTTGTAAAAATATAATTATTTTGCCAAGCTGCATGTAAAGGACCTTTTTCCTGTCCCACAAATTGAAAGTGCAGAACACATCTCCCTTCCTGCCAAAACACCAATATAAGTAGAATGAGTCCATTACAAGTATAAAAGCATTAGGAACCATAGTTGACAACAACAAGCACTATCTCAGGACCGCAGAGGAAGCCTTACATTTTAAAAGAATATAACTATAGTGCAATGAAGGAAAAGTAGAGGGTTTTACAAAGGAACTTGCGCTCCACTTTTCCTTTTGATTATTTATATTGCATCATTTCCATCGTTCTATGAATTATTAGGTCTTACATCATTAATTCACTCTAGGTTTAAAAATGAATTCTTGAATATCATTTTATGTACTGGTGTATTTTATTCATTTTTTATTGCAAGATGTATTTATGTGTGAATGTTTTTATTGTAATTAACTAATAAATACTAATTGTTTGATTTAATTCACAACACTCGGTGGTTTGTTTTGTATGAGCGCCAACTCTGTTTTATAATAGTTTATTTTCTAATTGGGGATTAGTTTGGAGGAAGGCAGCTGTTCACTTCACTTTATTTCACATTTTTGGTGTGGGGCCACTATTGTTGAGTATTTTTGGTTTTTAGGTATTTGATAAATATATTTCCTACACATTGGGTAAAATTTTAGCCAAGCGCGGACAAGGTTTAGTATTTATGAACTTGCGCTCCACCACTTAGGAACTTTGAGCAGAATACTTATATAAGTTTATAGTTTTGTGTCTAGGTAGCTGAGTAATTCAATTATGTTTAATATATTTGCCAGACAGGTTTGGTGGTATTTTACACGGGGTGCCATGACAAGCATTGTACACATTTTCATTGTAGTAGTTAAATCCATAGCCTGTTGGTTGGTAAGGTTTAGAATATAAGCTCTGCTATTTTTATTACATAGTATTTTAATACCAGCTGCTGTTTTTCATCCATCAAAATACTGATCCTCTCTATGCAGGAAGCAAGATTATTAGTTTTACCCATTATATCTATGAATGTCACGTTTAGCACTAAGACTAAGTAGTATATAGGGGTAATTGTATTTCAGTAGCCATAGTACATGAATCTAAATGTTTTTCTGAGAGATACATAAGAAACCATAATATAGTACTGTAGATCCATATCTGTTAAAAGAAAATATTTGCTTTGAGAAGGTGCACTAAACCAGCCATATTGTTACATGACTAGTTTCAGTTGCTTGGATTTTTAATTGGAAGTTTTTACTTACATAGCTATCTATTTATGTCTAGGACTAATGTCTTTCACTTTGAATTTCTAGAAATTATCTGGCCCTTTGCTCAGGCCATACTTTAGCACGTAAACCAAGTAAAGACTTTGCCAGACTAGCAATCAGGGGTCTTGTTGGGGGCTCACTGGCTTCAAATGCAGACAAAAAATCTGAAACCAAAAGCCAAAACCAGAATCCAATAAAAAAAAAGCGCTGAACCATTACCTTCAGCTTTTTTTATTGGAGCATATAATTTTTAAAATCATGTGCTTTTGTATACTATATTGTAACTGCTTGCTGGAGATCCTGGAGCTGTTAATGAATGGGGTTGTATGTATTTTCCAAGATGTTGATGCTGTTGTCTGCCGCCACTGTTTGTTCCTGGAGTTTCTGCAATCTTTAAGAATGGAGAATTCAACCTTCAGATTTCTGCCAATATAAAAGTAGTGCATTTTTCCACTGTTGCTTTGATTTCGGCTCACAAGTGAAATGTGGTGCAGTGGGGTGGCTCTGACGAGGAAGATACCTGGGAGCCGGCACCATTTTTGGTAGGCCTTTCCTCCTGCATAAATCTCTTATTATATTATATTGTTATTATTATATTATTATTATCTTATTATATTATCATATATATATAATTATATATATGAGGCAAACATCTTGGTCTACCAGAATTTAGAAGGTTGGCCTTCTAGCTCCCTATTACAGCTGGACAAATGGAGCTTACCAATCCTTTATGGTACGGTATTGAATCAAAGACTGAATTGTCTCACTGTAAACAAAATCTCTGTCTTGCTGCTTGTAATTGGGCAAACTTTCAATTCTAGGGACAGCTGTCACAGTCCTTGGCAAGGTGATGACACAGCAAGCCAGAAATAGATCAGATGCAATGGATGTTGCAAACTACCAGCCTTGATATGTAAATACACATTACAAAGGGCCTCTTTGGGGAAGATTTCTGTAGAACAAATCAAAAGGTAAGTGGTATTTGTGGTTACTGCACTGGCATGGCAAGTGCTTTGCTGATCATGCTCCTTGTACTGAAGTTTGCAATGCGTACAAACTGAAAATGCTAGCTTGATGCTATTATTAGCTCATGGGTCCGAAGGCCACTGCATATTAACCGCTACGTGATAATTTTTACAAAGACTGCTTAACAATTTCACCACTGTGAATCTGGTGAAAGTATTTTAGTTAAGAATATATACCTGCTCTTACCTTATTTTGAGCTAGTTTTTTTTATGTTTCAAAGATATGTTTATACTTCAATTTTTTTTAACAATACGGACGGCCAATATTTTTACCCTTTCCTTTCTTCAGGCAAATATTTGAAAATTGCACTTAATATAAAAATAAAATAACCGTTATATTCATATTTAGGACATAATTTGATTAACAACAACAGAGATAACTAGCAATAGTCACTGAACAGGAAAATATGGTTATAGTAAACACACAGGCATGACCCCTTTCCTTCCCTGCTTTACTCACTTCCTCTTCTTTTTTATTTTATTTTCTATAAACATGGTTTATTTTTTAAAATATTGTTGCTACTTCACCCTCATCCTTTTCCACTATCCCTTCAGCCTCTACCACAACCCTTGTTGACCCAATATTATACTTTCTTCTTACAATAATTCTCCTTCTTCCACCACAACTTTTGCTCTTCCTCAAAAACCCTTTATTTATCAGAAGTAAACAGGAGCAGATGGATCCAGCAGGAATGATGTTGTAATAGTGTTAACCACTCCGTCTCTTGTATAATACAGTTTTACAGCGGAGTATATATAGGTGTACTGCTCTCCCTCCATGGTTCTGCTTCTGGCAGGTCATCTTTCCCCTCATTCATGGCTCTGGACTGGGGGAAAATACTGGGTGTTGGGTGTTACAGCACATTCTAAAGATATTTTGCACTCTCAATAAAAATACAAAAAGTCTTGATTAAAGCACATTTAGTAAATAAAGACTTTTTTGTATTTTTAATCGAGAGTGAGAATATGTTTATTCTCGATTCATACCCCATGAATACTGGGGCTTTTTCTATGTTCTAGTGCCAGTTAAGCATGTTACAACTTTTTGATCACTTTCACTAAGGGGCTGATTTACTAACCCACGAATCCGACCCGAATTGGAAAAGTTCCGACTTGAAAACGAACATTTTGCGACTTTTTCGTATGTTTTGCGATTTTTTCGGATTCTGTACGAATTTTTCGTTACCAATACGATTTTTGCGTAAAAACGCGAGTTTTTCGTATCCATTACGAAAGTTGCGTAAAAAGTTGCGCATTTTTCGTAGCGTTAAACTTAACGCTACGAAAATGCGCAACTTTTCGCGTAAGTTTTAACGCTACGCAAAATGCGCAACTTTTTACGCAACTTTCGTAATGGATAGGAAAACTCGCGTTTTTACGCAAAAATCGTATTGGTAACGAAAAATTCGTAAAGAATCCGAAAAAATCGCGAAACATACGAAAAAATCGCAAAGTACCGATCATTACGAAAAAAACGCAATCGGACTCCATTCGACCCGTTCGTGGGTAAGTAAATCAGCCCCTTATAGTGGTATTTGGCTGGAGTGAACCATTGTATTACTATGTAAAGTAAATGCATTTTTTCTGTCCTATATGAATCTGTTTAACGTGACCCTGATGATTATAAACATATGAAACATATGGGATTTGACTAAAGGATTGTTTAAAATAAGGTAAAATGCAAATGTTATTTATCTCACTAAAATTCCTTTTTGCCTTGGCCAAGGAGTGTTGGCTCCGCTGCTCTAAGCCTGCATCTTTTTCTGCAGGCTGAGAGAAGCAGACAAATCTTCCTTGTCTAGTCTGCCACCAACATGGATTTATGTAGCTTAAGGGCTGTGACACACGGGGAGATTAGTCGCCGCACGACAAATCTCCCCAAAATGCCATTCCAACCGGCTAGAATGTAAATCGCCGGTGGGATGGCATATGCGGAGCCGCGATTTGCCAAAGTCGTGGAAGTTTCCTCTCAAGGCAACTTCCGTGACTTCGGCAAATCGCGGCGCCGCGTATGCCATCCCACCGGCGATTTACATTCTAGCCAGTTGGAATGGCATTTTGGGGAGATCTGTCGCACGGCGACTAATCTCCCCGTGTGTCACAGCCCTTAAGCTACATAAATCCATGTTGGTGGCAGACTAGTTCAGTTGGTTTCTTTTAACGTTGACATTTTTTTTTTGTTAGACTTAAAGTATGTTGATCCAAATGATGGAAAGCCCCCTTATCTGGAAGGTTCCTAGATCCCAAGCTTTCCAGATATTAGAACCCATAACTCTATATAGCTGAGTTTTCTCTTAAACCAAAGCTAGGTAGTTGGTATATGGGCAAGTTCAAAGAGCACATGACTAAATGCTATATATATTACAGATGAAGCGCAGGTTTTCCCAAAACTTAACTAGTTACAAGATAACACAGGCTATCCTGTTGTGTTATCTTGTGCCATCTCCCTGCTGTGTCAGGGGAAAAAAAGCCTTCTAGGCTATTATTCTGTTTTTAGACAGCAGGTGGTGCCTGGAAAGTAACGTTAACATACACAGTAGGGGGTCCATTTTGACACCAGACTTCTCCAGCCTTATCTTTTTTCTGGAATGTGGGAAGTGCTAAGAGTGATTAAGATTACCCCCTGGTAAAAGAAAATAGAGCACTAGTCTCTCCTGTGGGTAATTACACACTGGGCTGTTTCTGGGCAAATCCAGTTGGTACAACGTATATCAGGCGCATAATCATATATTTTTAATACTGTAGTTTGGCATTTTTCCCTCCTCTTTTCACATTATGCAATTTTGTTTTCCTCAATCATTTAACTATTAGAGTTCCCAGATCCCTGCAAAGAATGGGCCCAGACAATAAATAAGTTCCCTTTTCTCTGTAATAATAAAACAGTACCTGTACTTGATCCCAACTAAGATATAATTATCCCTTATTGGGGGCAGAACAGCCCTATTGGGTTTATTTCATGGTTAAATGATTCCCTTTTCTCTGTAATAATAAAACAGTACCTGTACTTGATCTCAACTAAGATATAATTACCCCTTATTGAGGCAGAACAGCCCTATTGGGTTTAATTAATGGTTAAATGATTCCCTTTTCTCTGTAATAATAAAACAGTACCTGTACTTGATCCCAAATAAGATATAATTACCCCTTATTGGGGGCAGAACAGCCCTATTGGGTTTATTTCATGGTTAAATGATTCCCTTTTCTCTGTAATAATAAAACAGTACCTTGTACTTGATCCCAACTAAGATATAATTACCCCTTATTGGGGGCAGAACAGTCCTATTGGGTTTATTTCATGGTTAAATGATTCCCTTTTCTCTGTAATAATAAAACAGTACCTTGTACTTGATCCCAACTAAGATATAATTACCCCTTATTGGGGGCAGAACAGCCCTATTGGGTTTTTTTAATGGTTAAATGATTCCCTTTTCTCTGTAATAATAAAACAGTACCTGTACTTGATCCCAACTAAGATATAATTACCCCTTATTGGGGGCAGAACAGCCCTATTGGGTTTATTTCATGCTTAAATGATTCCCTTTTCTCTGTAATAATAAAATAGTACCTGTATTTTATACTGGTTTTTTTTTGTGGTTAGGATGGTTTTGAGAGAGGGCCATTTGTATAACTCAGCCTGCAGCCTTGTGCTTTATATGGGCACAGAACCCCTCAGTGACTTCTAAAATCCTTATCATTTACAGTAGAGGGTACATTATCCCTTATAATACATGAGTGATACTCAGAGTTCCCTGTATAACTCAGCCTGCAGCCTTGTGCCTTTATATGGTCACAGAGCCCCTCAGTGACTGCTAATATCCTTATAATTTACAGTAGGGGGTACATTATCCCTTATAATATACGAGGCCTGCAGCTTTGTACCTTTATCACAGAATGCCTCCAATATCCCTTTTAATACATAAGAGATTATTACAGCCATGTTTTTCATTTATAGTTATTAAGGTTAAGGCCACAGGCAGTGACAGCAGCTTTGGACAAGTATAAATGATAAATAAAGCAGACATTATCAATAGTAAAGAAATATATCTTTCCACAACTTGGGACAACCTATCTGTACTGAACCCAGTGAGTTTCTTACGCCCTGTAGGCAACACTGACACCCAACACTGCACCACACCATACCTCCCAACATTTAAAAATTAAAAAGAGGGACAAAAGTATATGCCGCGCTAAGTGATGCAATATTTTTGACCACGCCCCTCTGACCACACCCACATTACAAAACACCCCCATTTTCCATGGTTGGAATGGCAGCATCAGACAGACCAAGTGCACTAGTGTTTTAACTCTTTTACTGCCAACGACGTATGGCATACGTCGTGGCAGTAAAAGGGCTTAAATGCCAACTACGTGTCCCATACGTCGTTGGCATTTATGCGCAGCTCTCTGCAGCGGCGGCATGTACCGCCGCTGCAGAGAGCTTCTATCCATGACAGCCCCCCTGGGCAATGTGCCAGGGGGGCTGTCATGAGGGTCCTGCAAGACAATCGCTCGCTGCTGCTTCCTGCTTCCTCCTTCCCCCCTGCCGGCCGGCCCACTGAAGAGGAGGCGATCGGGTCTTCAGGACAGGTAAGAACTTTTTTTTTTCATTTACACACTTACACACACACTTACATACATTTATACACACTTACATACATTTACACACACTACATTTACACACATTTTGGCAGTTTTTTTTTTCATTTTTCACACCACTTTTATACACTTATTTACACTCATATACACACTTACACACTATAACAAAACTTTTACACATGTACACACATGTATACACAAACACTTTGGGTTTTTTTTTGTTTTTTTTTCATTTTGCCACTTTGTTTTTAGTTTCTTTTACCCAAAAACTGTTTATTTTGACAGCGTGACTATTGGATCAGATATTCTGACCACTAATTACACTGTCATGTGACTTATTTTGTTGTTTCACTGATTTGCACAATTTTTGTGGTTTTATCGCATTTTATCCCTGTATAAGTGTTCCTAATCTGTTTTTAGCGTAGCTTTGCCAGGTGTAACTTTGGTGTACAAAAATAACTTTGCCTATTTTGAATTCATCAGAATATGTACTTTCCAAAAATATATGGTTTCCTAGGGCTCTCTGTATAGTTAGGGGGGGGGGGTTACTGCACATAATACGCTGTCAGGGGGCTCTGTGTGCAAAAGCTGAGTTGGCAGGTGAGAAATCCTTATGCGCTATTTTCATTTTGGGTTCAGTACATACCGCAGACTTTGGTATATCTATGCATATTGGGCATCAACCTGTTCAGTAGGCCTCTGGTGTTCCTATTTGGGGTGACTTGCCTTTGTACGCAAGAAATTGTGTGAGATAAATGCGGCAAATTGCAACATTTTTAGTCGATTTTCTGAAATGCCATAAAAAACAATAAATTTAGGAAAGCTTTGCAGATTGGTACTTTGGTGTAGAAAGGACTCTTTACCCTTGTTGGATTTGTCAGAATGTGTACTTTCCAAAAATATATGGTTTTGTGGGGGTCTGTGTATAGTTAGGGGAAGTTTCGGCACATAATACACTGACAGGGGGCTCTGTGTGCAAAAGCTAAGCTGGCAGGCGAGAAATCCTTATGCGCTATTTTCATTTCGGGGTCAGTACATACCACAGACTTTGGTATATCTTTGCATATTGGGCATCAAACTGTTCAGTAGGCCTCTGGTGTTCCTATTTGGGGTGATTTGCCTTTATCTGATCTTTATCAAGAAATTGTGAGAGATAAATGCGGCAAATTGCAACATTTTTATGCGATTTTCTAAATGTCATATAAATCTGCAAACTTAGGAAAGCTTTACAGCTTGGTACTTTGGAGCAAAAAGAAATGTTTACCCATTATAGATTCGGGGGGATGTGTACTTTCCAAAAATATATGGCTTTCTGGGGTGAGCGTACTTTTTTTGTAGCATTATCCCACATAAAGGATGTAAATGTGTTGATTTTGCAGGAGCTGAAATGATACATCATATGGGGGTATGTTCCCATTGGGGCCCCTACATGCCACATACTTAGCTAAACCTATACATATTGGGCATCAAACTGTTCAGTGGACCCCTGGCGTTCATATTTAGGGTATTTTATTTGGTTACTTTATGACCCGTAGGAGATAAGATACTATAGACTGGAAGTTTTGAAGCAATTTTTAAAAAAAATCACAAATTTTGATAAAAACCAATAACTTTAGGAAAGCATTGCGACTTGATAGTTTGGAGTAGACAGACAGTTCTGCCTATTCTGTATTCCCCAGAATCTGTTCTTTCCAAAAATGTACAATTTTCTGGGATAAACCTTCTGTTAGTGGAAATTTTGTCCTTGAAATCTGAGGTATGCCGCTTTCTGGAGCAGTGCTTTGGAAATTTGGTAATGTACTGCTGGGAGTTTTTGAGAAATCTCCATAAAACTATATATATTTGGTATTGGCACGTTCAGGAGACATGGGACTTTCCAAATCAGTTGTATATTCGTGAATAAAATAATTTTTGTTTCTAGTATGTGTGTTTATATTATGGAAAATTAGATTTTTTTTGCATTTTTAGACATTTAGAAGCCTATATCTTGTTACAGAATTGGAATTACACAAAAATTCTACCATATTTTGAAAGCTTAGGTTGTTCTGAAAAAAACAATATATTGTTTTCCTGGGTAAACTAAAAGTCCCCCTGAGGAAAGGCCCCTAAAGTGAAACAGTGCAAAATGTTCAAAAACTGTCTGGCAATACAAGTTCCGCTTTGACCAAAACAGCTGGCAGTAAAAGGGTTAATAGCTGGCATCATAAATCATGAGCTGCCCTTGAAAATACAAAAAGGAGGAGGCCCGGACGCGCCTGTGGCCATCAATGGTCCTTCATAGTTCAATTCCCTTGGTGCGTCTGCCTCTATCAATGGGGCTCAATGCTGATACCATTTCTGATACATGCCCTACCTAAGGCATCAGCTTTGAGACCCAAGGAAGCTCAGCTGCCAGGGCGGGACTCGAACTCCAAACCTTACGGGGTAGGAATCGAACTCCAAAGCCAACGGGGCAGGAATCGAACTCCACACCCGGCGATGTAAGGGCGTGCGCTCTACCACTTCGCTATCCTTCCTCCTCCCACTTGTAATATGTTTCTTCGTAATCTTGTCTTCTGCATATTGGCGGTTGGTGTATCCTAACCGACTGACTGAAACACTCAGGGTTAGAGCCTGCTGCTTGCCCCAAGCCCTGCATAACTAGGGGGGCTGTTATAGTAGGGGGAAATGAATCCTCCATTTATCAACATTCTCTGGGGGGGAATGAATACAAGGGTATAAGTTTTACCCCCGGGGCAAGAGAGGTCCCCAAATTTGCCCCATTGACTTATGATGGGGATTTTGGCAAATAACTAGTTTGTCGAAGACCCATGAATGAGGTGTTAAACTGTGCAGCTAATTCGAGAATGGGGTGCAATGACTTTTCTGAGGGGAGGGCAGTTAATTGCCCCAGCAGGGGGCAATTATCCGCCCATAGACTTAACATAGAGACCAACTTTGACTGAGTCCCGCTCCATTTTTGGTAGACCCATGAATGAGGTGTCAAACCGTGCAGCTTATTCTGGAATGGGGTGCTATGACTTTTCTGAGGGGTGGGCGGTTAATTGCCCCAGCAGGGGGCAATTATCCGCCCATAGACTTAACATTGAGACCAACTTTGACTGAGTCCCGCACCGTTTTTCGTAGACCCATGAATGAGGTGTCAAACCATACAGCTTATTCGGGAATGGGGTGCTATGCCTTTTTGGAGGGGTGGGCGGTTAATTGCCCCAGCAGGGGGCAATTAACCACCGTTTGTCGTAGACCCATAAATGAGGTGTCAAACCGTGCGGCTTATTAAGGAGGGGGGTGCTATGACTTTTCTGAGGGGTGGGCGGTTAATTGCCCCAGCAGGGGGCAATTATCCGCCCATAGACTTAACATAGAGACCAACTTTGACTGAGTCCCGCACTGTTTTTTGTAGACCCATGAATGAGGTGTCAAACCGTGCAGCTTATTTGGGAATGGGGTGCTATGCCTTTTCTGAGGGGTGGGCGGTTAATTGCCCCAGCAGGGGGCAATTAACCACCGTTTGTCGTAGACCCATGAATGAGGTGTCAAACTGTGCGGCTTATTCGGGAATGGGGTGCTATGCCTTTTTGGAGGCGTGGGCGGTTAATTGCCCCAGCAGGGGGCAATTAACCACCGTTTGTCGTAGACCCATAAATGAGGTGTCAAACCGTGCAGCTTATTAAGGAGGGGGGTGCTATAACTTTTCTGAGGGGTGGGCGGTTAATTGCCCGAGCAGGGGGCAATTATCCGCCCATAGACTTAACATTGAGACCAACTTTGACTGCACCCGCACCGTTTTTCGCAGACCCATAAATGAGGTGTCAAACCGTACAGCTTATTCGGGAATGGGGTGCTATGCCTTTTTGGAGGGGTGGGCGGCTAATTGCCCCAGCAGGGGGCAATTAACCACTGTTTGTCGTAGACCCATAAATGAGGTGTCAAACCGTGCGGCTTATTCGGGAGTGGGGTGCAATGCCTTTTCTGAGGGGTGGGCGGTTAATTACCCCAACAGAGGGCAATTAACCACTGTTTGTCGTAGACCCATAAATGAGGTGTCAAACCGTGCGGCTTATTCTGGAATGGGGTGCTATGACTTTTCTGAGGGGTGGGCGGTTAATTACCCCAGCAGGGGGCAATTATCCGCCCATAGACTTAACATTGAGACCAACTTTGACTGAGTCCCGCACCGTTTTTCGTAGACCCATGAATGAGGTGTCAAACCATACAGCTTATTCGGGAATGGGGTGCTATGCCTTTTTGGAGGGGTAGGCGGTTAATTGCCCCAGCAGGGGGCAATTAACCACCGTTTGTCGTAGACCCATCAATGAGGTGTCGAACTGTGCGGCTTATTCGGGAGTGGGGTGCTATGACTTTTCTGAGGGGTGGGCGGTTAATTGCCCAGGCAGGGGGCAATTATCCGCCCATAGACTTAACATTGAGACCAACTTTGACTGCACCCGCACCGTTTTTCGTAGACCCATGAATGAGGTGTCAAACCGTGCAGCTTATTCGGGAATGGGGTGCTATACCTTTTCTGACGGGTGGGCGGCTAATTGCCCCAGCAGGGGGCAATTAACCACCGTTTGTCGTAGACCCATGAATGAGGTGTCAAACCGTGCGGTTTATTCGGGAATAGGGTGCTATAACTTTTGTGAGGGGTGGGCAGTTAATTGCCCCAGCAGGGGGCAATTAACCCCCGTTTGTCGTAGACCCATGAATGAGGTGTAAAACTGTGTGGCTTATTCGGGAGTGGGGTGCTATGACTTTTCTGAGGGGTGGGCAGTTAATTGCCCCAGCAGGGGGCAAATAACCACCGTTTGTCGTAGACCCATAAATGAGGTGTCAAACCGTGCGGCTTATTCGGGAGGGGGGTGCTATGACTTTTCTGAGGGGTGGGCGGTTAATTGCCCCAGCAGGGGGCAATCATCCGCCCATAGACTTAACATTGAGACCAACTTTGACTGAGTCCCGCACCGTTTTTCGTAGACCCATGAATGAGGTGTCAAACCGTACAGCTTATTCGGGAATGGGGTGCTATGCCTTTTTGGAGGGGTGGGTGGTTAATTGCCCCAGCAGGGGGCAATTAACCACCGTTTGTCGTAGACCCATAAATGAGGTGTCAAACCGTGCGGCTTATTCGGGAGTGGGGTGCTATGACTTTTCTGAGGGGTGGGCGGTTAATTGCCCCAGCAGGGGGCAATTATCCGCCCATAGACTTAACATTGAGACCAACTTTGACTGAGTCCCGCACCGTTTTTCGTAGACCCATGAATGAGGTGTCAAACAGTGCATCTTATTCGGGAATGGGGTGCTATGCCTTTTCTGAGGGGTGGGCGGTTAATTGCCCCAGCAGGGGGCAATTAACCACCGTTTGTCGTAGACCCATGAATGAGGTGTCAAACCGTGCGGCTTATTCGGGAATAGGGTGCTATAACTTTTGTGAGGGGTGGGCAGTTAATTTCCCCAGCAGGGGGCAATTAACCACCGTTTGACGTAGACCCATGAATGAGGTGTAAAACTGTGCGGCTTATTCGGGAATGGGGTGCTATGACTTTTCTGAGGGGTGGGCAGTTAATTGCTCCAGCAGGGGGCAATTATCCACCCATAGACTTAACATTGAGACCAACTTTGACCGAGTCCCACACCGTTTTTCGTAGACCCATGAATGAGTTGTCAAACCGTGCGGCTTATTCGGGAATGGGGTGCTATGCCTTTTCTGAGGGGTGGGCGGTTAATTGCCCCAGCAGGGAGCAATTAACTACCGTTTGTCGTAGACCCATGAATGAGGTGTCAAACTGTGCGGCTTATTCGGGAATAGGGTGCTATGACTTTTGTGAGGGGTGGGCAGTTAATTGCCCCAGCAGGGGGCAATTATCCACCCATAGACTTAACATTGAGACCAACTTTGACTGAGTCCCACACCGTTTGTCGTAGACCCATGAATGAGGTGTCAAACAGTGTGACTTTTTTCGGGAATGGGGTGCTATGACTTTTCTGAGGGGTGGGCGGTTAATTGCCCCAGATGGGGGCAATTATCCGCCCATAGACTTAACATTGAGACCAACTTTGACTGAGTCCCACACCGTTTGTCGTAGACCCATGAATGAGGTGTCAAACTGTGTGGCTTATTTGGGAATGGGGTGCTATGACTTTTCTGAGGGGTGGGAGGTTAATTGCCCCAGCAGGGGGCAATTAACCACCGTTTGTCGTAGACCCATGAATGAGGTGTCAAACCGTGCGGCTTATTCGGGAATAGGGTGCTATGACTTTTGTGAGGGGTGGGCAGTTAATTGCCCCAGCAGGGGGCAATTAACCACAGTTTGTCGTAGACCCATGAATGAGGTGTCAAACCGTGCAGTTTATTCGGGAATAGGGTGCTATGACTTTTCTGAGGGGTGGGCAGTTAATTGCCCCAGCAGGGGGCAATTAACCACCGTTTGTCGTAGACCCATGAATGAGGTGTCAAACTGTGCGGCTTATTCGGGAATAGGGTGCTATGACTTTTCTGAGGGGTGGGCAGTTAATTGCCCCAGCAGGGGGCAATTATCCGCCCATAGACTTAACATTGAGACCAACTTTGACTGAGTCCCGCACCGTTTGTCGCAGACCCATGAATGAGGTGTCAAACAGTGTGACTTTTTCGGGAATGGGGTGCTATGACTTTTCTGAGGGGTGGGCGGTTAATTGCCCTAGTAGGGGCACGAGTTTTGCCATGGCAAGCACCACTCACAATTTCTTCAGGAAATGTACCTCTCTAGTTATTATTATTATTATTAACATTTATTTATAAAGCGCCAACATATACCGCAGCGCTGTACAATAAGTGTCAGAAAAGTCATAGCACCCCACTCCCGAATAAGCCGCACGGTTTGACACCTCATTCATGGGTCTACGACAAACGGTGGTTAATTGCCCCCTGCTGGGGCAATTAACCGCCCACCCCTCAGAAAAGTCATAGCACCCCACTCCCGAATAAGCCGCACATTTTGACACCTCATTCATGGGTCTACGACAAACGGTAGTTAATTGCCCCCTGCTGGGGCAATTAAACGCCCACCCCTCAGAAAAGGCATAGCACCCCATTCCCGAATAAGCTGCACGGTTTAACACCTCATTCATGGGTCTACGAAAAACGGTGCGGGACTCAGTCAAAGTTGGTCTCAATGTTAAGTCTATAGGGGATAATTGCCCCCTGCTGGGGCAATTAACCGCCCACCCCTCAGAAAAGTCATAGCACCCCACTCCCGAATAAGCCGCACGGTTTGACACCTCATTCATGGGTCTACGACAAACGGTGGTTAATTGCCCCCTGCTGGGGCAATTAACCGCCCACCCCTCAGAAAAGGCATAGCACCCCATTCCCGAATAAGCCGCACGGTTTGACACCTCATTCATGGGTCTACGAAAAACGGTGCGGGACTCAGTCAAAGTTGGTCTCAATGTTAAGTCTATTGTCGGATAATTGCCCCCTGCTGGGGCAATTAACTGCCCACCCCTCACAAAAGTCATAGCACCCTATTCCCGAATAAGCCGCACGGTTTGACACCTCATTCATGGGTCTACGACAAACGGTGGTTAATTGCCCCCTGCTGGGGCAATTAACCGCCAACCCCTCAGAAAAGTCATAGCACCCCACTCCCGAATAAGCCGCACGGTTTGACACCTCATTCATGGGTCTACGACAAACGGTGCGGGACTCAGTCAAAGTTGGTCTCAATGTTAAGTCTATGGGCGGATAATTGTCCCCTGCTGGGGCAATTAACCGCCAACCCCTCAGAAAAGTCATAGCACCCCACTCCCGAATAAGCCGCACGGTTTGACACCTCATTCATGGGTCTACGACAAACGGTGGTTAATTGCCCCCTGCTGGGGCAATTAACCGCCCACCCCTCAGAAAAGTCATAGCACCCCACTCCCGAATAAGCCGCACATTTTGACACCTCATTCATGGGTCTACGACAAACGGTAGTTAATTGCCCCCTGCTGGGGCAATTAACCGCCCACCCCTCAGAAAAGGCATAGCACCCCATTCCCGAATAAGCTGCACGGTTTAACACCTCATTCATGGGTCTACGAAAAACGGTGCGGGACTCAGTCAAAGTTGGTCTCAATGTTAAGTCTATGGGGGATAATTGCCCCCTGCTGGGGTAATTAACCGCCCACCCCTCAGAAAAGTCATAGCACCCCACTCCCGAATAAGCCGCACGGTTTGACACCTCATTCATGGGTCTACGACAAACGGTGGTTAATTGCCCCCTGCTGGGGCAATTAACCGCCCACCCCTCAGAAAAGGCATAGCACCCCATTCCCGAATAAGCCGCACGGTTTGACACCTCATTCATGGGTCTACGAAAAACGGTGCGGGACTCAGTCAAAGTTGGTCTCAATGTTAAGTCTATTGTCGGATAATTGCCCCCTGCTGGGGCAATTAACCGCCCACCCCTCAGAAAAGTCATAGCACCCCATTCCAGAATAAGCCGCACGGTTTGACACCTCATTCATGGGTCTACCAAAAATGGTGCGGGACTCAGTCAAAGTTGGTCTCAATGTTAAGTCTATGGGCGGATAATTGCCCCCTGCTGGGGCAATTAACTGACCACCCCTCAGAAAAGTCATTGCACCCCATTCTCGAATTAGCCGCACAGTTTAACACCTCATTCATGGGTCTTCGACAAACTAGTTATTTGCCAAAATGCCCATCATAAGTCAATGGGGCAAATTTGGGGACCTCTCTTGCCCCGGGGGTAAAACTTATACCCTTGTATTCATTCCCCCCCAGAGAATGTTGATAAATGGAGGATTCATTTCCCCCTACTATAACAGCCCCCCTAGTTATGCAGGGCTTGGGGCAAGCAGCAGGCTCTAACCCTGAGTGTTTCAGTCAGTCGGTTAGGATACACCAACCGCCAATATGCAGAAGACAAGATTACGAAGAAACATGTTACAAGTGGGAGGAGGAAGGATAGCGAAGTGGTAGAGCGCACGCCCTTACATCGCCGGGTGTGGAGTTCGATTCCTGCCCCGTTGGCTTTGGAGTTCGATTCCTACCCCGGGTTTGGAGTTCGAGTCCCGCCCTGGCAGCTGAGCTTCCTTGGGTCTCAAAGCTGATGCCTTAGGTAGGGCATGTATCAGAAATGGTATCAGCATTGAGCCCCATTGATAGAGGCAGACGCACCAAGGGAATTGAACTATGAAGGACCATTGATGGCCACAGGCGCGTCCTGGCCTCCTCCTTTTTGTATTTTCAAGGGCAGCTCATGATTTATGATGCCAGCTATTAACCCTTTTACTGCCAGCTGTTTTGGTCAAAGCGGAACTTGTATTGCCAGACAGTTTTTGAACATTTTGCACTGTTTCACTTTAGGGGCCTTTCCTCAGGGGGACTTTTAGTTTACCCAGGAAAACAATATATCGTTTTTTTCAGAACAACCTAAGCTTTCAAAATATGGTAGAATTTTTGTGTAATTCCAATTCTGTAACAAGATATAGGCTTCTAAATGTCTAAAAATGCAAAAAAAATCTAATTTTCCATAATATAAACACACATACTAGAAACAAAAATTATTTTATTCACGAATATACAACTGATTTGGAAAGTCCCATGTCTCCTGAACGTGCCAAAACCAAATATATATAGTTTTATGGAGATTTCTCAAAAACTCCCAGCAGTACATTACCAAATTTCCAAAGCACAGCTCCAGAAAGCGGCATACCTTAGATTTCAAGGACAAAATTTCCACTAACAGAAGGTTTATCCCATAAAATTGTACATTTTTGGAAAGAACAGATTCTGGGGAATACAGAATAGGCAGAACTGTCTGTCTACTCCAAACTATCATGTCGCAATGCTTTCCTAAATTTATTGGTTTTTATCAAAATTTGTGATTTTTTTTAAAAATTGCTTCAAAACTTCCAGTCTATAGTATCTTATCTCCTACGGGTCATAAAGTAACCAAATAAAATACCCTAAATATGAACGCCAGGGGTCCACTGAACAGTTTGATGCCCAATATGTATAGGTTTAGCTAAGTATGTGGCATGTAGGGGCCCCAATGGGAACATACCCCCATATGATGTATCATTTCAGCTCCTGCAAAATCAACACATTTACATCCTTTATGTGGGATAATGCTACAAAAAAAGTATGCTCACCCCAGAAAGCCATATATTTTTGGAAAGTACACATCCCCCCGAATCTATAATGGGTAAACATTTCTTTTTGCTCCAAAGTACCAAGCTGTAAAGCTTTCCTAAGTTTGCAGATTTATATGACATTTAGAAAATCGCATAAAAATGTTGCAATTTGCCGCATTTATCTCTCACAATTTCTTGATAAAGATCAGATAAAGGCAAATCACCCCAAATAGGAACACCAGAGGCCTACTGAACAGTTTGATGCCCAATATGCATAGATATACCAAAGTCTGCGGTATGTACTGACCCCGAAATGAAAATAGCGCATAAGGATTTCTCGCCTGCCAGCTCAGCTTTTGCACACAGAGCCCCCTGTCAGTGTATTATGTGCAGTAACCCCCCCCCTAACTATACAGAGAGCCCCTGGAAACCATATATTTTTGGAAAGTACACATTCTGATGAATTCAAAATAGGCAAAGTTATTTTTGTACATTAAAGTTACACCTGGCAAAGCTACGCTAAAAACAGATTAGGAACACTTATACAGGGATAAAATGTGATAAAACCACAAAAATTGTGCAAATCAGTGAAACAACAAAATAAGTCACATGACAGTGTAATTAGTGGTCAGAATATCTGATTCAATAGTCACGCTGTCAAAATAAACAGTTTTTGGGTAAAAGAAACTAAAAACAAAGTGGCAAAATGAAAAAAACAAAAAAAAACAAAAACCAAAGTGTTTGTGTATACATGTGTGTACATGTGTAAAAGTTTTGTTATAGTGTGTAAGTGTGTATATGAGTGTAAATAAGTGTATAAAAGTGTGAAAAATGAAAAAAAACTGCTAAAATGTGTGCTGTAAGTGTGTGTAAATGTATATAAGTGTGTATAAATGTATGTAAGTGTGTGTGTAAGTGTTTAAATGAAAAAAAAAAAAAGTTCTTACCTGTCCTGAAGACCCGATCGCCTCCTCTTCAGTGGGCCGGCCGGCAGGGGGGAAGGAGGAAGCAGGAGACGTGATGCGATCGCGTCTGCTGCTTCCTGGAGGGTCCTGCAAGCGAACGATTTGCCCAGGGGGGCTGTCATGGATAGAAGCTCTCTGCAGCGGCGGCACATGCCGTATGCCATACGTCGTTGGCAGTAAAAGAGTTAAAACACTAGTGCACTTGGTGTGTCTGATGCTGCCATTCCAACCATGGAAAATGGGGGTGTTTTGTAATGTGGGTGTGGTCAGAGGGGCGTGGTCAAAAATATTGCATCACTTAGCGCGGCATATACTTTTGTCCCTCTTTTTAATTTTTAAATGTTGGGAGGTATGGTATGGTGCAGTGTTGGGTGTCAGTGTTGCCTACAGGGCGTAAGAAACTCACTGGGTTCAGTACAGATAGGTTGTCCCAAGTTGTGGAAAGATATATTTCTTAACTATTGATAATGTCTGCTTTATTTATCATTTATACTTGTCCAAAGCTGCTGTCACTGCCTGTGGCCTTAACCTTAATAACTATAAATGAAAAACATGGCTGTAATAATCTCTTATGTATTAAAAGGGATATTGGAGGCATTCTGTGATAAAGGTACAAAGCTGCAGGCCTCGTATATTATAAGGGATAATGTACCCCCTACTGTAAATGATAAGGATATTAGCAGTCACTGAGGGGCTCTGTGACCATATAAAGGCACAAGGCTGCAGGCAGAGTTATACAGGAACTCTGAGTATCACTCATATATGATAAGGGATAATGTACCCCCTACTGTAAATGATAAGGATATTAGAAGTCACTGAGAGGTTCTGTGCCCATATAAAGGTACAAGGCTGCAGGCTGAGTTATACAGGGAACTCTGAGCATCACTCATGTATTATAAGGGATAATGTACCCCCTACTGTAAATGATAAGGATTTTAGAAGTCACTGAGGGGTTCTGTGCCCATATAAAGGCACAAGGCTGCAGGCTGAGTTATACAAATGGCCCTCTCTCAAAACCATCCTAACCACAAAAAAAAAACAGTATAAAATACAGGTACTATTTTATTATTACAGAGAAAAGGGAATCATTTAAGCATGAAATAAACCCAATAGGGCTGTTCTGCCCCCAATAAGGGGTAATTATATCTTAGTTGGGATCAAGTACAGGTACTGTTTTATTATTACAGAGAAAAGGGAATCATTTAACCATGAAATAAACCCAATAGGGCTGTTCTGCCCCCAATAAGGGGTAATTATATCTTAGTTGGGATCAAGTACAGGTACTGTTTTATTATTACAGAGAAAAGGGAATCATTTAACCATGAAATAAACCCAATAGGGCTGTTCTGCCCCCAATAAGGGGTAATTATATCTTAGTTGGGATCAAGTACAGGTACTGTTTTATTATTACAGAGAAAAGGGAATCATTTAACCATGAAATAAACCCAATAGGGCTGTTCTGCCCCAATAAGGGGTAATTATATCTTAGTTGGGATCAAGTACAGGTACTGTTTTATTATTACAGAGAAAAGGGAATCATTTAACCATTAAATAAACCCAATAGGGCTGTTCTGCCCCCAATAAGGGATAATTATATCTTAGTTGGGATCAAGTACAGGTACTGTTTTATTATTACAGAGAAAAGGGAACTTATGTATTGTCTGGGCCCATTCTTTGCAGGGATCTGGGAACTCTAATAGTTACATGATTGAGGAAAACAAAATTGCATAATGTGAAAAGAGGAGGGAAAAATGCCAAACTTCAGTATTAAAAATATATGATTATGCGCCTGATACACGTTGTACCAACTGGATTTGCCCAGAAACAGCCCAGTGTGTAATTACCCACAGGAGAGACTAGTGCTCTATTTGCTTTTACCAGGGGATAATCTTAATCACTCTTAGCACTTCCCACATTCCAGAAAAAGATAAGGCTGGAGAAGTCTGGTGTCAAAATGGACCCCCTACTGTGCATGTTAACGTTACTTTCCAGGCACCGCCTGCTGTCTAAAAACAGAATAACAGCCTAAGAAGGCTTTTTTCCCCTGACACAGCAGGGAGATGGCACGAGATAACACAACAGGATAGCCTGTGTTATCTTGTAACTAGTTAAGTTTTGGGAAAACCTGTGCTTCATCTGTATATATCAGTTTTCAAATGTGTGAACTTTTTTTGTGTTTATTAAGAACCTCTGGTGCCCAGAAGTTCCCCACTCATTCTAAGCTTACAGTTTACACGCCTCCTCAAAGTATACAGTCTTTGACATTCATAAGACAAACTGTAAATTTCAACTTTAAATGGAAAATGTATTTTAGATTCTTGGCTAAATATTTAGTAACTCTTACAGTCTGCAGCAAAAATTATATTTATCTGTATGCCATACTGCTTTATCAGCCAAGGTAAAATAAAATATAATGCATTGAGTTAAATGAAGCATTCTTCAAAGAAATGCAAATGGTAGAATAATGGCTGTAGCAAAAATAAACTTAAAGCATTTCTCACCCTTGGAAGTACAGTCATGCGACTACTGTATCTGGAAATTAAGTATTGAGAGAAAGCTCTGAATTACGAGAAGACTATCTCCTGTATTAATAGGAGATAGTATATAATATATATTTTTTTTAAATAATTTTCTTTTTCTCTATAATAATAAAACAGTACCTTGTACTTGATGGTAACTAAGCTGCATGAATCCATATTGGTGGCAAAAAAATCCTATGGGATAGATCCTATACCTGTATTGTGTTACATACAGCTTGAATGATTGGAACAGTAGGAGAGGAGTTGCCCCTTCTGCCATTCACACAATAAATGACCCTTATACTGTTGCATTGTATGATTGTTTAAACACTTGCTATGATGCATACTGATTATTACTATTCTAATAATAATAGTTCTCCCTTTACCAGAATATGTATTTTGTTATATACATAATTATACATTCTCATCCCATTGTTATTGTGTCTATTTAGGCATTGCTATGAGGAAACTTGGTAGCAATGACTGATGTGGAATCTACCTATGCAGATTTCATAGCCTCGGGAAGAACAGGAAGAAGAAATGCTCTGCATGATATACTTGTCTCCTCTTCCAGTGGGAATACAAGTGAACTGGCTCTGAAGTTATCAGAGCTTGATATAAGCAAGTCAGGTAAATGAAAGATTCTTTTGCATGAATTATTCCCAACAATGGTCCTAACTCATTATTTATTCTTCCTTCACATGGCAATGGGCTCATGGGAGGACGTTAATCACCCAGATACCAAAGGAGGCATTTCCACACCACTCTCCACCCTTTTTCCTATGTTGGCCTTGGAGGATGACTTACCTTGCAATCCAGATTAAGTCACCATGCAGCTGCTGTCTGTCGCCCTCTGTAGCTATTTTAGCTATAGTATTAGATGCTGGAGTATTATCTCTATGGCTCTCTTCCTAGTGGAGCCCTGGCTTTATGATATATATTTTTATTTGTTGTAGCTGTCTCAAGTTCATGAAAGTCCAGATCAGATTCTGAGGTTTTTTTTTGTTTGTTTGTGGTATAAAAGAGATCACAATAGAAATAATTTGCAGCAGATGCTAAAATATTTTCTGTATGTAGGAGCATTCATCATAGACACAGGGACTCTCACAAAAGGGACAGAGATTAGATGAATCTTTCAGAAGACAATGCATGTTCTAATCATGCCCTGTATAATGAAAAGTTGCCAGACATGTTTATGCAAGGCAGTGCTCCCTATGGTCCCAAGCAATTTGATATCTTCACCAAATGGATCAAAGAATCCTCTGATAAGTCTGTGGCAGAAATAGTAGCAAAGGGTACAGATAATAGTCTGTCGACAGTAGCAGCTATTGTGTCACCTACTGGAGAAACTACTACAGTATTAATTGGAGCCATGAGAAGAACACAAGGAGACTTCAACATCCGAGCCACATTTGATGTTCAAAACTACAAAATAAGCAGCTATTCCCAATGCATAATTTAAGCAAGAGGGGGCAGTACCGATAAGATTTTTGTTTCTAAAATATATGCCTTCCCAGAAAATAATGTAAAACTCACTCCAAGTTGGACACCTACATCACTTGAGTAGCAAGAACTACTTTATGGATAAAGGTGTATCACTAGAAGGAATTATGAAAAAGTGATCAGATTTTGTAATTAAAGGAGCCACTTGTAAGGCTTGGTAGGTAGACCCAACAAATCTGGTTAAATAGAAATATCACCTAGGACAGTAAGCAGAGAAGAGGTTTTTAACTCTTTAGAAGAGATCAAGTTGCTAACATGATTTCTGTGCAAAAGCATAGATGAAACCATTAAAGTTAACTGCAAAAGGCAAGAATATGACCAGGGCCATTGGGGTGCCCAAGTCAAAGATTCCACTTATTTGTGAGAATGTGAGAAGAAACCTGACTTCCTATGTGTCTCTGTTATGAAAAATAAACATTAAAGCACATACTGTAAGGCATCCCCAAAAGAAATGTACAGAGCAGAAGTCTACTAGTACATTATTAGGATTTATCAACTTAATCATCATTTGGACAGGTATGGGGTTATGTAATAAAAAGCACTATGTTTGCCATAATCCATAGCAACCAATCAGCAGGTAGTTAGTTTCATAAAACATGAAGTGCCACCATTTGCTTTCCCCTGCATTTCAAAAAATAGCAAAACAAGTACAAATAGTTTGATGGAAAGTTGAAAAGGCCATCTTAAAAAAAATAAAATTCTAATATTGATTTGCCAAAACAATTTCTATTGTTAAACACACCATATAATGCTTATATAATTGTGTAGCAAGATAAAGTGACTCAGATATTGTTCCAATGCAAGTCTTGAAATATTCCAATCTGTGATTAAGAGGCACATGTTAGATGAGAAATAGAGAGAAGTTTCCAGCACTGTGATTTTCTGCATCTGCTTTTAATAACATATTACTAAAATATGTTCCCACAATATAAAGCAGTTTAGTTATTGTATATTTATTTACTGGTATTTATATAGCACTGACACATTTCCACAGCACTTTTACAGAGATGCATCTAGGGTCCCTATCACATTCAAACACTAGGGTCATTTTAGTCAGAAGCCAGTTAACCTACCTGTATGTTTTTGATGTCTGGGAGGAAACCAGGTTCCCTCAAGGAAAGCCATGCAGTCACTGGAAGAGCAAACAAACTTCTTGCAGATAGTACCCTGGCTGGAATTCGGCTCAGAACTCCAGAACTGCAAGAAAGCAGTTCTACTTCCTGAGCCATTGTAATTTAGAGAACATTTGCCCCCCTACTTTCTTGTAGTTGGCTCGAAGTCTGGTGAAGTAATGTCTGAAGGGATGAGAGAAAAAACAAGTTTATTTTTAAACTAATTAGAGTCCATAAAATGTTGGCTACAACAATTTAAAATGCGTAAATGATAAATGAGTAAAAAGCATATCTAGTGAATGATAGTGATAATTTATTTATCATATATTAGTCATTCGGTATGGTAATACACTTTATATATTATACACATACACTTCAAAATATTTTCCAGTTTATATCGCATTACATGTCATAATATGGAAGCTCCTTGTGTCCGTGCTCTGTGCATTTCTCTATGGAAATTGAGAAACAATTTTACTTTCTGCACAAGTAAGTGCTTCTCCAGGTGGAAAAACCAACAAAAACAGAGAGCCATTAATATGCAGAGCAGATTGTCCTTTTGGGTTTTTACATTAGAATGCTTTTTTGTACATGTACCATTTGAAAGAATATATATCTAATATTTTATCTGTGGTTTCCCCAACAGAAGGTGATGAAAATGAGAAAGAAAATCCAAGTGATAAGACTCCAGAAGAAAAGAACCAGGCACCAAAGCCAGAAAGCTAACACTTCAGTTTAATCCACATTAGGGATTATCACGAAAAAGAACCAACCACAAAGCAATAACAGATTGATTGCATTAAAATGATGGATTTCAAAATGTATATGACCATTTACTGGAACATAGCACAACGATTACAATCAATCAAAGTTAATCCAGGAATATGTCCTAAATTGATCATAAGCAATGGCTGACATATTGTGGACATTTTATGATGATGAGTTAGCTAGGCACCATTCGAGAGCCATGAATATTCTTATAGTGAGCGGCTCTGACACTATCAAAGGGTTTAATTCTGTGCTGTTGTAAAGCCTTCCATGATCTTTAAAGCTTCAGACAGAAGCCCTCACTAAGAAAACTTAAAAAAATCAGTTAACTAAACCAATGTTAATGTGTGTTCAATAGATCTGTTGTTTACAAAAGTTTTGTATGGTACGAGCTTAACCTCTTATGGCACCCTGATAATAATGTGCACACTTGAAATACTTGACACAAACTAGAAGGGCTTGGATTTATTTATCCCTGCCAATTGTTATTTGACAATCTAATCACCTTCAAATGAAAAGATATCAGTTCTTTCGGAGCACTTACTAGATTCCCATTACCCAATGTATTACATCTATAAAGTTTTTAGGACTACTCTTGTACTTCACTCATTGTTTTGTATGTTGTTACTCAATTTTAACCTGTATTCTAAAAAAAAAAGCTGTGCAGCTGATTTTCTCACAAACACCATACTTTTTTATTTTTAATTCCATAATCACCAATTGTACAATGAAATGGTTAAATGAAACAGCAATGCACTACTAAATTGTTAATCACTGTTGGATACTATGAATGCACTTAGGATACGCGTGTGTGTATTTTTTTTTATCAGAGCACACATTCCTTCCAGAGTATCTATTTATAACACTGTATTTGTTACAATCGTAATAGTGCATTTTTAATGTTTGTACATTTTACTGATTCATAGTGTGATGGCTTCTTAGTTATGATAATCAATAAACTGAACTAAACAGCTTATGGTTACTGATTTCACATATGAATTTTACAGTGTCAGTCGTCCACTGTTCCAGTTTTCTGTTTTCTTTCTTTTGCTTAAAAATAAATATTTACAGACAAACTTGTCAGCAAAAAGGAAGAGTGTGTTACTCTTCCAAGACGCACCGGAAAATATATTTTTCACTATGTACCCCTTCTATTGGAGGCAAGTTTTGGGTCCAGGAGTATATTGATATATGTAGGAAGAAACCATGGTGGTTGTTTACTTACTGCAGTTGTGGGCCTGCCAATTTTCCAGCAGTCAGTTGTCTGAAAAATCCCATTTTGTGCCAACATGCGCTCCTTGCACTTCTGTATAGATTATTAATTGAAAATAAGTCAGTTAAAGCAACAAGCTTAAAAGAGTTTATCCACCTCAAGGAAGCTGTAAGATTTTGCATAAATGTACCAATGAACATTTATTTATAACAAATAATTCAGCCAAAGTAAGTGATTGTGGACTTGTAAACCTGTCCCGTGAGAAGGACAATTTAAGGATGAAACCCAAATATTATCAATGAACTACTCTTGACAGCAATAACTTATTTTCAAATCAACTATAGATCATAATTAAAGGAATCCAAAAGAAAGTAAATAAGCTATTTTTTTTAATAATTTTAAAAACAAAAGGCCTCATTTCCAATTTAAAGTATAGGTGCAGTTGCACTTAAATGGATGCAATGTTGTTCATATTGATGCCACTCATTAAAATACTTGGGTCCAAACACATTCCTTGCACTTGATATAGTTATGCTATGTGGCAATGAACCTGCCCAGTCTGCTCTGATGAATAAGTCGAGAAGTTTTATGATCGCTTAAGATGATGGTTGCTTAAAACCGCTGCACATTGGGTGGATCCAACCTCCTGTCACTGAGATGAATGGTAAGTGAGTCCAATGTTTTTTTAGTTGCACTCCAGCAGAGCTACTAAATTCTAGAGCAAATAAAAACACTCTGCAATTGCTTATGCTATAGTGAATATTCTAAATTGTCCTGTTCCCTTTACATGTTCTAGCCATCATGTGATTAGCCATCAAAGCTTAGTGCTATAGCTACAAAGCAAAACTACTGACTTCTATACAGATGAAAAAAACTTTATCACAGCAGTGAACACCAGGCAATCAACTGGATCCATTTGGACTCTTTTGAAACGTCCATGACCAAGCAAGACTTTGTCACATTTAATTCTCCAAACAAGTATTCTTTGTCTGTATATATTCTGGGGGAGGCACAAATTACAGTGTTCTGCATATTATACAAACACAAATTGTAGTTCTGAGCAGGGTGCCAACAATAGGGAAGTCTTGCTATGAGTACAATGTTTAAATAAGGCTTGTGGGACAACATAAGGCAAACCAGATGCTGACAGTGGGAAATTGCAGTATCAACACAGTGCCTACTTTGGACAGGACTGCTAGATGAAATAGAAAAGATAACGTGTGGAAGAAGTATATATCATATAAGTTAAAGTTCAGTGTGCACAGAGTGCACATTTTAGTTACAGTTTCTCCTGTCTCAACTTCATCAAAGTAGTGTCAAACATTCAGTAATGATACCTAGAAATTCAAATACATAATGGTTGGCTAAAACAGTTTATAAAGCATCAGGTATCATTTGTCTCTTGGCTGCCATTTATGGAGCTCTTATGTTTTTGAAACAATTTTTGTTAAAGTATTTTTCCTTTGCCTCTGTATATCCTAGAGCAGGTGCAAAGAGGCCAACATATTCTGTGCTGCTTCCCTGTACAAGAGTAAAGGTGGCCATACATGGGGCAGGTGGCCATACCCGTGTAGGGGCAGGAACAAGGGGCATGCCCGACCGATATCTGTCCAGAAATTGGGCAAATATCGATCAGGCAGGTTAAAATATTTAGTCGGATCGAATTAGCCTACATTTTCCTGATATCGCCCAGCCGTGGGGATATCGGGAGAAGATCCGCTTAAAGATCGCCCACCCGTGGGGATATCGGGAGAAGATCCGCTCGCTTGGCAACCTCGCCAAGCGAGCGGATCTTAACGTGTATGGCCACCTTAAGAAAATAATTTATCTATAATCAACAAACTACAGAAGTCACAGATATTGCAGTTGATAGCATTAAGCACAGAATTCTGCAAATATCTGTCTAGCACACAGCACATTGACATACATACTAACCTGGACATCTGAGTGTACAAGAATTCTATGTGGATTGACTTAGCATTGACTGAGCAATTCAGATTGTTGCAGGGCAAAACATGGTGTAGATTGGTTTATAAATTAAAGGCAGGACTACTTTTTTTAGGCCAGCTGTGCCCTGGCACAATTATAATGTATTTGGCTCAAAAGTTAAAAGTCTTTTTTCCATATCATTCTAACTGCCTAGGTGAATTTTAATGTTTAATATGGAATAAAGGATTTTAACTTTTATCCGGTATGCAAGCCTTCAGTATACTTAAGATTGTGATCTACAACCTAGCTATGGGTTTGGGTATTGCCACCCAGACCACTACAAGATTTGGGTAAGTTTCTGCCTATTTTACATTATTTCTGCCCATGTAAAACTGAAAGTTGAGGACAGTGTTCTTCCCTGATAGATGCAGGACTTGGAGCTTTGTACACAAGATACACAGGATAAGTTTATCCCTGGATCCTTAACCATATACTGCTTTCCTTGTTTTAAAATGCTTGACAAAGGGTTACATAGTTACATATGGTTGAAAAAAGACCTATCTATACTCTCATATACATAAACTAACATCAACACTAACTGCAGATATTAGTATTACAATAGCCTTGGATACTATGCTTGTTCAAGAACTCATCCAAGCCCCTCTTATAGGCATTAACAGAATCTGCCATTACATCACTAGGAAGGGTATTCCCCAACCTCACTGCCCTCACCGTGAAAAACCACCTACGCTGCTTCAAATGGAAGCTCCGTTCTTCTAATTTAAAGGGGTGACCTCTGGTGTGCTGGTCATTTTAATGGGAAAAAAGAACTTCCCCTGTCTGCCAATCGCTATGCCCTCTAATGTACTTGTACAGAGTAATCATGTCCCCTCACAAGTGCCTATTTTCCTGAGAAAACAACCCCAACCTTGACAGTCTAACCTCATAGTTTAGATCTTCCACCCCCCTTACCAGTTTAGTTGCAGTCTCTGCACTATCTCCAGCTCATTAATATCCTTCTTAAGGACTGGAGCCCAAAACTGCACTGCATACTCACGGTGAGGCCTTAATAGGGACCTATAAAGAGATAAAGAGGTTTTTTTTTTTGTATTTCAACAAGACTTTATTGTTACAGCATATCAAAGGTTACAGTTTCATTTATATGAGTGCTTACACAGTCAGTCGTATTGCAATCTTAAGTAATAAAGAAATAAAGAATAATAGGTATATATAACAAGAAATGGCATTCGGGGAAAGCCACGGACTACCTATGGAAGAGTGAGAGGAAGGCCTTGGAGGAAACAGGAAGAGAAAAAGTGGAGAGGGGAAGCCTGAGGCTGGAACTAGCTGGCACATATATGGTAAGTATTAGGTGTTTCGGTGTGGCATTATTATATTGCTATTATCAAATTACAGTTTATTATGGGATTACAGGTAGGATACCCAGGGTTGCCAGGTCAAAACGAACTCCTGTTGTTTCTCATGTAACGAAAAAAAAAGAGGTAAAATTATGTTCTCATCCCTTGAGTCAATGCTCTTTTTTATACAAGACAGCACTTTATTTGCTTTAGTAGCCCCCGAATTACACTGCCTGGAATTAGACAACTTGTTATCTACAAAGAAACCCCCAGATCATTCTGCATTAAGAATCCCCCCAACACACTACCATTTAGTAGATAGTTTGCGTTTATCTTATTTCTACCAAAGTGCATAACTTTGCACTTGTCCACATTGAACCTCATTTTCCAGTTTGCTGCCCAGTTTTCCAATTTTGCCAAATCGCTCTGCAAAGTGGCAGCATCCTGCATGGTACTTATAGTTTTGCACAATTTAGTGTCATCAGCAAAAATAGAAACAGTACTTCTATGCCCACCTCCAGGTCATAAATAAACAAGTTAAAAAGCAAAGGACCAAGGGCAGACCCCTGTGGTACTCCACTAACACTGGCCCAATTAGAAAATGTTCCATTTACCACCACTGTAATCTATCCTTCAGCCAGTTTTTTTATCCAATTACAAATAGGCCAATATTCCTCAGTTTTATCATTATCTCATTTATCTCTGTGAGGTACTGTATCAAACGCTTTAGAAAAGTCTAAGTAGATAACATCAAATGCCATTCCAGCATCGAGGTCCCTGCTCACCTCCTAATAAAAGGCAACTAAATTAGTCTGGCAAAAGGCAACTAAATTAGTCGTAGTAATTATAACTGACTGTACAACTTTGATCAATCCTTATTTAGCTGCACTAAAATTACCATAACTTTGGTTTAATATCATTTTGGATATAAGTAGTGGTGATTTTTGATTTACAGAAAGTAATAACTGACGCACCTCAACAATTTTTCAGAGAAGCATTATGTTAAACCAAATCTGCTGAAATTGACTGCAAATTAGTGTTAAGATTTGGCAATATCTTCTGTGGAGAATTCAATATTTAGTTACATTTAGATTGCTTTCTGTATCTCAGCTGTCCTATTTAAAAGTACAATTTACTTACACTATTTATACAATGGTCATTACAAATCACTGTAGCTTAGTAGCTGGCTAATTATGGCAAATATAATAGGGTAAAATGCCTTGAATCTGAAAATAATTTAAAAATTTGTTTTTGCAAATCCATTCAATGCTTCTATAAATACTTCTCTCTTACCATAAAAAACCTGCAGCTGTTAAAAAAACCGTAAGAGTAGAGCAGGTGTAGGCACTAATCCAACAATGTTTAAACCGGGAACAAATCCAACTTATGGCAACTGCTACATTTTTGCATTTACATTTAGGTAGGGAAATTTGAAAGTAAGTAAAACTGTTAAAAGTTAAATGTCATTAGACTTAACAAGACTTCTAATTTCTTATTCAAATGTAGAGTCTCTTGGCCACAAACTATGTATGCATTTGTTGTTTCTGGTATACACCATTAATATTTATGAGTACAGAAGGCTAATGTTTGCAGCAGCATTTTTTAGGCCAGTTTATTTAGTGCCTACCTTTTCAGTAATTCCTGATGTATAATGACTCCTAACCAGGGGGCCCAGGAACTGAAGCCCTACAAGAGATGGTGAGGGAGGGGAATCTCATTTATGGTTTCAGTGATATTACAATGTCTTCAAGTAAAGAAAGCAAATATTTTAAAAATACTGATATTTAAAACAAGTCAACGCGATTACAGATGTGCTACTGGCATGTTTGTGAATTGTGTATTCCAACCCTTTTTTTCCACCCAAAGTATTCTTCCAACTGAAGGCAATCTCCATGAACCACTAAATACTGGTCAATTATAATAACAAAGTGTCTCCACCTGCTAGTTGACATCATAAAAATAAGGCAATCAAAAGTAGTCCCAAAATCTAGGATGCTGCATGGGGAGTTGATAGGGAAGGCTGAAGTTAATTGAAGTTAAATATGTGGCGGAAACTAACGACTTTATTTAGCCAGCAAAACAAGAATGGCAACTAAGATTTTTAACAATTTCTTCACAACAATGATAATAATAATAATTAATAATAATAAAGAAGCAGAGAGCCGCACACACAGGGACTTTGCAAAAAGATAAAGCATTTATTGAAAAAGATCCGATGTTTTGAGCACCAACAGTGCTCTTCTTCACTGACAAACCCCTGAAGAAGGGCACTGTTGGTGCTCGAAATGTCGGATCTTTTTCAATAAATGCTTTATCTTTTTGCAAAGTCCCTGTGTGTGCGGCTCTCTGCTTCTTTATATATATATATATATATATCCAAAACATGCAGCTCATCCCATGGTTCAATCAAAACTAATTGGGTGCACGTAGGTGAGTGGCTTGTAGTATATACTATATACATTACCCCAGCAATCTTGCCTGGCGCTGGTAAAATATTTGCAAATGCAAATAAAGTACAACTGTACTGTCAAGGCTTTCAACAAAACAATACAAGTAAGATTAATTTTGTGGTCTCCAGTGACACCTTTATCAAGGTCTTGATAAAGGTCTTAGTGAAGATAAATAGTTTTCTATTGTTTTGTAATATTTTACCTTTTATCTTCTGTTGACTAAAAGTACAGAAATTTCACAAAATACTGAAATTTTCCTGGGTATCACTGATTTGCACTCCAGAAAAGGTGTACCACTTCGGCCATTTGAGTGATTTCCCCAAGAGATGATGGTGATGATTACAAAAAGCACGCACTGTTTACATTTCATAGTCCAATGTGTAATTTAAATAGCCATAAAAGCAAATATTGTGGAAAAGGTTAGTACACTTTCTAATGTTTGGCAAAAACTAAAGACAGAATTTCACCAGAAGAAAATGTGCAGGCAAAGCACCCCCTCAAACATCACACAGCTGAAAACATTCTCCACGGAATTTCTCCCAGTTGATGTAATAGACTTGTGGAGTTGTTAAAAAATCTGAGTTTGTTTCTGCAAATTGAGTCAATAGTGTTTATTTTGTGTTGAACAAATGATTGCAAAATTAATGTTTTCCTTGTTTTTGTTCAGTAACATTACCTTTATCTTTATATATTCTTAGAATAAAGATCAAATACTGATATATGTAAAAAAAAAATTACATGGGGTGTGCTTGTGTTTTCACATGACTGTACATTCAACAGAAAAGACAGAACAGAATGAACTTTATAACAGGATCAGGTTCTTCCACCTGCTGAACCTAAAGTATTGCCCTGCATTTATTTCAGACTATTAGAGATGTGTATGTAAAAGTCTGATGAAGCCTTCCTGAAGAAGGATGCGTTGATGTCAATGCAATAGGGTCTGTTTAGATTAGATATATTTACACTGAGAACATTGGAATACCTATAACGAGAACAGGATGAAAGTTTAGGGATTGGAATACCAGTATATCCACGGTCTGTTACTTAAAGTAAATGGAATGGTAGAAAATTTGATTCTGGTTACTTTTTCTCTTGGATTAACCGCAACATTTTGGGCCAGATTTACTAAAACTAATTTTATTTTTTTAAAACCACACATAAACTCATTTCCATGAATGTCAGACATTTATCAAAAAATCTGAAGTGAAAAAAGCATGTGTGGGAAAAAAGTCGCAGAAAAGACGAGAAAAGTGCTCGTCACATAATAACAGTGACTTTTTGGAATTGTTGCACAAAAACCAGCATCAAAAATTCAAAGAACTCGAAAAGTTCGAAGCAAAATAGAAATCTGCTATTGAGTTCTACATGACTTCGACAGGCCATACGACTTTTTTTCCTGTGATTTTTTCGGGGTTTGCGACTTTTTCTGTGTCAAAAACCCAAACCTGAAAAAGTTGCAGGGTTAGTAAATTCCCCCCTTATGGTTTATAATTCACACAATACTGTGATCATAATTACTTATTTTCTGGAACTCTTTACTGTCAAGATGTAAGGATAGTTTCTAATATTGACATGCAACCTAGTTCTGGAAATGCTTTGTTCCAAGTGACCTCATGTTTATTACTCAATTAAGTGCCCATTTTAATTAAATCAAAATCACTGATGAGCAAGCTAACCATATTAAAAATGCATCCAGTCATTGATACTGTTTTCAAGGGAACAAAATGAAAGCACCAAACAGGAAGTCCCATTAAACAAGGCTCTATGTGGTTACGTACCCTAGGCATCTAAAACTACAATCTGTAATAAAGAATATAACATTGGTATTATTAAGGGGTTTATTTATCAATTTTCGAATTTGTGAATTCGATTTTGTTTTTTGAAATCCATTAAACTCTCATAGCGAATGTTCGCCTATTTATTAAAGTGGTAAACTCCTGTGATTAAAAAAAACTCGAATAATAAAATTTTCGCGTTTTAAACTTAAAGGAGAAGGAAAGGTAAAAACTAAGTAAGCTTTATCAGAAAGGTAAATACAGCCATAAGCACTTACAGTAATGCTGCACTGAGTCCTCTATCAAAAGAACTACAGGATTTTTTTAACTCCTTTTTTGTAAACATGGGTATCTGACTTCCTCTCAGAAAAATGCTTCACTCTCTGCGCAGTTCTCTCCTCTCTTCTGCTCCCCCCTCCCATAAGAATTAATAAAACTCAATCCCCTCCACCCTTAGGAATGTGTAATTTGAGCTAAAACAGCTAGACTGCAAGCAGGAAGCTATGAAGACCAAGCTAAAATGGCAGCTGCAATCTTAAACAAACAGAGAAAGCTTCTAGGGCTCTTTACTCAGGTATGATAATGCTTTCTGCAAAATGAATATAGTGTTCTGGGTGGCACTAAGGTGGCTAATCTATTGGCAGTAAAATGCCAAAACGGCTTTCCTTCTCCTTTAAATTGACAATAAGGCTTGACCTAGGACAACTCCCAGTGACTTTTACAGAAATTTGCAAGCTTTTAGATGGCAAAGTTTTATATTCGAGTTTTCAGATTAGGTACACTTAATAAATGCCAGACATTCAAGTGTTCAAACCATAACTCAAATTTGAGTTTTATAAACTCAAAAAAACTTAAATCAAATAAAAAAACCAAACTCAACCATTGAAAAGTTACCCCCTTAGTGTAACACTGCATTTATGGATCATCTCCAGGAATGTATGTTATACACAATATGTGAAACAGACATCTTGCCATTAAAAAAATCTAACCAGAGAACTTATGCAGCTTGCAGATTTCAAAATAAACACTTACATTAAAGTAATGAGGTTTATCTTGTCCCTTTCAAGCTGTGGGCTTTGTTGACAAATTTTAATGTTTATTTTCACTTGTTTTTTTATTTATACTGCTATTGTTCACATAGTCGTAAAGCTGTTTTGATTGGTGTCAACAGACCCAAAAAGCAAATTACACTAGTCATTACCAGATGAAGCAAATTAGGCATAGCACCTGACAACTTTACAGAGTTCCACTCCTTCCACCACAAACACTTAAAAGACTGTGACTGCAGTCGCTATGGAATAAATTAGTATAAAACCGAGATCTAGAAAAGATGGGGTATATATAAAAATACAAATATATGCATTAGTAATGGCAGGATTCAGCGATGGGGACATCTTTGTAGAGAATGCAGTGGTTTTTATAGCAAACCCTAGACCCGTTATTAAAGCGGGTGGAACAAATTTACACATCTAGCAAACATTAAAGATGCTCTCCATACACCATAGAATTTAGTGTACTTTGGTATAAATGTTGTTGATGATTGTGTTTTCACTCTCTACATTCACTTTGCTCCCATTTGGAGTCATTTTCTAAGACTTTTGTGAGATTTTTTTTTTTTACTTTTTGATAATTAAGACCATTAAGCTGCCCATACACGCATCGATATAATTGTATGAAAGTTTTGTATGATTTTTGGACCGTGTTTGGATGGATAATTTTTGTACCATGGCGATTGGACAGGGTAGAAAATTTCTGTCGGATAGCAATAATATCTTTGCATGTATTTTCTATCTGACGCTATCCATGGGTGACCAATGATGTATAATCAAAATGCACAAATCCACAGAGGAACTTTATGTACGTTTATCAAGGTTTCATGCCAACTGCTTAATCCAACAAAAATGCTTTCTTTTCTTCTTTTCCTCATGTCCTGTTGCCAACAGTGCTGCTCTGTATTTAGCATTCATATATCCTGGGCTCATTTAAAAACAGAAAACAAAATCTGTTTTTCAAAATCGAAACCAACAAAGCTTTGTGCACACCACTTATCATCGTACTATACATTTAAGCAAGAACGTCATTCCCAGGATTGAAGTTTCCATACGTCACTACTATTTCCATGACATAACTTTTATAAGATTGTTGTCTGTCAATTAATGGGAAGAACATTGTCAGGGTACATGCGACTCAATCCTTCAGGATAGACCTTCGCTATATGAAACTGACCAATGGAGCTATGGTGTAGGGCAACTACATCTCACTGTAGTTGTGTGTAGAGCAGAGTAACAAATGGGTGCCAGAAGGTTCTTGCAGTTGAACAATAGAATTGGTTTATTATCAGAGACAATCAATATGCAGGGTTATTGCAATATACTCACACAGAGGAGATAATTGCACAGAAGGTAGAAAAATATGGTGTCCACCTCAGCCAAGGGTGGGGAGGGTAAGGACCACCAACCAGCATGGCCTCCCTGAGGAGAGTAGCCTGGCCAAGTATATATATCCTCAGGGTGCTCCATAGCAGCCAAGGATCCCTCACAGCCGCCTATGGATCAGGGATGGGAACTGATCTGATACCTGTGTCTTAACCTTGTCCTGCTTTAAGGCAACAGTGCCTCTATGGAAGAGAACTTCCAGCTAATCTCTCCTGGTTGGAGCCGAAACTGCTCTTTCTAACCAATCTCACTATCTCACTTTCCTAGAAAGTGCTCTTTATAAATGATCCTGATACCCACTACTCCTCATTCACGGGGTCCCTGTCCCCGACTTCACTAGAGCTAGATGCAGACTCTAGGTTAGAAGGCTTTACTTGGGCCCTGTTGATCCCAGGCTCAGTGGAACTTCCACCTGGGTCAGCAGATGCAGCCAAAGAGGCAGACCCACCCCCCTGCTAAGCACTATATCAGATTGCCAAGGGAGTTTGTCTCCCTGTTAACCAATAAGGCACATATGCAAAACTATAAACTGATACATGGGTCTTTGCCCAGTCACAGCATTGACTAGGAAGTTGTAAGGTTTAAAGCCATAGGGGCATGTTAACTCTTTGGGTCCGTACATTAGTTTGATAGATATCCAAATGCTCTTTGTATGACAACTAAAATCTTAACGTGTATGTCCAACTTTAGTTTATATAAGTACGGCTCTACTGCAGAGCTGTCGGCCCAATCAGTGCAGGACCAGGGATTGGCCAAAATCTTTTTTGAAACCCAAAGTGACGTCGCGCAAATGCACAAAACTGCAGATGAAGCCGAGAAATTCTACCCGCCCCTGCGCAAATGCATCAGCTGACATCACCAAACACTTTTCCGGAATTCACCGCAGGACTTTGGGAAGTTTTGGAAAATAACTGAGGAAGTCAGTGGAAGGAGGAAAGGGAAACAGTCTCTCAAACAGCATTAGGGCAATTGGGAAGCTGACAGGAACATGTGTGTGACTCCACTTGAAGTGAGGAGCCCCACTACTACTGCTGTGCAGACAGCTGGATTCCTGGGATAAAAACCCATTTTTGCCACACACATCCACTGACTATCCCATATGAAAAAGTTCAAGCGCTGGGGACCATGGGAGGGTTCAAATATAAATAGCAGCACTCCGTTTTCACAGTTCAACTTCCAGCGATAACGCTGGCGACTCACTGTTGTCCCGCACCCGGGAAACCATTCCAAGCGCCAAGATAGCACAATTACCCGGCCACGCCTCTTTTGTTGACTGACAACCGTCACGCTGCTTCCCCGCCTCCCTTTCTCGTCTGCCACGCCCAGCCCAAGGCCTGGGGCTCCCTGTGCCGCTACATGCTCCAGCCAATCGCTTTCATGGAGATTGAGGGGTGTGTTTCCTGGTTGCCTTGACAGCGGGCGGTAGGGCAGAGAGACACATACAGGGGAGGAATAAAGGAAGCAGACATGGAGGAAATAGAAGGTAAGGATGGGATTGTTGCTGGGACACGGCCACCTGACTAAAGCAGACATTTCTCCTGCGCGGAATTATAGTGTGCCATTATAGTGTGCCAGTCTCTTCCAGGCGCTGCTGCTGTGAGTGACAGGCTGTATGTGTGCAGCCGCTCCTCCCCTCCAGCTGTGTCAGTCACCCTGTCTGTAACCCAATGTTACCATCGTGAGAACAATTTGGGCCTGCTGTATTGTACAGCACTATGGCCTATAGAGGCATTAGGCGATAGCGGCTGTTCCTGGGAGGTGCCGGCCGTAAAGCATTATTGACGTTGTGATGCTTCAGTGCGTCTTGGGATGCGGCGGGGAGCTGTAGTTCAGTACATGGAGCAAGCACTGCAATACAATAAACTCCTTGTAATACTTGCTTTGTTCTCTTATATCACTTTGCTGGAAACAAATCACATTGGTGTGTGTGACAGACCCTGGTTAGCTCTATTTAATGGGTATCAATAGGGAAAGATTTGGGGTAGGGCATTTGCAGGGGCACTTGCATTGGGGGAAACTATGTCAGTGTGTAACATTTCATAAGGACAGGGATGACCAGCCTGCTTACCTGCAACTCCCAGCAGCTGAAAGGGTGATGGGAGTTGTAGTGCAACAACAGATGGAGGGTCATAGGATGACATCCCCTAGGACTAATCCTCCCTGCAATGCCCATTTTCCCTTGCTTTCTAACCCCAGTCCTGAACACACACACCGTTAGTAAGGATGTAATGTACAGTATGGGTCATGGGAAAATGGCAGAACTGTCTGGTATATAAATATCCAGATATACTGTATGTAATTAAATGTTTATTACTGTAGTTAAAGGGACAGCATCACTTAAAAAGTAAGAATGGCGCATTTCAGTTAGTTGTGCCGAGTTCAGGGACAAGTCAGTAAGGAAGGTGCATACATCAAGTGCTGGCATAGACGTAAGGAATTCTTGCACTGATCATCATCTGCATACCCTTAGACTTCCATTGAGCAGAATGAAACTTTGGGACAACACAAATGATTTTTAGAGAAAATTCTTTTGGCAGAATTCCTTTCAGCTCTGGGGTCCAAGGTTCAATTCTATACAGGGCACATCCATCTGCAAAGAGTTTGTATGTGCTTATCTAGATTTTCTCCACTTAGGTCAGTTTCCTCCCACTATCAAAAATCATACAGGCAGGTTCATTGGCTCAGGAAAAATATTGACCTTAGAGCGTGTGAATGTGATAGGGACCTTAGATTGTAAGCTCCTCTAGGGCAGGTACATATGTGGATGATATATATAGTCTCTGTAAAGCACTGGGAAACGTCATTACAGAGTGCAGTCTTTAATCCTCTGGAACAGATGTGTAAGCATTTATCTGCTGTTTGGAAACCATGTGGGATTGTGACCTTGTATAATTTTCTATATCCAAGTTCTAAGATATGGAAGCTAATATGTTATTGAGGTGATGTATTCAACACAGGAAAGAGTCTTTTATACCACCATGATCTATTTTCAAGAGCCATATTTTGTTTTAAACCTTATGAATAGCAAGAACCATCAATTTGTGTTTTAGACCTAAATAAATAAAGGAGAGGGTCTTTCTTTTACCTTTATTTGTACAGTAAATCTAGGTAGGATCAGCGGGCCACTTCTAAAATGTATGTAGGGTCAGGTCCTCTCCCTAATTCTGTTCTTTCTACTCTGACTGTGCTGTATATTTTTATCTCCGCTGTGTTTTACCACTTTTTTTCCTGATGCTCCTTATGCATTTCTCCCCTCTTTTTTTCCTTCTGTTACTGCTTTTGTACAATCTGATATGGTTATTTTTCTTCCTTCCTTTGTATCGTACAGTGCACAAAAGTTGCTAACCTTCAGCTTTCAGCCTTCTTTAAAAATACCAACCAGTTTTTAAAAAAAGAGGTTAAAGCTCAGTCACTTTGGTTGCATCACTTGTCCTTTAATCTTCTTTTTATGGGTAACTGCCCCGTGAGAATTTTAGTCTTAGACCAAAGTCGACTTCAGAATTTTTTAACCAGTGGTTTAGGGGCAAGTAGTGTATTAGCTATACATGGTACATGCCATATTTATAGCCTGTTTAAAAATATTTCAGCCATGGTTCCAAGGACAGCTGGGATAACAAAAGAACTCACAGCAGATCTCTGCCTAATGCATTTTCATCATGGGATGAATGAGATTTGCCTGTCACTGTGCAACTAAGGCACTTTTTTGTCAGAAACTGCAAGCACAAGAATTCTGCCTGAAATCTGCCCTGTGTGCACAGTGACCAACTGATCTCATTCATTCTTGTCACTTTGCATGCAGGATAGCTGTAGAATGTCCCACATTGGCGTAGTCAAAGCCCTGATCTCAGTCCAACTGTAAAATGCTTATACTAAAGAGATATTTTACCTTCACAAAACATATCCTTTTCAAATAGCATAACAACAATATGCTTTAGGCAGTTGCCTTCTGATTCTTTACAGTATTTTTTAAAATGAAGGCTTTAAAGTTCTGTAAATGATGTTGAGCTACTGAATTTAAAAAAAGCTAATACATAAGTTCTTGGCAGCACGTTTGGTGAGGTCACCAAGCGAGCAGATCTTCTCCCGATATCCCCAACTACGGGTAGGCGATATCGGAGGAATTTAGGCTAATTTGGTCAACAAGCTGATGTGGTCCCCGATCCAACTGAATTTTTTAACCTGCCTGATCGATGTTTGGCCCATTTCAGGCCAGATGTCGGTCGGGCAGGCCTGTCGTTGCTGCCGATACACAGGATGATAAGCCGCCGAATCGGTCTAAGGGACCGTTATCGGCAGCTAGAATCGACCCGTGTATGGCCACCTTTACTCTGTGATAGTAAATTGTAGCTGCTGCTGAGCACTGTATTGACTGATGCATCAAATTGTAACAGTGAAGTAATAACAATTATAAACAGGCTTTACTGTAAAGCAGATTGTGGAAAAATGCCAACCCCACCTCCTTGTGTTTTCACTGTGTGCAAGTAGCCAGGTGGTGACGTTAACCTTACAACCGGTGCGTGCCTTGGTGACATCTCTCAGATGGTGCGGAGAAATGTATCAACTTAAGTATCGAATTGTAACAGTTCAGAGAGTCAGCACTCGGCTTACAGAGTCTAAAAAAACAGAAGAAAATTCAACTACAAAAGTACATCTAAAAAAAATAATCAGTCAAAAAGTAATGAGTTACATGAGTCATTATTTCTGGTACTATTTGGAAACGATACGATTTCTGAAACTGAACAGCCCCCTAAAGCTGTAAAATGTGGCTCAACAAATGTTTTCAGTGAACATTTATGCAAACATTTTCAGGTTATATTTAAAGACTTATTGACACTGGGTCACTTTATGCAGAATTCATTAAGAACTTCAGTGCTTTGAAATAAAAATATTACAAAGAATGAGATTTTAGTGTAGGATTTGTTATTTATTCAAATGAGAGAGCTGGTTGAGAGTCTGGAAACATTACCAGGAAGGGTATATATATTTATATAGAGAGAGAGGTGCAAAAAGCAGCATTAATTAAATATAATAATATGCTCTCATGGAACTATGGAAGGAACTGTAGGACTTGCTGCAACTTTATTATCTAAGGCCGCACATTATGTTTAGACCTTGGGATGTAAGGAACACCAAAAAATTAAAGTGTATAAAAGTAATTCTAACATAATGTACTGTCGACCTGCACTGGTACAACTGGTGTGTTTGCCTCAGAAAGACTACTATAGTTTAGAGCAGGGGTACCCAACTTATTTTTACTCCTGAGCCACACTCAGATGTAAAAGGTGTGTTTGAGCCACACAAGCATGAAAAAAAACTCTTTGGGGATTGGGGCTGTGATTGGCATGTGATTTGGTATCCCCATATGGACTGCTAACCTGCTGGAGGCTCTGCTTGGAGTATAACTGTGTCTCTGAGCTTCCAAAACTTGCCTCCAAGCCAGAGATTTAAAAATGGGCACCTACTTTGAGGCCACTGGGAGCAACATCAAAGGGGGTGGTGAGCAACATGTTGCTTATGAGCCACTGGTTGGGGATCACTGGTTTAGAGAAACAAAGCTGCTGTATAGCCACGGGGATAGCCATTCAAAGGACACAGGTTACTTTGCAGATAACAGATAAAACCCCCTTATATTCTAGATGACTTATCAGTTATCTGCTATGTAACCTGGGCCTTTTTTCCAGCTTAAATGGCTGCCCCCATGGCTACACAGCAGCTTATTTATATAAACTATAGTAGGGTTTCTGTCGCAAACACACTAGTTTAACCAGTGCAGAGCTACATTGCATTATATTTTAATGACTTTAACCACTTTCATGTTTTGGTGTTACTGTTCCTTTAACTTGTACACCTTGACTTGTGTTCTCCCAACCCCACATACTTTGATGCATGGGGCGCCTGTGATATAGCAACACACCCCCTATGCAGGATGAGCAAAGGGGGGAATCTGAGGACTCCAATTTTCACCTTTACAGCTGCACATTAAGTAGAAGTATGAAGAGGTCAGGGTCATGGATACTATTTGGTTATAATACATTTGGGTTACACCACTGTTTAAATACTCCATTTCCAGACTGATATTTGTACTTTAAATCAAGCTCTGCTCCTTGTTACTTCTTGCATCTTTCATCATGCCGCAATCTTTTTAAATAAGCTTTGAGCGCTGATTAGTTAATAGGGAGTTCCCAGGAATACTTTGTGTAAAGCTGATGGTTGCCTATCTAAAAGCACACAGGCAAGCAGGGTTATGTCACGTTGCTTTGCTGCTGTTTGCACAACAACCTTCCCTTAACACTGACATCTAATCATTTTATTGAATTATTTTTGTTTATTTTTTTCTTTCCAGAAGAACTTAAACCATGCAAAATTTGTGGTAGGACCTTTTTTACGTCGACACTGGTGAGTAAATGTGTATTCTGTAAAAAGTGAAATTTGATATAATTCAGGCTACAGCAGGGTTGTCCTGTTCCTGCTGAAACTATGAAGTTTTGCAGCTTTTTCATTTTTGCAGTTAACTGGTTGCTAGCATCCAGTTTACCATAGCAACCAGAGAGTGATTTGAAGATGTGATTGACTGGGAGATGAATTGAAGAAGGCTTGAGTAGAAAGATAGATAAGTAATAAAAAAATATCAATAACATTGTAGCCTTACAGAGGCTGCAAAAGTTTTTTTGCCTTTCTGGAATCGGCGACTAGAAACAACAAGATAGCATTTTAAATTACGGACTGACAGGAAGGAAAATAAAAAAACTTTTTTAAAGGAAGGCCAATTCAATCTGGATTTTGTAATCAAAAATACAAAAGGATTCTGTTTTTCTACTGTATAGAATGTGTATAGAATAGTATATGTAAAGTTAGTAAATAGTTTAAAAGAATTTATACAAATCAAAAATCCACATCATTTATTGACTGCAGTGTATGAAAAGAAATGTAAGTATGGTCTGTGTAACAGGCTGAGCTACGATTAACTGGCTTGGAGTCTATGTGGGTCATGCATGGATGAGGTAACAGATGGGCCCGCTTTCATATCTCAGTTTGCAAAATCATGATAAATAACCCAGGAATCTTAGAGGGGTCGCTTAATAATTTATCACTGTCTCAAAGAACATATTTTATTAATGCTGTTGTTTTATTTTTAGATTTAAAGCCAGGACAGATGAGTTTTTTAGTGTGTGAAGGAGATTTGGTGGATGATAAGAATGGAGGAATGCTGTATCTAAGTACAATGTAAATGCAAGGCAAATGTAACTTTTTTGATGAGTAAACTTAAAATCCGCAAATTCATTCCCTTGACCCAATGGAGCAGAGTAGAGAAGATTTTTACTTAAACCCAAAGCTAACAACATGCCAGCATGAAAACTAAAGACACTTTATAAATAAAGATGTACATATATACTTTGGCCATAGTGTAATCTGCCCCGATCCCTCTCTTTAAATAAAAGGTAATTTTAGATAAAAGGAACCTTAGTAGACATATAACACAATTTGTACATTATTTCTGCATTTATTTAAAGGGGTGGTTCACCTTTAAGTTAACTTTTAGCATCTTATAGAATGTCTTTTTCCTAGCATTTTTTTTTTAAGCATTTTTTTCAATTGTTTGATTTTATTTTCTGCCTACTACTAGCTTTCAGATGTGTGCCACTCCACAGCACACAAAAATCCATTTCTCTTTGCGGCTACAATGTTATTGTTATGTTTTATTACTTAGCTTTCTATTCAGTCCTTCTATTCAGACCTTTTCATATTCCGGTCTCTCATTCAAATCACTGCCTGGTTGAAAGGGTAAATAAGACCTTAGCAACCAGATAGCTGCTGAAATACCAAACTGGAGAGCTGTCAAACTAAAAGCTAAATAACTGAAAAACCACAAAAGATAAAAAAAAAGAAGAGCAATTACAAATTGTCTCAGAATATCGCTGTCTGCAATATGCTAAAAGTTAATCTGAAGGTGAACCACCTCTTTAAGGAAAAAGTTATCCAACACACAAACAGCCCTGTTGAAATTAACGTAACTGCTTATTGAGAGGCAGATTTATCTGTATTTCACAGTTTTAAAGGTTTTTGAAACCATAAATAAACTTGTTTCTATTAAAACCATGGATGTCTGGTCATTTATTAGAAGATCCAAATTGAAAAAGCATAAAGAAATTAAAATGCGCAAAAAAAAATGACCAAGAAAAACACAAATTTTTCATGGTTTTTAAATTTCTTACGAATCTTTGTGGACTTACAAATGACAAAAAACCCTGAAAACCACAAATTAAATAAAGATTGTTACAACCTTTAGATGTCGTACTTTTGCATTTGAATTTTTGTGGCTTTGACGCATAATAAATGGTGAAAAATTATAGTTTTAGCACAAAAAAAGCGAATCATAACAAAAAACGAGTGTGAACAATGAGAGCGGAGCAGTCACCACAAAGTTCCTACAAGAACACTATCCCATGATAAAAGGAAATTTCATAAGAGATGAGAAAAGAGTTGATGAAATCTGTTAGCTTGAAAATGGTTACTAATCCATGTCTAAGGCTCAGGGACTCCATCCAACCACAGTGAGAGCCAGCATCTCCAAATGAAGACTTGGAACAGTGGCAAATTTTTACAGATTAGAACTGCAGGGCCCTCTAGCCTCAGCTAAGGTCACTGAATGCTTATCTCAGATTTGCAAAATAAAACACCTAGACAATTCTAATCCTTTCTTTCTGTAGGCTCTTTCTTCTCTTATTGATTTAAAATCAGTGGTTCTCAACCTTCCTAATGCCGCCTTTAATACAGTTAGTTCCTCATGTTGTGGTGACCCCCAACCATAAAATTATTGCTAAAACCATCAGAAATATGTGTTTTCCAATGGTCTTAGGTGACCCCTGTGAAAGGGTCCTTTGACAAGAACCGCTGACCTAGATGATCCCCAGGCCTTCATCTACAAACAGATTGGACTGAGTCTGCACTGGACCCAGAAATTCTTGGTGAATGTCCAGTCATCTGTTCATGTGATAAAGGGGAAATATAATTTGGTTACACAGTAAGACAATTATTTAAAACACAAATGCAAGTCTATATCTGAACGCATGAGGAAAAGCAAAATTATAGTTTATATATATTTTTTATAAAGAGCTACTTATGTGCACAGTAGCTGTACAGTTGAACAATAAATGAATACAGGGTGTTATTAAAATAATAATAGATAAATACAAAGTATGATAATAAATACAAGGTACAGGTGTAATAAGTTAAGAATCATAGAGACAAGAGGATGGAGGTCCCTGCACCGTAGAGCTTACAGTCTAAATTATATCTATTTCACAAAGGTAACCATACTGCTGATGAGATTTTACAATTCTGTCTAGCCAATATAAAGGGGGTTAGCTGAAGGGGTGGCAAGTGTACAACAGTAGAGCAAAATGCTCTTCCAGATACAACCTGTACCTAGTCCTGGATGTAAATGAACCCATACCTAAACAGCATCTAAATGCCACTACAACACACCCTGCCCTGCACATACCAGTGGCTGATCTCAGAGCTGATTGGGCAAGTGGAACAGTGAAAAAAGCCAAGTCTGTTGAATGACACTGGTTGGTTTAACTAAGTGGGCTTGGTACTATAGGGTATACAGATCCTGCTGTATACATATTATATTTTATTTCTGCATTTATTATAATCAGTAATTAATTATTATGTCCTACCTGTTGTTATTTCATTATATTTTTTAAACATTGTATTATTTATATCCATCCTGAAACTGTACCTACTACCTACAGCTAAATTATAACTTTACATATTTATTTTATTATTTTACTTTATTATGAGCAAAGGCTTGATTTACAAAAACAGCCTGATAATCTGAGCAGGGGGTAATAAGCTTCAAAGGAATTTTCCTGATTTGGAGCCACAGCCTCAGTTTTCCTACAATAGCCAAAATATCCCTACATTTCCTTTAAAGATTATTTGGACACTGGAGGTCACTTTCATTTACATGGGATTTCTGCAACTTGGTAACCACCCATATGAATAGACACAAGCATGGAGATGTGAGAGCTGACATGCAGATCCTGCCATTGGTCACAGGGCCCTGGGCAGATTGACATTCTCTCCACCGCCACATGTGTCATTAGGTGAAACGCTGCATCTGTTACATAAATTCATTTGCACTAATGCATTTTTTTATATTAATTTAACAGAAAAAACACATTCCGATTTGCCAAAAATCAGCTGTGAAAAAGAGAAAAGCCTTTGATTCAAGCAGGCAAAGAGCAGAGGGAACAGATATCAGTACAGTAAAACCAGTAAAGGCACGGGTAAGTAATGCTCCATATTGTAGTTTAGGAATATGCCAAATCACAAGAAACACCGTATTACTTAGTCATTTCTGCTGTACTGCACAAAAATATCACTGCTAATTGTATTGCTTGTCAACCATGAATCCATTTGTCTGTACAAGGGTAGAGTTACCCTTTAATGTAATTTATGAGGAGAATAAATATTATGTGAACATGACAGCACCATGTGTGGTCTATTGCTTAATTAGTGAGAAAGTTGGAAAAAAATATATAAGATAATATGCAGTGGAAAGAACTCTCTAACTAACAGCCTGGCTACATGCATTATATGCTGGTCTACACTAGCTCCAAACAAATGGGTTCTCAGACCTGTGCAAAAGATGTTTTTATTTAAACTACTTTCACTGTGTACCCATCAGCTTTGATGGTACTTTGGCTATAGGGGCTTAGAAAACCTTAGACCTGTGTCAGTCTTCTGGAATGAGAAATACAAGGAAAGGCAGCCTATCACAGTAAAAGCCAATAGTTGGGTTGGTGTATGATTGTTATAACGGTTAATGTCATTTATGACATTTATTGCACTTCTGTTAGTTTCCCTACAGTCTATGTGTTATAAACCCAATTTATTAAAGGTACTTGTATCAAATGCACTCTCTGCACTTCTGCATAGCTGTGCTTAGCGCCCCTCAGTCATTCCTGCTAGCCCTTACGAATTTACCACTGCTGTTTCTCTGTTCCAGGCGGTAGCTCCAAGATTCCCTTTGCACCCCGCAACCATAGGTGCTGCACACATGCATTTAAAGAATTGGGTGCTCATGTCACTCTCATGCCAAACACCAGAAATGACACCAAGCAGACTTATAAAACTTGCACAATGGTTTTAAATTCTAAAAAATACCTTGTCTGTAAATATTGAGAGTAATGAGAAGCTGGTTAATTACAAGATTATATATGAGTAAATACTACCAATTTCTTCTGGACCACTACCACTACTCAATTACAATGCCTTTGGAAAGGAACCATAGCTGGCAGCAGGAAGGTTTAATAAAAACATTAGTAGTTGGGTGACCTATTTACAGGTCTGTTGTGATTTGCTCCTTTTCTTTTGAAGATTTTTTTTTTCTTCTCTGCTTTCTTTATCTCAATCTGTCCCTTCTTCTCTCCCCGTTTACTTGTCTTCATTTCAAATTTTCCCTTCTACTTACTCCGTTTTTCACAACCTCTTATTCTTACACCTTCTGTTTGACCTCCCCTTCTATTTCACGCCTTTATTTTTATTCCCACCATCCATTCTGATGCCCCCAACCATTGTTTTGAGATTTTATCAGTCACTGAATGTTGGCCATCAGTTATGAATAGGTAAACTTCTTTGGATTTCCTTGTTGATTTGGAATGACTTTTTAATTTGAAGGGCAAGGAACCAAACACATACACTGATTTTAAAAAAATTGGCTGCCCCCTTTCCCATACCTGGCTTGAGAACACAGAACAGATTTGGCATATCCAGGCTCCCCGGCATTGAAGTGGTTGTGAAGCAGAGGAGGGACCTCTCTGTGCAGAGGAGAGAACTATTTTAAAAGTGGAAGAAGATTCCAATTTACTTTTTTATAAATAAATTCCATTTCTCTGTAATAATAAAACAATAGTGGTCTTGATCCTAACTTTTAAAAAGGAATTCTTATTGAAGGCAATGTAATCCTATTGGGTTTAATTAATGTTGTCAGCCCATGTATGACCAGCTTTAGTGTAGCCTGGTGAATAGGTGCAGGAAATAACTTATTCTTGTGATGTTCCTGAGAAAGAATTGGCATATTCTGGTCAGTGATTCAGTGTTGTCTAAGAAAGTAAGGGGAGTCTTTACTGAATCCCATTAAATTCCGATTGGTAACTGTAATTTGTGTGGTGGAATAATATTTAAATACACGTTTATGCATTATTTCTATCTATCTATCATTTGGAAATATACACAACGTATATACTATGTATAGGCTGCTTATAATGTTCGGTGCTGCCCTCCAGTGGTAAATTCGTAGGTCACTCATAACGTTATTGGAAAGCTGCTTTTTAAAGATCATATTAGTTGGTATCTTTTGCTGTCTGCCGCTAACTGTATTTTTTATTAAGTCAACTTTAATAAATTAAAAGCAGTAATAATCAAATGTTTTTTTAGTTTGCTGCTTTATTCAAACACATATATTGCATCCCAAGCAAAAGGATAAATTTTGTTTTGATTAATTATTTTGAATAAAAAATTATTTTCTTTTTTTTTTTTTTTTATTTCTCAAGCAATCCTAGAACTTCCTTTTGAGTTTGGTGCCTTGGCTTGCTTAATTATATGCATTCTTTCTTTTAGCCAGAACCTCCCAAAAAGCAGTCCACCTGGAGGAGGAAACATGAAGAATTTATTGCCACTATAAGAGCTGCTAAAGGAATTTCTCAGATTATAAAAGAAGGTGGTGAGCTTCCACCTCCACCCCCACCTTCATATGACCCTGGTATGACTTTGTTAATATATCTGCAGATCATTATCTATCTGATATAGGCCATATAACTGCTCTATTGCCTATACAGCCTCATCTCCCTGCATTATCTGCTAATATTAGCAGATGCCAAATGCAGATCTATGATTGATGTAGTCCTTTCAAGTCAGACAGAATATTATCATTCCCTAACACCATCTAGCAAATTGCTCACTATTGCCAGCATATAAAGAAGCTTCCTAATTGCTCATTATTGCCAGAATATAAAGTAGCTTCCTAGTTTTATATCTGCTTTTTATGCAAGAAGAACACCCATTCTATCCAGAAAAAATATACAGTATTTGCATGATGTTTTACAGATAGGTCCCCAAGAGCCCAGGACTATCACACAGTTACTGATACTGGACAAAATCCATAGCAACCAGCTATTTTCCTTTATGGTGCCACATGCAGCCGACTAATTAAAGTGAATTTCTTATTGGTTGCTATAGGTTGGTGCACATTCGTCCAGCAAATGAGGCTAACTCTGCATGTGTAATTAGCAGTACATTATAACTGGCTTCACTACATTGAGAGAAAAGAGATGGAATATGTGGCTTTGCTGTATCCTAGCATAGGGCAGGTTTATCCGCCACCTTACTATTTACCACAAGCACTACGGCTGCCATAAGTGCTTTCCATTATCTTGGCTGTTTTATGCCACTTACTCTTGTATTTTATCTTTGTATGAATTTTGTGGTCACACCCCCATTGCACCCCAAAGGTATAAAATTTAGTGATGAGCACAACTTTACCTTTTTTACTACATGAAGTCCTAATCATAATAAACTAATAATGACATACATAGGCATCATACATCATGTAGCAAAACAGTCATTTTCCAAAAACAAATCAGTACATAAGCATTGTGTAACACCTGCATTTTACTGTTTCTTTTTTAAATTTAGATTATGTTCAGTGTCCCTATTGTCAGAGGAGATTTAATCAGAATGCTGCTGATCGACACATAAACTTCTGCAAGGAGCAAGCTGCACGCATGGGAAATAAAATGAAAGGAGGCCCAGATCCCAAAGGAAAACCAGCACCACGTCCCCAGGTAATAATAAATTTGGGGGGAAATTTTGAAAAGAGTGTTGTATTTTGCATATAACTAGTCATGAATAACTAGCAGATGCTACCAAAAACATGGCCAACAAAGGAGAACAACTATGCCAGAAAGAAATTACAGACTATAAATTAGTGGAGCTGCGGATAAGATTTGGTTGGCCCTTAGGTCCACACAGGGCTGGAACTAGGGGTAGGCAGAAGAGGCACCTGCCTAGGGCGCCAGACAGGAACCTCTCCTGCCTACCCCTTACCCCTTCTCTTGCCCCAGCCGGTTGTTATTACACGGTGGGGCAATAACTCCCTCACTGCTTGATGGCACACGTGAGGTGGGGGAAGGTGCAGGGGCAAGGTGGCCGACTGGGTTGCCTAAGGTGCCCAGTTGGCTTGGCTCACCCCTGGGTCCACATTTCAGATGGTTTTTTGGATGTGAAGTCTTGCAATAGTTTATAACTGCATGGTTGGCTTATCTTTTGATTTATGGGAAGGTGCTAAAATGTTTCTGAGCCTTCAAGAAAGAAACTATATAAGTATGATTAGGTCATCAGGTGCAAATGATCTTCTTAACTGATCTATTTTGCAGTTAAAAAGGAATCTTGGCAAAACGTGGTTTTGGCACAAGGTGACAGATGTAAGACAGTTGTTATCAGTCATTCAGCCATAGTTCCAAGAATATTTGGATAGCAAATATATTGGATAGACTTTAATTTACTGCCATGCTGGACTCTCAGGTATATCCAGGAGAGCAAATAAACATTATCCACAAATCTTACCCTAACCAGCATTCATACTGGGCCCCTCAATCACTTCTCTATGTCCCGCAAGAGGCACCAGCCCCACAGTTTGTGAATAGCTGGCGTAGATCCACATGACAGATGGTTTTGCCAAGGTAGCACATCATGGACTTCAATCCTGTGTATTTTCCTTCATTCCTTACAGGCTATTTTCAAGGGGTTTCCTATTTTAAACTAGTTGCACAAAGCATGTAGGTCATCTAAGGTGCACCCATACAATAATCATATCAAAGGGCAATGCCATCACAAACACTAATGAAAGTTGATAGCAATCGCTGGCATGGTTTGTATCGTGCATAGCTCTTCCAAAGTGCTAAAGGTCCAGCTCTTTGAAGCAAATATTGCATTGGTTTATATGTTGAAATGAAAGGTAGGGTTTCCTTCTAGCTGGATAGACAAATTCATTTTTTTACGCTTCCTTGGGTTTTTGCAGAATTTATAAGCATGATACCCTATAAAATAAACATTAGAAGGAACAGTTACATCAAAAACCAAAATTTTTTTATATGCATTTAAATATTATTGCCCTGCACTGGTAAAAAAAATGTGTGTGCTTTGGAAACACCACTATAGTTTATATTAACAAGGGACTGGGTAGCCATGGGGTTAGTCATTCAAGATGAATTAGGCAAAAAGGCTTGTGTTTAGAGAGCAGATTGCAGATAAACTGTTTAGATTCCAGTGGGTTTAATTTTTATACAGGAAACTAAACAGTGGTCAGATGCTATTTGTGGCTTTCTATGGGATTACAGGATAAAACCGTTATAAACCAATATAAAAAAGAATTTATATGTAGGTGCTGAATGAACAGGTACAAACTTTACATTTAAAGGGCATGTCAACCCCAAAAATAATTATTTGCATAAATAAAGAAAACATAATTCTAAGCAATTTTCCAATATGAAATAATTAAAAATTTGTAGCGCTTTAAAAGTTATTTGTAAATGTAATAGCTATTGAGAGCAGCATTTGCTGAACTCCTGGTTGTTACTTTTTTAACAATGTTGCAACTGTCAGTCTCCTCCAGCAAGCCAGGTCTGTCAATCTGCTGCCTTGCGTTACATTGTTTCAACAGTCAGAGCCACCAGGGCAGAGAATAGAAAATGACAGGCAAACACTGCCTCTAATAGCAATTTTAAATACAAATAACTCAAAAATTACAAATTTGTAATAAATGTATATTGCAAAGCTGCTTAGAATTGTGTTTTCTTTTATTAGGCAAAAAAATATATTTTGCATTGCCTTGTCCTTTAAATAAGCTATTTTCACTGTTTAATGATACTGGTCAGTTAACCTCCAATATAATCCTGCATTCTTTCTAGGTTTCAGCTGAATCTTTGTGGGGTATTTTTTCAGGATTCATATTTGGCCGAATCCTTAGCTGTCAAAAACATTTGTCAGGTTTTAGGTGGCAATCCACCCCAAATGAAAACACAAGCCTTAGAGATCTCACTACTATTTTCTGACTAAGTATTTTTCGTTCAGAAGAATTAACTCTGAACCTATAAACCATGTGACTTTAAAGCTTAGAACAATTGAATGTGGACATTTTGGTTCACAAATCGCAATTTGAATGTGAAAATTAGGGATCACAATTCAAACAAATCTTTTGTTGAAGATTTAAGTTGATGTGTGAAACTATTTAATACTTTCCATTACAAGGTCAAGATCATTAAGCCTGTATTGGACCTGTGTAGCAACAAAGCATTTATTTGCCTCACTGTATTAACCTATGGCAACAACTAATATACCATTATTTTTGCAGCATAAGCCACTGAGTCTTAAGAAGACTAACTCACCCGCGGCTGTATCATCCCCGGCTTCACGACTGCCACAGCCACCAAATTTTGGAAAAACCACCTCAGGTAGACTTTAATATTTCTGTGTATGGGTTAGTGTTATCATATACATAAACTTACACTTATGTGCAAGACCTCTTTTTACTCTTTTCTGCCAATGCTTTACTAATAACAGTGGTCTTCCAGCTATTGGGAATTGCTGTACATTCAAGCGACAATGCCTGCATATATACAGTATATATGTATTACTGAAATGTAAGTGCCATCACTGGCAGAGATTCCTTGTTACAATTTGCTACTTTAATCTTCTCCTACATTCAGGTATCCCATCAGGAAAATCAGTAGCAAACAGTGGAGCTCCGGGAAATAAATATCAAACTCAGTCTCCGGCACATAAAAATTCTACAACTGTTACAAGTCCTCAGGCTGGGTAAGTCCAGTTAACAGCCCACCTTTACAGTCTGATGTACAAAATTATTCTGACTGCATATTTAACTTTAAAGGAGAAGGAAAGGCTAAGTCACTTGGGGGTGCCAAAATGTTAGGCACCCCCAAGTGACTTAGAACGCCTACCTTGTACCCCGGGCTGGTGCCCCTGTACGGAGGGAACAGCACCAGCCCGGGGTAGCTGCCGGCGCTTCCTCCTTCCTCCTCGCTTGCGTGCGCATGCGCAGTAGAGTGAAAAGCCGAACTTAAACATTAAAGTCGGCTTTTCACTCTACTGCCCATGCGCCGGCCGGCGGATTTCGCCGGCAGCGCGCAAAGGAAGGAGGAAGCGGTGTCTACAGGTGCCCCGGGCTGGTGCTGTTCCCTCCGTACAGGGGCACCAGCCCGGGGTACAAGGTAGGCGCTCTAAGTCACTTGGGGGTGCCTAACATTTTGGCACCCCCAAGTGACTTAGCCTTTCCTTCTCCTTTAAGACCTGCCTGTACTTTTCAATAATTATTTGCTCTGATGCCGGGACTGGGGGTAAGCAGTTCTCATATGGTGGTCACACAACCCATGCCCATTTTGCACTGCACTGTCAATTAGCAGCTGTGAAGCTACAGAATACAGAGCAGGGCTGTTGAAACTTTTCGGATTCAGGCCTGCATCCTTTTGCTGTCTATTAACCTTTCAGCCCCAACCGCCATACAAAAACATAAAATATTGTTGTTACAGTTCCATCCAGAGCAGATTAGGGACTAGGCTTGGCTAGATTTTATCCTAGCTTTCTGTAAACATACCGGCTTTAATGTAAACCACCTGCAAGTGCTTGTGCACATGCTTATCAGGCAATAGTTTCCTAAAAACGCAACAGTCTGTAAGAGCTTGCACAGCTTGCCAGGGCTGCACATACAAGTCTATTGGGGGCAGTAAGAGGGTGCTTTGGCAAGGCTTTTTAGGGGTATTAAAAAAAAAAACACTGGACTAAGAGTACCCAGATGCTATTACCGTAGAGAACAATCTGTTCCAAAGTAATAAAGCTTAATTAGAGGCCAGTAATACACAAGTTTAGAGGGCTGGCTGAAGCCTTTTTTGCAGTGTGTTTTTTGTGAGGCTTTTTAGCAGCAAGTACAGTTTGGAAGGAAGATGCTGGAAAATAACCAGGTAGGAATTGGAAGGTGACGTCTAGAAAATGTTATGGGCAAGTTGGGGATCAGGAAGTAATGTTGATAAACATTTTAAACCTGAGGGGTAAGTCAGAACCACAGGTGGGACCTTGTGTAATGGGAACAGTTTGGAAGCTCATTTGAAGAAGACATACAACATAAGGTACACGTGTATTGGCATGTAATATTGGTTGGCTGGTGTATTACAGGTATAGGACCCATTATCCAGAATGCTCGGGACCAAGGGTATTCCGTATAAGGGGTATTTCCGTAATTTGGGTCTCCATACCATAAGCCTACTAAAAAATCAATAAACCATTAATTAAACCCAATAGGATTATTTTCCATCCAATAAGGATTATTTATATCTTAGTTGGGATCAATTACAAGATACTGTTTTATTATTACAGAGAAAAAGGAAATCAGTTTTAAAATTCTGAATTATTTGATTAAAATAGAGTCTATGGGAGACAGGCTTTCCGTAATTCGGAGCTTTCTGGATAATGGGTTTCCGGATAAGGGATCCCATACCTATATGTAATGGATGTGAGGAAGGCGAGAGCTTTGTGTATGAAAATTCATTCAGCAATTTAGTAGGATATGTAGCATGCATTTTTTTTTTTAACTTCAAGAGAAAAAATTAGTAGAATGTTTAGAAGTGTTATGTATATAAACATAGTGTTTTTATATACACACAGGAACCCTCTGGGGTGTTGGTAGCAACCTGCAACTGTTTTTACTGAATTGACAGGGCTGTACTGCCTGTATATGTGCATTTATACGTTAGATGGCCAAAGATGCTGGCTTTACTGACTCAGCAGAGTGCATATACAGTATATATGCATTTTATTTATCTGTATGTACCCCACCTGTTACATTTCTTTAGAAAAGAAGAATAAGGAGAATAATTTTTAGACCAGAATGAAGGCAATAAAAGAACTTCCCCGGAGCGAATGCCATTTCCAGTTCATTTTAGGAGAAAGAAAAGATAATGTCACTGAATTGGCATCACAGGATGTCTACAAATCACTTTCTACTATGTCATGTTGCTTTAAGTAAAAGATTTAAGTTTGCAGGTCACAATGTAAGTCAGAATTTTTGTGTCTAATACTATAGACAAACTATGAATTGAACAGCTTGTCTGACTGATATCAATTATCCATGATTCATTTATGGAGTAAAAAATTAAATAAAGGAGACCTCATTAACAAGCCATAGTGCTAGGTGCAAAAATAGGTGCAGAATTGTGCCAATCAAGGCTGCCTTCTCTAATGGGCTTGTACCTACTTGCACTCCCATATATATTAGCACCATGCACCAATAGCCAGTTGCGCCTGCTTTGCAGAATAGGTTGTGCAGCGTACTCTGGAGCAAAAGGACCCTGTACTTTGCGCCTGCCATGAGTAAGCAGAATTTCCAGAGTTTTAATTGTATATTCACTTTGCTGCTTCAACAGCAAGGGGTAACAATGCTTACAGTACAGGATCTCTTGAAAGCTTCATTCACATGGTCTGAAATTAGTTTTTTACTATTAAGCAAAGGTTGTTGGTCCATACATAGATAAGGTTGGGCATTGGGCTTCTGAATGGTTGGGTGTGCAAACTGAAAATTTCATAGGAATAGAGTGCATCAATCACACACCAAACATCAGAAATGCCACCATACAGATTTCAAACATATTTGGAAAAACTGAGCCTAATTTGCAAGAAAGCACACAAGCAGTTTCGTCTGTCGGCTAATCAGACACAACTGCGGTAGGCGCAGCACAATTGCAACAAGAGCATCACCCCTCTTCAACCAAAATAACACCAGAGTTCTAAGCGAAAACGCTTCACTGTGGGGAAAACAACATGCGGATTGCGCTCAAAATTTCACTTTACTGTCTGCACTTGTAGACGTACATGTACCTCACTTACTCGCAAGCCCTTTCCTGATGCAGACTATACTGAGTGCGCTTGTAGTCCAGAAAAGTTCTGAAGGGTTGACTTAGTAATGGGGTGATTGTTTCCCTTCAAAAGGCTATGGAAATAAGTATGTTTCTGGATTTAGCTATTAAGCCAGAATATGCAATTCAGAGACAAACAATGCTGCTTTCACTTTCAGTTACAATTACAAATAATTTACAAACTATTTCATTATAATAAAAACTTTGGGAGGATTTTCCCCTTTGACTCTCAAGAACTTGTCTGAAATGTGAATTGTGTTTACAGAACATATTTGTTTTACAGGCTTGCTGTGCTTTGTCAGCAGTTATAACAGAGTAAATATTGTGACATAGGCGAAGAAAAAAACACAACATTCAACTGTGAATGAGTTATTATAGGGCAACTAAAGACTCTTTCTTTTTTCTTAATTATAAATCTTAATGTTTCTTGGAAATTAAGTAGCAATGGTCAGATTACTCAGACATGTCTTGTTATGAATAGCTGCAGTTTTACCACAATCCACTCTGCTTCACCCTCCCTATTATACATGTTAGTACATTTTTGTTTACCCCATAGGAGAAACCTCTTTATCAGGAGCATTAAAAATAAGAGCTGATAGCATGTGTTTTAATCATAAAACAGGAGGTAAACAGAAACCTTGACGGTGGAATGGCAGTGGATGTCATCAACTTTGCTAAAGCATTTGATACAGTACCGCACAGAATGTTAATAATAAAATTGAGGAATTTTGGCCTGAAACATAATATGTGTACTTGGCTGAAGGATAGATTACAGAGAGTTTTAATATATTAATATATTTTCTAATTGGGCCAGTGTTGTTAGTGGAGTACCACAGGGATCAGACCTTGGTTCTTTGCTTTTTAACTAGTTTATTAAACACCTGGAGTTTGGCATAGAGAGTACTGTTTATATTACTAAATTGTGCAAAACTATAAGTTCCATGCAGGATGCTGCCAATTTGCAGAGCGTTTTAACAAAATTGGAAAACTGGGCAGGAAAATGAGGTTCAGTGTTGAAAAGTGCAAAGTTATATACTTTGGAAGAAATTATATAAATGCAAGATATACAATAAATGGTTGTGTGTTGGGGGGATTCTTAACTGAGAAGGAGCTGGGGATTTTCTAGATAGGAATAACACCCACATTTAATTGTGCATAGCCAATGAAAACAAATGTCGAGCCTGCCCCCAAAACATTGTTTTGTTTGGCTATGCACAATTAAACACAGGGGTTATCCCCTTTTGCATCTTACCTATGTTGTTGGAGTGTTCTTGCATGGCTATTTAGTGGGGGTGTTGTACCTCTATATTGTTTTAGCATGGGGTTACTTATCCTTGAGAGGCCGGGTATGTGTGTGCACCTTGGTTCCAGTAATTCCAGGCAATGTAATTTGGGGGCTACTAAAGCAAATAAAGTGCTGTCTTGTATAAAAAAGGGCATTGACCCAAGGGATGAAAACATAATTTTGCCCCTTTATAGGTCCCTGGTAAGGCCTCACCGTGAGTCAGTTTTGGGCTCCAGTCCTTAAGAAGGATATTAATGAGCTGGAGAGAGTGCAGAGACTGCAACTAAACTGGTAAAGGGGATGGAAGATTTAAACTATGAGGTTAGACTGTCGAGGTTGGGGTTGTTTTCTCTGAAAAAAAGATGCTTGTGAGGGGACATGACTAAGTACATTAGAGGGGATTATAGGCAGATGTGTTCTTTTCTCCATAAAAATGATCAGCGCACTAGAGCCCCCCCCCCCCTTTAGATTAGAGGAACAAAATATAGATATATATATATTATAATATAGTAGTAGTGTCCTTTTCTATTGTCTGCCCTGGTGGCTCTGGTATTTGAAACACTGTAATACAAAGCAGCAGATTGACAGACCTGTATTGCTGGAGGAGACTAACCTTTGCAACATTGGTTAAAAAGTAACAACCAGGAGTTCAGCAAATACTGCTTTCAATAGCAGTTACATTTACAAATAACTGTTAAAGCACTAAAAAAAATTCAATAAACTTACATCGGAAAGTTGCTTGGAATTATGTTTTCTTTTATTAGGCAAAAAATAATTTTTGAGGTTGACATGTCCTTTAGTGTATAAATCATTTTTTAGAAGACTTACAATATGGTGATCCAAACTACGGAAAGATCACTTAAACGAAAAACCCCAGGTCCCGAGCATTCTGCATAACAGGTCCCATACCTGTAATATGTAGCAGCAGCTTATACAGTGTGCCTTTACCAACTGGCTACATTTTAGGTCCTCACACTAGGGTAACTAGGTAAGTTACTGATATTAAGCCAAGGTAACTAGAAAATAAATATTTACCTCCCTTTGGAAACCTAACTCACCTCTTGAACACTAGGCCATTTAATAATCAGATTACTTCAAACTTAATTGTAACTGTACCCTTTTCATTGCGGAAGCACCCTGAAGTTTCTTCTTGCGTAGAAACAAAAAGTGAATTTTGCAGGACTTTTTTTACCCAAAATTACACGTTTCTTACAGGGCTTTCTCACCACCAAAGTGCCTGTATTTTAAATTTAAAAAGGAAGTACTGCCGGGCCCATAGTTTAGAACAGTGATCCCTAACCAGCAGCTCACAAGCAACACAAGCAACATGCTGCTCACCAACCCCTTGGATGTTGCTCCCAGTGGCCTCAGAGCAGCTGCTCATATTTGAATTTCTGACTTAAAGGCAAGCCAAACTAAGCCTCCTGTAGTCTGCCAGTCCTCATTGGGCTACCAAATAACCAATCACACCCCTTACTGGGCACCCTCTAGAAACTGTTTTCATACTTGCATTGCTCCTCAGGTTTTTCTATATATAAATGTTGCTCATGGGAAAAAAGGTTTGGGGACCCTAGTTTAGAAGATAGGTTGGATGTAGTAGGCTTCTTGGATGATGAAAGCTAGAGGAATGTTTAAACTGGGTATGGAACTTGATAAGATGTTTTCTAATGTTATTTTAATACCACCAAAAATGAGGAAAGTTTTACAGTAGTTGGAAGAAAGAATAGGGTTGTTTCTGAAAATATCTGAGGTTAGAGATAAGCATTATGGTGGGGCCCTGCTGAAAGAGCCTTTTCAGTAGGAAGTTGTCGAAGTGACATTTTTCAACAGAATTATTTGTACAAAGAGGGTCACCAGGGAGAAATGGGAGGCCTTAAAGAAGAACATTGTGATAAACAGTCCGCTTTATCTGGATTTTTTGGTGAAATTTTAGGGCTTTGATAAATTTATTAATGAAAAGAAATTTTGCTTTTAACTACACGATTCCTCATTTCAACCTTCATTGAATAAAATAATTTTAAAATACATCAACATACAGTAGCTTCTAATGTCTCGGACATACAACATACAGTAGCTTCTGACATCTGGGAAATACAACATACAGTAGCTTCTGATGTCTGGGACGTACAACATACAGTAGCTTCTGACGTCTGGGACATACAACATACAGTAGCTTCTGACGTCTGGGACATACAACATACAGTAGCTTCTGATGTCTGGGACATACAACATACAGTAGCTTCTGAGGTCTGGGACATACAACATACAGTAGCTTCTGATGTCTAGGACATACAACATACAGTAGCTTCTGATTTCTGGGACATACAACATACAGTAGCTTCTGAGGTCTGGGACATACATCATACAGTAGCTTCTGACATTTGGGACATACAACATACAGTAGCTTCTGAGGTCTGGGACATACAACATACAGTAGCTTCTAAAGGTCTGGGACATACAACATACAGTAGCTTCTGAGGTCTGGGACATACAACATACAGTAGCTTCTGAGGTCTGGGACATACAACATACAGTAGCTTCTGACGTCTGGGACATACAACATACAGTAGCTTCTGATGGTCAGGATTAGTTGACATGAAATAGGTTGACTCTTACTATAAATGTGGTGGGATCTTACATACTGTAGATCTTGGGTTTCATTGAGGTGCTTCTTTTATTGTTTATAATGCTCCTAGGGTGGGATCCATTGGGGGGATCCATTGTGCAGACGGGGTTAATAATCCCAGTCAGCTAATTAAGAGGCAGCTGAGAGAGGAGCTGCCTGGAGAGGTAAAAAAGTGTGTGCTCCCACACCTGGAGGCTGCTCAGTGTGAAGGAGTCACTGAGGGTGAGGGGTCACTAGGAAAGGTGTCCACTCTCCGAGCAGGGCACAGGGCATGAGGGCTGCCTGCCTGTGTGAGGAACTCCCAGAGGGGCTAAGGGTGCCTCCTGCCGCTGGGAGGAGCAGAGGGAGTCGTGACCAGGTGTGTGAGAGCTGAGAAAAGTCAGCAGGGCTTAGGCTGATGCTAGACATGGCGTAGGGCTGATATTTTCGGCAAGCGGAAAAACACGTATACGCCTCCTACATGTGCCTGCACTGGAATGAATGGAATACGCTCGGGTGCAGGCACATGTAGCTGATATACGCATGAAAACGCGAGAGAATGCAAAGTCGTAGGGCGGAATTTTTAGCAAGCGCTTTTCCGCTTGCCGAAAAAATCCGCCCTACGCCTCGTCTAGCATCAGCCTTAAGTTGAAGCCTGAGTGTTCACGAGTGTGAGAGTCACCGTGGATTTGATGAAAGTCATTGGGGATGGTAAGAAACCCCGAAAAGGTTCCAGCGTGTGAAAGTTACCCTGGAAGGTGAGAGTCCCAGACAAGTTTTGAAGTTTGCTGAACTGTTTGTTGATGAACCATGTTCCTGTGAGCTTTAAGTTGAGAAGAATGTGCCATAAATAAACCTGTGTTTTTGCCTAAAGAAGTGGTGTCTCTGACTCTATGCTCCCGATCATTTGCTTACCTGCCTACCATAGCTAATTTTCCCAAAAACTATATGTACCGGCAGTCAGCATGTCACAGGTACTATACATATTTAAGTGGTATTTTTACTTTAGAGGCTTTGCAGAGGTTAAACATTTTAAAGTAGCAAACCACCAAGATATAACTGGCAGAGCTGCTCTAGATAGTAGTATTACTACAGATTGCCTGGAGTCTGCATGCTGGTTTTGCTTTCTGTAGCAGTGCATAGTCTACAACAGAAATAATGGAGATATCTAAAACTAGTTCAATTCTTTTCTCCACTAGTAAATTGGACACAATAGGCCCACCTCTTCGGACTGGAAGAGATATACTGAGAATGCATGAAAGTGACAATAAAACTGACAGTTACATTCCAAGAGTTAATGATTTGCAGCCTATTCACAAGTAAGTATCATGAAGCACAGCTACTAAAGTAACACTAAGGGCTTTGGCACACGAAGAGATTTGTCCGCGGCGATTTTTAAAAGAGCGATTTGGCGACAAGACGCCAATGCTAAACCAATGGAAATCGCCAGCGTCAAAACATACGAGGTTACTTCAAGTCGCCTGTTGTTTCAAATCGCACACAGACCCTTTTCTGTGCGACTTGAGTAAACATGTGGGAGGGTTTACTGTTGAGTGGTAGCAGATCGCCTGGAGCTCAACTGGCATGAAATCTCTTTGTGTGTATTGTCTGGCGTGTGCCAGAGCCCTTAGATGTGGATACTATCAAGCCTGTGTTTTGTAGCCCTGAATATCAGCTATCCAATAAATAGGGCCCGAGACTGACTTTGTTAATAATAACACTTACAAAGGAATACATCCTAGTGCTGCATTGTGCATTGTTCGGTTGAAAAACGTTTTGTTTTGCGAGTGAGTATGTTTTGTAGTGTGGAAGAAATTCTGTAGTTACTTTTTTGTTTTGTAGTGTGGAAGAAATTCTGTAGTTACTTTTATAACCTTGCAAGCAGTCAGAGCACATTCCTCAATGCCAAAATATGGCCACACAAATGAAAAAAACTGTCTACACGATATGTAACCATCTAATCATCAAGGATCCACTGGAGAGCCAAACAGTGTAATGTAGTTTTAACTTATATTTGAGATGCATAGCACTACATGTTTTGGACCTCTAGGGTCCTTCCTCAAGTGCACGCACCAAAGGAAGGATCAAGGATACACATATACAGACACATTAAGCTCTTTGCTTAATGTATGGAAGAATACATTTTTGTTACTCATGTGGCCACCTTTCTGGTGGAATCTTGGAAGCAAAAGAATCCTGTTGGGTTTATTTAAAGTTTAAATTATTTATAGTAGACTTAAGGTGGGGAGATCCAAATTATTTAAAGATCCTTTATCTTGATATCCCCAGGTCCCAAGCATATCAGATAATTCTGTACCAGTACTTTGCTGTTAAATTTGAAATGCCAGCCATGGGTCTAGCTGGTGATTAAAAGGCTAGGAGGGTGAAATAACGTCATGGTAGCAATGCTACTCATATGACTATATAATCTTAGGCTTAAGGTGACCATACACAGGGAGATTTAAGCTGCTGGTTAAAAAATTAACATTAAAAATGTTATCAGGGCAAAGACTGCCCTGCCCTGCCGGCCTGCATTTATCCTGATCCAGTTGTTTGGGCTGCAGGCCAAATGATTGGATTAGCCCAATATCACCCACCTCAAGGTGGGCATATCGGGTAAAGATCCAACCGTTTGACAACCTTGCTAACAAGTGGATCTTTTGATGTATGACCACCTGTAGAGCCAGTGTTGCACATAAATCTGTGACTGAATGGCAGCATTTTCTGCACTGCTGTGGCTGATATAAAACTCAGAATGAAACAGATAAGGCTTAGCTGAGGCAAAGCAAAAGATGCATTAAAAGAATAATTATTATAATAATAAAATATAAAATATGACAAATTGCTGCATAAATAAATATAAAAAGGAGTTATGTGATGACCGTATTACTGTAGATGTGTTAGAGAATCTGTATTGCTTTTATAGCATGTTGATAAACTTTGATAAACATTGTTTAACATGTGCTTGTACCTTTAATTGTCTTAAAAGCTGAATTGGGAACATTTGACCAAATAAAATATATTTTTACAGTATAAATTTGAATAATTCTGAGGAGCTAACCAGCACTTGACCATTATTAGACCATTGTGAGTGCTTAGCTCTGAACTGTGTGTTCTTTCTGTATCATTATTAGTGGGATCCAATAAATGATCCCCAGTACTGGAATGGACAGATGATTGCTGGCATGCAATGATCTGGAACCTGAAACCTGGGCCGTGCCGTATAATCAGAGCTTTCCTATGTGAAGTCTGGTATAGATAGCAGTGAGACAGTCTGTACCACTCCCTGACAAAGCCCTGTGGGAAACCTAGGGCTTGTTGGCCTTTTGCCTACTGTACAACAGCTTATTTATATAGCATTTCTATAAATCCTTCCTGAAGCTCCTGGATCTGCTTTACAAACAGTGATGTTAACTTGTAAATCTTTATTTTTTAAGCCCCAGGGCACCTGCACTGGCCCAGGGTATTACTGTAGGCACAACATGTTGCCATCTTTTTTTGTTATCTATATATACCTTGTGGCCAAATTTTACTGTACAGCTTTTTAGTTTACCTCTCACATACACCTGGCCCGGGCCAAACAGAGCCAAAGATGGGTTAACTAGAGTTATAAAACTCTATTATAAAATAATAATAAATAAAAACATAACATTTTAATATTGTGTACTAACTTACAGTATATCACCATTAGGAGGACCTTTGTTACAATTTATTTAGCTATTATTTAGACTTTGGACTTTTCCCTGATATGCGCACCTTAAAGTGGGCAATATCCTATTATGATTGCCGCTATGCTGGATGTCAGAACAAGGACCAGATCAACGAGCAGATCAGGTCCTCAATCCCACAGGAAGATCATACGATAAACCCGATAAACATCTCATTCGATATCGGTGGGGTAGGTCTTGGAGGGCTACATACACAGGCTCGGACTTGGTCCGGTAGATTTTATCAACCAGTGTATAGCCAACTTTACACATTTGGTTCATGCTATTAAATGAAATCACTAGGTCACTGTGAGGCTCTGTATAAACAAACCCCAGCTTTGGACAGGCTGACCTTTCCCCAGCTGCAGCCTTTGTTAGGCTTTCAGATAAAGAGCAGCTCATTATACAGATGCTTCTCCGTGGACTTGTGACTTGTTAGGATTGTGCTCACAGAAACAGAAAGTAGAATGTGACTTTATGTTTAATTTTAGAGCAGTACAATATCTATATTGTGCATCCTGTTCTCAATGAGTACTGTATTGATGTATAAATAAAACTGTATTTCATTTTAGGGGAGCACTGAAATCTAGAACACCTCCAAGTCTGGTTAGAAATCCATCATCAGGCACTTCATTCAACAAAAGGAAAACTTACAATGAAAACAATGCAAGGTAACTTTATTTCTGTTATCAACGTGTATAAATGTGTTAGGACTGTTATTTTAGTCCCTCTATCCTTTGCCTGCTAATGATATAGATGCTTCAGTATGTTATTGGCCATCAAAGCAAAAGCGCCAACAACATAGTACCTAGATTTCTGGGTTTAAAGATGCCTAGCAATGACAGGGACAGGATTACAGGTATGGGATCTGAAAGTTCTAAATTAGGGAAAGCTCATTTCCCATAAACTCCATTTTAATCAAATAATTTTACATTTTAAAAGTGATCCCAACTAAGATATAATTAATCCTTATTGGAGGCTAAACAATCCTGCTGGGTTTGTTTAATATTTTAAATAGTTTTTCTTTGTAGACTTAAGCTATGGAGATCCAAATTAGGGAAAGACTCTTTATCCGAAACCCCCCCCCCCCCCCCGTAAAGACCCCATATCCGAAAAACCCAGGTCCCACACATACCTGTACTATGTTTTTAGAAGAGAAAATAAAGCTTTGTGAAAATGTACATACATATAACAATGTATTTGGTTGCCCTGTGCTTCCTGTTTACAGCAGCCTGACCTCTAGCCATCTACTGCCCTATCTGTACCATCCACATCTTGTTTGGTCTGATCAGCAGCACAAGCCACAGGCAATGTGGTGTCCAAAGCACATGGACATAGCACCCAAACATCTACAAAAAGATTAGAAAAAAATCAAACCCATGTTTTATCTCTGAATAAAATGCTACAATTATTAAGTGACTTCTTTGTTTCCTCAGGCCTGAAGCCAAAATGGCATATGATGCCACTGACTACTCAAAGCCTGTAAACGATGGCCGCATCAGAGCAGCCGACAACAATACGTCGGGCCAGCTGACAAAGTTCTGTCACGAATGTGGCACCAAGTACCCAGTAGAGTGGGCAAAGTTCTGCTGTGAGTGTGGAATAAGAAGAATGGTTCTCTGAGAATGTTCCAGTAACTCTGCACATTAATATCTGTACATTATCACTACATAAATCTCTTATGTGAGAAAGTTCTAGCAGTTCTCTCAGCTCCGTGGTGCACATCAAGCCTCAGCCTGCAGGGAAGGCCAGCCTACCAGTTCACTTGTGGGTTGTAGTCTGCCGGGCGAGTCGGCCAGTAACCAGCTTCTTAGGGCAGTATCCACTTGTGTTCAGCATAAGCCAGATAAATAGGGCTTGTGTTGCAAATGTCTTCTGACATGAAAAAAAAATACTTTATGTTAGTATTGGTAGATGCTATATACATACATACAGTGGGTCCCATCCAATGTGCCAGTATGGTTTCAAAAGGCACACAATGCCAAGTCACATTCTAAAATGAATCTTTACTCGGCTCCCCATTACTTGCCTTGTTTAACCAGCGACACAGCTTCTCCCAGCATTCCTAGACCCATCAGCTTGGGAAGCAAAACTCTCATAAGCTGGGCCACTTTTTAACATTTGGCCTCCATCCTATTGGGCCTGTTAAAGCCTGTAATGTGTCATTTTTGCATTACAAATCGATAAGAAGCACTGTGCAAATCATTTTGTGCCTTCAACCTACTTGCTCCCTGCACCTCAGTTAAGGAGGCGTTTATAATATTGTATTTTTTGCTGGTGCTGATAATATACTGATTGCACTGAAAAGTCATGGGGAAATCAAATAAAAGTGCTTTTGGTTTCACACTTCTGCACAGTGTTCTGAAAGTAACAAAAATATACATACTTTTTTGTCCTGCAGTCCAGCACTGAATAACATGTAACCTAGAATGTAAAATTCAACAACACACCCATGCTGGTAGCTCCATGTCAGAATCATAGATCCTATGGCACTTAAAGGAGAAGGAATGTGCCAATAGATTTGCCATATTAGTGCCACCTAGAATGCTATATTTATTCTGCAGAAAACGTTATTATGCCTAAACAGCCCTAAAAGCTTTCTCTGATTGCAGCTGCCATTTTAGCTTGGTGTTCATAGCTTCCTGTTTGCAGTCTAGCTGTTATAGCTCAGATTACACATTCCTAAAGGTGGGCGGAATGAGTTCTATGAATTCTTATGGGGGGGAGCAGGAGAGAGCGCAGACTCTGGCCACGGGAATGAAGGATTTTTCTGAGAGTGGAAGTCGGACACCCTAAGAACATATTTAGAAAAAAGGATACTAGAAATCCTGTGTTTCTTTTGATAGAGGACTCTGTGCAGCATTTCTGTGAGTGCTTATGGCTGTATTTACATAGACTTTCTGATAAAGCTTACTTAGTTTTTACCTTTCCTTCTACTTTAAAGGAGAGCTAAAGAAATATTATACATTATCCCTTAGCCCAAGGCAACCACAGCAAGTAAGACCTGTGCCTCCAAATATGCCCCCAGTAGCCCCAATCTTCTTTCCTGCTGATTCCCTGCACATGCTCTGTGCTGCTGTCACGTACATGAGCTTTGTGACCCACTCACAATATACTGTATATATACAATATAAATGTCACAGTATAAGGCCGATTAGGAAACAGTGCAGATTATTAGTACATGGCAGCTCTGAAACCAGTGGATTCTGCGTTAGAATTTAATAATCAGCCCTGTAGCATCAGTTAATGTTACAGACAAACCTCATATTCTGCTTGTTAATTTGCAACAACCCCTAAGCTTAGCTTCTCGGCACCTGCCCAAAGCCCACTAAGCATGTGCAGTGTCACTGACACTTCTAACAAAATCTAAGATAGGGATCTCCTGTGAGAACCTTGAAGGCCTAGATCATTACTATTATAGAGATGCTAAACTTTTAAAGGAGAACTAAAACCTAAAAATAAATATGGCTAGAAATGCCATATTTTATTTACTAAACTGAGTGCACTAGCTTAAAGTTTCAGCATCACTTTAGTAGTAATGAGATAGGTCTTTACAGCTGTCAAAGGAGATTCCCATCTTGGATTCTGTCGGGGACAGTGCACTTGCTCTGTGCAGCTGTTGAGAAGCTAAGCTTAGGGGTAAATTATCAAGCAGAAAATGAGGCTGGCCTGTCGTTTAAAATGATGCTACAGGGCTGATTATTAAATTCTGATGCTAGTTGCACTGGTTTCTGAGCTGCCACAAAATGTGAATGAATTACTAATCAGCCTTATACTGTTACATTTGTATTCTATATATACAGTATATAGTGAGTGGGTCCCTAAGCTCAGGTCAGAAAAGGAGATGGGGGGCTACTGGGGCATCTTTGGGGGCACAGATCTTCCCTGCTAAAGGGCTGTGGGTGCCTTGGGCTGGTACAGAAGCACAAAACATCATGTGCAGCATTTCTGGCCTATTTATTTAGTTAAGTTTTAGTTCTCCTTTAAACTGGTACAATACGTTCACTATATAAAATATAGCATTTTAAGCCATATGCATTTTTAGGGTTTAGTTCTCCTTTAAGGGGGTTAATTAAAACAATAAGCAGAATGCGTTTGTAACACAAGCCTTATTTGCTGAATAGATGTTGTACAAAGATGCACATCGTCCCTTTATTGGCTTGGTACTGGGCTTAATTGTGTTAGATCAGTTCTAGAGCAGCTGAAGAGCCCCAGGTTGGATATGCCTGGTATGGGGATAGGTAATTCAGCCAGAAATTTTTTGCATCTAACTGAGATCAGGGAAAGAGTATGTTTCACTTCACAATTCTGCCAACTTTGTTTATCTGCATGGTAACAGCACTACGGTACAATAACACTGTGGGCATGCACGGGCCTGAGCCAGCTGTCTTGTTGAATTTAGAGTTTACGGGAATATAAGGCGGGTTATCAGAAAAAGGTCAATATCACTTCTGCACTGATATAACTGCACTGGCACTATGATAAACCAAACCTTGAACATGTTGTGTGCTTGCGTGATTAACCCCGGCTCTGTTTGCTTTTAGCTTTCTCCTTTTCTCCCTTTCCTGCCAGTTACTCCCATGGCACGGGAATCTCTTTGTAGTAACTTTTTTTTTCTCAGATGCAAATGCTGCAACTTGTTACTTTTTTTAAAGTTTTAAATTCTGATAAATTTGTAAGAAGCTAGAAAACATTTCAAGAAACAGGATGTCTAAATTTTTTTGGTTTCTTTTAATATTAGAAGGGAAAATACAAAAAAAAGTACAATACAATACAAATACAAGAGGGAGGTGGGATGAATATACAGCAGGCAGCGCTGTAACATGACTTTAGTTGATTGATTGTCCTTTACAGGGGCCCTATCATGGAAGCAAAATTGTAATATAAGCTTGAAAATAAGGAACTCTAAATATTATCAATGGAAAATGTTGTACTATTTCTCAAATATTGAAGTTACTCTTCACTCTCCCCCCTCAGCAGTCTGTCTCTCTGCTTGCAGTTTTCTTACATTGGTGACCTTAAGGGCAAAGATAGACGGGGGTTTTTAGTCACCACGGCTTACTAATTGCTGCACCACAAATCGGCACGTGATCAGAGGAGCAGGGGATGCCGAAACATTAGCTATGTTCTTTTAAATAGAAAGTCAGTGCTCAGCACAACTCAGCAGCAGCACTGAGCACTAACACCCAGGGATAAGGAAAAGTATCATCACTGGGGGGGTGCCAAATGTTAGGTACCCCACAGAGATATAATTATATTATATAATTTCTAACCTGAAACTGCTCCAGCCCATGTTAGTAAGAATACGCAGGGTGTAGGAGCAACACATTGCCACCTTCTTATGCTACTTCGATATTTTCTGCAGCCCCAGTCTGGGTGTGCATGCCCAGTACAGTATAAAATGGCTTGCTTACTTCTAAGACAGTAGTAGCTGTACAGTGATAACACAGGCTGCAACAGGTTTCAGCCAACAAGCACCAGCCCAGAGTCTCAGGTTAGCGATTAGAATCCCTGCATGGTGCCTAAAATGTTGGTATCCTCCAGTGATTATACCTTTCCTTCTCCTTTAAATGATCAGTAATGTTTTACAAATCAGTAATTATCAGTAAATATTATTGAACATTAATCACATAGCGATGGGTGGTCAACACCCATTTCTGTAGCCACCTTCTTCATGATCTGAATAGCAGAATTACCCAGAAATGGGATCAGATGGAGTTAACTGTGAACAACACTAGGCTGCCATGATACACTTGGCACCAATTCAAATCTACTAGTATTGGTGCTTTTAGGCACTCCTGGGTTAGTCCAACTAACCCAGGATGCCACCTTTACACAAGCAGATGCCACTTTTTTATGACCGAATGAAACACTAGGTAGCTGTAGGGATACATAGCTCACCAACAACAGGAGAGCCACAAGCTTCAGTGTCCTGAAGGATATCAGACTTAGCATTCAGTCAGCAGAACCTCTACCAATGGGACCAGTGCATTTGGGTTTCCAGAGTTTTAGCATGACTTGGTTGATAAAGGGGAGCCCTAAGTAAATGACTTTGTGTTCCTGTATGAGGGATCCTATGGCTGGGATTTCCACAGTAGACAGATTGACTAATTCCTGGATGAGCCAAAATGCAGTTGTAGGCAACTTCTATTTAAACTTTCATCTCCATTTATATTAGTTGCTAACGAACAGATTTAATTTGTCAGATGACTTCCAGCACCTCCTTTTTCCTGCGTCCCCCAGTGCTGGGAGCGTGTAGGTGACTTCTCGCTTCTCCTCTCTTTCCTTTCTCAAAATACCAAATGCTGGAAGCTGTTTCTTCCTTGATTTTTTTTTTTTCTAAACGTCACACTAAAGTGCACTTTATCATGAAAAAATACTTGATTTTAACATAAAATATTTGTTCAATGTTCACCAAATGAAAAAGTTGCCATTTGTAGAGTTTTTTGTGTGTGCAAAACCCATTATAAAAGGCAAATATTTGAACTTTAAGAGAAAGTCTGCATACTGTCGAGGTACAGTCATTTCATTATCGCGTCTGTGTGTTTAACTTGCCGACAAACCATCGAAGGAATCTGACCTTTGCTTCTTCTAACTTTGGGCTGAACACTAGTTACTTTTCTTTCACTCTTTAGTATCCCTTTGGTTTTTGTTTTTATAAGATCACAACTTGGCCAAAATCAGAATGGATTTTATTATTTATTGAGCAGATGTTATTTATTATATATTCTACATGTTAAAAGCAATGCACTTTGGTTCGGATTAATAATATATGCATTTTGTTGCTTTCCGTTCTGTTGAAGGATATTAAACTGTTCATATAATAAAGTGTAGCGCGTTCACACTGAAACATCCATTTCTTTCACAATAAAGTACTCAGCCGGTGGCAGTAAATGTCAAACTAATCTGATGGAGATCATTAGAAGCAACATATTTGTGTTATAAAAATATGCATAAATGTCACACCCGGAACAAAAATTCAAAGCATCTAGAATTAAATAGGCTAACAATAAAATTGAGGATCAAACAGATAAGGAAATCCTCAGGCAAAATGAGATTTATAAAAGGCTCCAGAATAGAGGGTCTAGGGATCTGATCTATGTAAGCCTTCTTAAAGTAAAGGGAATTAAAATAAGCCACTCGGGGTTATTTATCAACATTTGGCATGTAAAAGCTTGTGAGGTCATGTAGAGTCAATGGGTGCTGGCCTTGGTCAAATTTTAATCAATTTGAGTTTTTTTATTTATTTTTTTGTCCAATCTCAACATGTGTGTATATAATAATGTATAGTAAATATAAGGGGTGATCAAAATTTGATGTTAAATTTCTACAAAAGCATGGGTTGAGCTGTTGGATGAAATTAACTGATTATCTGACAAATGGCCGCCAGTATCAGTATATCAGAAAAAATATCAATGTTTAAAAATGCCAAATGTGTAAGTTTGTCATGGCTCTTCCCTGCAATGTCTCTACCTTGAGCATCATTCAAGTTTATAAAATTACCAGCATTTTTAGGGACCCAATCCCTAAAAGTGCCACTTTGGTAACATTTGTAACCCACTGTAAAACGCTTATTATTGCATTAACATTTATGGAAGGCGAGCAGAGTGTGGTCTCACAATTAGGCACCCAGAATGTCATGTGCAGGCTCAGTCCCACTGAGTGTTTGTAAGGTGAGTCACAATAAGCCAAACTCTTTGTTCCAAAATGTACAATTTAGACCACAACAAACATGCTCAGCCCCAGTCTGTACAGTGGGACAGCAGTTTGACTGGGTGTTACTATTGCTGCAGGCTCTCAGTAAATAGGTAACCCTGCATGAAGGAGACCACCTATCTTTCCCATTTGGTGGTTGAATGCAATGAACAAGACCTGCTGGACCTTTATCATGTATTTGACTGGAAGGGCAGAAGACCTTGTACACAGTGTACACGAACCACTCTTATTTCTTCATTGCTTCTCTATTCTCTGATATATTTTCATCCTTGCTCCTGATCTTCTCATTCTTCTCATATTTTCATCTTTTTCTCATTCTTGATCTGTCCCCCAACACATCAGTCGTACAGACCTCAGCCCTTCTTACCTCTTCTTTATTTCTGATGTTCTTGCCATTTGCCCACTTTACGTAGCTTTAGGCTGATGGCACACAGTGGTGACAGTCGGTTCTATACATAACCAATGGCGAGCAGCATGGGCTACTTTGGGTGCTACTCAACCAACTTAAAAATGTGGGAAATATGCCCTGTGTGCCATTAGCATTATTTATATTCTCCACATACCTTTATACTAGTGCTTAAAGTTCACAAATGTTTTAAGTCTAAAACAAATTCCCTAGTCTCTCTTTTGGTAAATTTTATGTTAGCAATAACTTTCCTTTACTTGTCCTTTGATTAACTTTTGTTTTAGCCTAAATCATTATCATCATTTCTCCATATTCAGAATAGTACAGTTAAAGACATCAGCTCATGCTCCAGATGATCAAATTCCATACAACACTGCATAAGTACTTTAGCAATATTTCTAGGACCTTGGGTCAATTTCACAAGGTTAGCATCTTAATGGACAGACCAATAAGGGTTCAGTATATATAAGGTCACGTTGGGTCTAAGCTCTCAAATTGTTCGACAAACCCCCCAAAGGTGGCCCAGTCCATTGTTCGGCATGTTTGTTTCTTGAATCCTCCATGCATCATTAATGACTTGAACAATGATTGTCCAAAAAAGGGCTACTGAACCAATTCTGAACGAAAGTCTAATAACCTTTGATTAATAGTTTCCTGAATCTTTGATTTCATGCTGGCATTGAACACAGCAAAAGTCTTTCTGTTACAAAGGGACTTTGTAACATTGTTATATGGGCCACATGTTTATCCACCAAAAAAAAGGTTCCAAAGACATCTGGCACAGCACTACTACAACTTTTCTTAACAAATGAGTCTCATACCCTGACCTGGGCTTCAATATGCCTACCTTCTTCAGGCTCTTTGCTTCACTATCTCTGCAAGTTCTGGGAGTTTCCTAGGGCAGATTTTCCCAATTCAGTTGCTTATACACTAATGTGGCTATGTGTCTTATGATCCAGTAGCACAAAAACACGTCCCCTTAAAGGTTGGGATTTGGTAGAATCACAAACCTAATCCAGGGTTCAGTGCATCCCTGTGTTATAGCAGCTGAATATTGTACTTGTACAACGTACAAAACAAAACACCAAGTCAGAATGTTTAATTTTTTATATTTTATTGTAAATTGTACAATGCAAGTAGCAGCCATAGAAATTCTATGTTTACAGAATAATCATTCCGCGGAGATATTAGAACTGGTAGAACTATATTGCAGGATAGTGGATCTGGGTATATGTGTCCAGAATGTTTCAGTAGAAAGCTTATCATAGTTTTTATACACACAAAGTAAAAAGATAAATGGAATAAATAATGGGTGAATTCACAGTGCAACATGACATACTGTAAATGTAACAACAAATAAAAGGAAACCTGTCCTTAAAGGAGAAATATCTACCTAAGCTGTGCTCCTGAAATTTTGGGACTCCCCCCCCCCACCCCACCCTTACAACTGTAGTGCACTATGTGTGTCACATAGTCACAGCCTGTGTTCCCATTATAAAATATATACATATTGCGTTAGATTTCAAAGTAATTGAGTAGTGTGTCACCCTAACCCACTTCATTCTAACAAATCAGCCCTCCCTATTTATTCATTTTCATTAACACAATAGCCTGAATATACAGTAGTTCCTTATATAACATATACCCTATTTATCTTTCTTATGTTGCATACAGATGTATATTTCCCCTTTAAGGACATACTTTACCCTTGTTATCGGAAATGAACAAAACAAGTAAACCAAGTTTACAGAGAACAAATATAACCCTTCAGTACTTCTGACTTTCATGCAGATTTAGAAACGTAAATAGTTCTTTGCAAATAGAAATTCACTGAACGCAAGCCCAGTATTAGACGGATACTGACAATTTTTATAAAACATTTCAGTGCGGTATTTTATACTCACAACCGGTTTCATTGGGAAGACACTTTTTTTTTTTTTTTGTTTTACAAAATGTTTCTGGCCCTACAGAGGCCAGAAATGTACGGCCTGACTCACAAAGTAGTGCCATAGGGAGTTGGGCTGCTGCTGGCTTCCACTGGGAACAAACCAGGCAGGAACCCAACGTCCCATTGCTCCTTAGTGCCCTGGCCCTACAAGTTTGTTTGGCTGTTCCACTGAAAACAGTGAAAAAGTGTCTTTACCAGGAAAGTGGGTGCTGGGGATTGCACGGCAAAGATATAAACAAATGTATAGCAGTATGGCATTACTTCAGGTTACATGTTGATGGGCGAGGCCCAGATTTTCTTATTTGCCAATTGCCATGCAATGAGTCCATTCCTACGTACCAAACCGGCACAGGTAGAACTGTGGGTGACATTAATGAAGTGCCTGCAAAACCAGAAAAGGAGCAGGGCACATGGATACTGACCAAATCAACCAATTTGTCACCAAATAAAGGATATATATATACTTTCCAACATTAAAGGGGTTGTTCACCTTCAAATGAACTTTTAGGTGGTTATGTAAAAAAAGGCACTAAGTTTCCTCAGGAGCAGTATTGAATGATTTGACTTCTTATGACTCTTTCCAGCTTTTAAATGGGGGTCAAAAAACTGTTGCTCTTTGAGGCTACAAACGTATTGCTATTGTTATATTTTATTACTTATCTTTCTATTCCAGGCTCTTCTATTCATATTCCAATCTCTCAGACCACCGCTCAGTTGCTAGTGTAGTTTAGACTCTAGCAACCAGATAGCTGCTGAAATTCCAAGGGCTATTTATCAAAATGCGAAATAATTTAAAAGCCACACGTATTAAAAAAATTAAGATCAAATTGTCTCGGAATATCACCCTTTACATCAGGGATCCCCTTGGCGTTTTTACTTGTGAGCCTTACTCACATATTAAAAGTGTTGGTGAGCCGCACAAGCATGAAAAATGTTCTTTGGGGATGCTAAATAAGGGCTGTGATTGGCTATTTGGAAGCCCCATGTTGCTTGCAGGAGCCTCTTAAAACTGTGTCTCTGAGCTTCCAAAACTTGTCTCCAAGCTAAAGATTTAATAATGGGCACCTACTTTGAGGCCACTGGGAGCAACATCAAAGGGGTGGGGAGCAACATGTTGCTCCTGAGCCGCTGGTTGGGGATCACTGTCTATATCATACTAATAGTTATTTAAGGTGAACAACCCCTTTAAAATTGGGATCTTTAAGACCGTGCCCCAGCTATTCCCAGTACTGCCCATGATTACTCTGAAACCCATCCACTTTTGGGGAAGTCCTAATCTTTTTCTTATTTGGGGGTGTTGGCATTTAGTATTAAAGGCATTTAGGTGTTACTCAGCAGAGCGCTTAATTCAGAAACTACACAGGGTTGGGCTTAGGGTTAGCTTTGCCACTTGTCTTAACAATGACTATAAAAAGAGCTACAACAAAGTTTCATTGTGTGTAGTGAATCATTGGCAGACCCAAATGCACTGTGCTGCTCCACTTGAGACAATAAGGGGCACATTTATCAAAGTACAATTGAGTCCGAATACAAAAATTTGTATTTTTTCTAATTTATATAACTGTGTGTATTTTCTGTGATTTTTCTTTATTTTGCACAACTTTTTCGTACTTTGCGACAAAATTTACGCAACAAAATCGTATTTGTCGCGCCGAGTACGATATTTTCACATTCATTCAAGCTTCATTACCGTGACTTTCCTTGGGCCAGATTGGAGCTGCAGAGTGCCATTGAGCCCTATGGGAGACTTTCCTTGGGCCGGGTTGGAGCTGCAGAGTGCCATTGAGCCCTATGGGAGACTTTCCTTGGGCCGGGTTGGAGCTGCAGAGTGCCATTGAGCCCTATGGGAGACTTTCCTTGGGCCGGGTTGGAGCTGCAGAGTGCCATTGAGCCCTATGGGAGGCTTTCCTTGGGCCGGGTTGGAGCGGCAGAGTGCCATTGAGCCTGGGCAGTGGGCAGAGTGCCATTGAGCCCTATGGGAGCTTTCCTTGGGCCGGGTTGGAGCTGCAGAGTGCCATTGAGCCCTATGGGAGACTTTCCTTGGGCCAGGTTGGAGCTGCAGAGTGCCATTGAGCCCTATGGGAGACTTTCCTTGGGCCGGGTTGGAGCTGCAGAGTGCCATTGAGCCCTATGGGAGACTTTCCTTGGGCCGGGTTGGAGCTGCAGAGTGCCATTGAGCCCTATGGGAGACTTTCCTTGGGCCAGGTTGGAGCTGCAGAGTGCCATTGAGCCCTATGGGAGACTTTCCTTGGGCCGGGTTGGAGCTGCAGAGTGCCATTGAGTCCTATGGGAGACTTTCCTTGGGCCGGGTTGGAGCTGCAGAGTGCCATTGAGCCCTATGGGAGACTTTCCTTGGGCCAGGTTGGAGCTGCAGAGTGCCATTGAGCCCTATGGGAGACTTTCCTTGGGCCAGGTTGGAGCTGCAGAGTGCCATTGAGCCCTATGGGAGACTATCCTTGGGCCGGGTTGGAGCTTCAGAGTGCCATTGAGCCTTATGGGAGACTTTCCTTGGGCCGGGTTGGAGCTGCAGAGTGCCATTGAGCCCTATGGGAGACTTTCCTTGGGCCGGGTTGGAGCTGCAGAGTGCCATTGAGCCCTATGGGAGACTTTCCTTGGGCCGGGTTGGAGCTGCAGAGTGCCATTGAGCCCTATGGGAGACTTTCCTTGGGCCAGGTTGGAGCTGCAGAGTGCCATTGAGCCCTATGGGAGACTTTCCTTGGGCTGGGTTGGAGCTGCAGAGTGCCACTGAGCCCTATGGGAGGCTTCCAAAATCATGCACAGAAGGATCAAATTCGGAAAGGTTTTCCCACCGTTTACGATCGTCTGGATACGAAAATTTTGTGACTTTTGGATCGCCAATACGATATTATCGTGACTATTCCAATTTTTTCGTAAGCATTTTCGTGACATTTCCGATTATCAGAAATTATCGTATCTAATTGGAATTTTACCCATTTCGGGATTCGAACTCGTACTTTGATGAATCTGCCCCTAAGATTCTGCTACAATGAAGAAAGCAATTTCCTCATTGGTTGCTAAGGGTTAATGCACTGGGGCAAATTATAAATGAGTCAAGATATTGAAATAAAAACAAGGTATTATACACATACACATAAAAATATTATTAAAGCATCGATTAATATACTGTACATAGTCAAATGGAACAAAATTCTTACTGAAGAAATCCCCTTAAAGGGAAAGTTCCCCATTGAATAAACTTTTATTATGTTATAGATGAACCCATTCAAAGCATTTTTTTAAATTTGCATTTCAGCTAAAAACACTTTTTGGTTGTCAGGGTCACTGACCATGGTAACCGAAAACAAATTAATATCAGAATTGTATTGTTATTTTTATTGGTACATTTCTTCCATTGCTTATCTTTCTATTCAGCCTTATTCTGACCCAGTAACGAGGGTTAGCAAACTGATAGCAATTAAGATTCCAAGCCTGGAGACCAATAGCAAATTGTCTTTGAATGCCACTGTCTACAACATACTAAAAGTTATTTTGAAGGTTAAATACCCATTCAGTATCATTTTCGGCTACATTAACAGGAAACAATAGTAATAATATCACTTCTTATACAAAGTGTCATACCTGCTGTATGTACAGTACAAGGAAGTTACTTAATTATGTCATATAGTTACATAACATTAAGTAAGCACAAGGCTAATACTCAGAAAAGCCACTTTGGCAAAGATTCACTACAAAGTGAAGACTATGCTCTTGCTGACAGATATGCCCATAGACTGATATGTATTGGTAGCTGTGAATCTGCACTGGGGGCCCCAAGCCATTTTCATTCTAGATTGCAGAGTAGGTAGCAGGGTAACTTGGCTATGATGCGGGGTGGCAATGTCACCTCAGACTGGGGCTCCTTCAGGGAAAGCAAGAAGCTACACATCATAGGTTCATTTTAACAGCTGCCCCAGGTTACAGAAGGACTTGGGTTGTGCCTGGTTGGTAGTACGTTCTGATGCTGTTCTTTTGGGCTATGGCCATACCAGGCTGATTCATTGCCTACCTCTGTGCCTGCCCCTGTGCCTGCACCCAGAGCCACTGTTTCAGCCCAGGATTTCAGCGCCAAAATGCATACTGGCCCTGAAATCCTCTGCAGTCACAGGGGTAACTGCATTATTCCGTAGGCTACGAATCAGCCTGGTGAGACATTAGCCTTAATGTTATTGTCTACCCCAGTCCAGCCATCCAAAGTTCCCTACTTTTAAAGTTTAGTTATTTTTCCAGTGCAGGTTCATTGATACTAATGGGCTGAAAATTCAAGCAGCAGATGACCTCCCATGCATACATATATATATATAATATATAAAGTACCCCCTACTGTAAAATATTAGGATATTATAATATTATAAGTCCCAGAGGAGTTCCATGACCATATGAGTCAAGGCCGAGAGCTCTTATACAGGTCTTGGCACCCCGAGGTGACTTCTGATATCCTCATATTTTACAACAGGGAGTACATTATTTATATAATACACAAGTTTCAGTGAGTCATGTGACAGAAATTTCATCACTATGCACTGATTATAAGTGATGACATCACTATACACTGTTTATAGGTATACAATACAGGATACTCATGGCTTATAGGTGTTATATATAGTAAATAATGTACCCCCTGTTGTAAAATATAGGGATATTAGAAGTCACTGAGGTGTTCCATCACCATATAAAAGCACGAGGCCAAAGGCCAAGTACTTTTATATAGATCATTGAGCTCCTCATATTTTAAAATAGGGAGTACATTATCTGTTTATAGGGATATAATTTACAAGATATTCATGGCTCTTGTGTATTATATATACTAATAATATAAATCAAATTTGTGAATATATATATATATATATATATACAAACACATACACAAATGTATATGTAGGAGGTGCTAGAAGAAAGCAAACTTCACTGTGTAGTAAATCTAGCCCTTTGACTTTATTCCCACATAGTGGGCATTGCTTTTTCTACCAAGATATTCATTTAATGAGCACAGTAGCACAGTTTAACAATGTGTCATTCATATTCCTACAGCATAACTAAGCATTATTTTTATTTTATTTTTTTCCTTCAACTTATTCTTTTTATTCTGAACAATGACAATTCCCATAGAACTCCTGACGGATAATTTCCGCTCAGAAGGGGAGGGACTGAGATACATCTGCTGATAAGGTGCAGCTGGCCAACTTTCCCACTTGTTATGACCCATAAAGAGGAAATTCTGATTATACTGATCAGCCGTATAGGCTGCATGACTTCCCCAAGAGATCTGGCCACCTATATGTTTCCTTACTGACTAGTTATCCCTACGTGGAGCTGCTGGGTTGCACAGGTGAATCTGTCCATACAACATGTGGACCACATCAGGGAAAAACTAACCCATGAAGCACCTTCCCACTAATAATCACTGACAATCAGTTCCTAGTGAGCTCAATAAAACATTTTACAAAAGTCATACACGAAGAACCTACATTCTTAACAAGATACAGATGGAGCAAACCTTTTCTAGGAATTGGCTCAAATGGCACACCACAACCCTCTTCTTAAATGGATGATTATCACCGATCCAGTGAAATGGAATGTAGTGCCGTGGTGTGCCCTGTGAGCCGTGTCGCCATTTGCTCCATCTGTGTGAACAAAAGGTAGCAGAGGGGTTCTATGCTAATCTTTATACAAACAGAAACATATTTACAGGTAATTATGCATATGATGGTCATTAATAAAGTCACAAAAACAGCACTCCATCCAGTCTTAAACTGCTGGTGCATCATGTATCATACAAAAAATTCTTTCTTCTGTACCTTTCATTTGCTGACGGATTAGGGCAGTAGCAGAAAATGTTGATTTGGCACAATTAAAGCACATTAGAAACAAGCACCAGCTCTGCTCATGGTAGCACCCTATCTACTATCAGTTGTGTGTCTGCCAATGCAGTATGTCCCATATTACTTCATACATGCCCCACTGCATACTTTCTCTTGCAGCCACTTCAAACTGATTACCAGGCCCAGGGAGGCAGCGGCCTTGGGGCTGAGGGGCCCACTGGAATTTCTCCTGCTGGCCCAGTCTGACCCTGGGCAGGTTTGTAGAAAGGCATAGGCTGTACTATATGGCTCCCTTGATGAAAGATTTGACTTATCTGAATTTCTACTGCTGATAAGGCTTATGAGGCTGAGGAAAAGTGCATTATAAATTTCCTAAAAGGAATACATTATTTTTCATAGTGCAATATTATTCAAATGCTTTTTAAAAATAAATTTGGATTCACAAAAAGAAAATGGGTGATGGATTATAAAGGGAACAGTGAAGCAGTAGATCTGCTTAGAACTGACCAGAGAAACATCAGTTGACTCTTCCCTGCTCACTAACTTTATATTCTGAGCAGAGCTACGTCACAAGATGTACACTAAGGGGCACATTTACGAACGATCCGATCGTATTTTTGCCGATTTTTTCGGGCGTCCACACGACTTTTTCGTATGCCGCACGACTTTTTCGTACACTGCACGACTTTTTCGGACGTTTACAATTGTTTGGTACGAAAATTTCGTGACTTTCGGATCGCCAATACTATATTATCGTGACTAATACGATTTTTTCATAAGCATTTTCGTGATATTTGCGATCTTCCGAAATTTTCGTTTCCAATATGATTTTTCCCATTCGTGATTCGGATTCGTGGATTAGTAAATGTGCCCCTAAGATTTTATTTTAAGGTCGACTACCTCTTCAAGGCAGTACTTGGAACTATTTTTAATTATGTTAATGAAGCGTTGGTTTTTAATGAAAAAAAAAGTGCAAAAGTTATGTTTTCTGATTGCATGGCAGAGTACATCCAAGTAATCAGACACCTTGGATCTACTAGGCAGGAAAACCCGCAGTGCTCAGTAAGGTTAGCTAATGCGAAACAAATAAGACTGCGGTAAATCAGATCTCACTTCATGCAGGCACAGTTATAAAATATTAGGACTTCCTATTAGTATTTTACCAAAGAGGAAAAGAGAAAGGGATGCTTAATATAGTAAAATGCATGGCGTCTTTAGTTCATAACGTGTAGCCTACTTTAGAACCTATACGGTAGCTAGCAAAGGCTATGTTACTAAGGGTTCTGCAGGATACAGTTACTAATCACTGCTGCTGCTTTGATGGGAATCTTCAATTCGTCTTTGGTTACTTCCATGGTAGGATGAGGCAGGATGGGTGCCATACTGGCTGGTACAATCTGGTAGGGCTGACCACATATGCCTTTAATAAGGTGCATAAAGTGAATAAAGTCTCTTAGGCAAATAAATGCATACCTCCAAACATTTTAAAATTAAAAACAGGGAAAATTTAGGTCATACCATGATCTGCCCTAGTCATACCCCTGATCCCACTATTTTGTGGTAAGCTCTATCCCTTTTGGTATCCATAATTTGGGACTGTCCTGCTCATAAGTCAGTATTTTCCTTACTGAAGGCAGTGATTGCCAACCCTATCTCATAATGACTAGTTACTCCAGTGTCACAAAAGGGCTATTGCTTGTGTCAAAGACATCCATACCTGACAAAGGAAGATTAAAGTATGTGCACTGGATGCCTCAAGGGGTTGGTTTAGTGTCTTTGAGTACTAAAAATAAAATACTTAATGATGTTTTACACCATCCGGTTACAACCAATCTTACCCTATTTTTACAAGTCACAACATTTACATACAACATACAACCACGTCAAACAAAGGTAAGCAATGGTATATTCCCCACCTGATAGTATAGGTTAATATCCTAGCCTGCAATTTAAAATAAAACCAATAAAGATTATAAAGCAAATGATGCACATTACAGTTTGTAGCTTATACCAATCTGATTCCATTCCTTCTTTGCTGAAGGTGCATTGGGCAATAACCTTGAGTTCACAGCAATGACTTCCATTTCTCCCACCATCTCCCGCAAACAGAAATGTGAAGATTTTGGGCCACACTCCAATTTACCCTCTCATACAAATTACACCCAACCACACCTCCTGATCCACTTGAAACCTTATCCACTTGGGCCCCTCTCAGTTTGGGGGTCCACAAATGAATGACCATCTCTAAGCAGGTCTTAATATTAACATGGCATTAGTAGAAGAAACCACAAAAATGTCCCCATTATTGGAGTGGTATTTAGTTCCACAATATGAAGACCAATAGCTTTTTCATAGAATGGCCACCTTTAGTGCTTTTTAGTAGAGGAGTAATTCACCTCAAAATTAACTTTTAGCATGACACAAGCAGCAGTAAAATTGGCTTATCACAAATTGAATAGTGCTTTCAATATTAGCTTTAGAGTCAGGTATACACAGAGGTCCTTTAGTCCAGTGGTACCTTATGCCCCTCTTCCTAGGGCGTTAGACTTTTTGCAGTAGTCTGTATTACTACAAACTAAAATGATCAAAATCAGTGGCAGATTCATCTAAGTCCCAGTCTCAATCTGTCAATGTCCCTCTGTCGGCGAGACTCATCCACTTTAACCGCAAGCGATTTAAAATTTGTCTGACTTCACAAATTTTTGAAGGGCACTTTTTACCCCTCTTGGTTTTGCTAGAGAATGAGCAATCTTCTTTCTGCATGATAAAAAAGATAGAAAGGGCGGTCATTACAAGGGATCCTTATTTATGACTTACTACTAAAAATGCTCTGGAAATGCTCATATTAAGTGTTGCTATTCTCCACCTGGCCTGGATCTCTACATATACCAATTCTTCTGACATATTCAGGAGGCTTTTTGGCACAGTAAGTCCCCAGCAAATAAAAACTTGTAACATTCATCCAGATGGTACCTATAGTAGCAGCAGCGATAATATCCTCTCTCTTCCCAGAAGCAACAATCCGCACTGCTACTATAGGCACCACCTCTCCTTACTATACCTGTTATCCCACAGCCCCAGTCCCTTCCCAGAGGCTATTATCCCTCCACTGCTACTATAGGCACCATCTCTCCCTACTATACCTGCTATCCCACAGCCACAGTCCCTTCCCAGAGGCTATTATTCCACTGCTACTATAGGCACCATCTCTCCCTACTATACCTGCTATCCCACAGCCACAGTCCCTTCCCAGAGGCTATTATCCCACTGCTACTATAGGCACCATCTCTCCCTACTATACCTGCTATCCCACAGCCACAGTCCCTTCCCAGAGGCTATTATCCCTCCACTGCTACTATAGGCACCATCTCTCCCTACTATACCTGCTATCCCACAGCCACAGTCCCTTCCCAGAGGCTATTATTCCACTGCTACTATAGGCACCATCTCTCCCTACTATACCTGCTATCCCACAGCCACAGTCCCTTCCCAGAGGCTATTATCCCACTGCTACTATAGGCACCATCTCTCCCTACTATACCTGCTATCCCACAGCCACAGTCCCTTCCCAGAGGCTATTATCCCACTGCTACTATAGGCACCATCTCTCCCTACTATACCTGCTATCCCACAGCCACAGTCCCTTCCCAGAGGCTATTATTCCACTGCTACTATAGGCACCATCTCTCCCTACTATACCTGCTATCCCACAGCCACAGTCCCTTCCCAGAGGCTATTATCCCCCACTGCTACTATAGGCACCATCTCTCCCTACTATACCTGCTATCCCACAGCCCCAGTCCCTTCCCAGGGGCTATTATCCCACTGCTACTATAGGCACCATCTCTCCCTACTATACCTGCTATCCCACAGCCCCAGTCCCTTCCCAGAGGCTATTATCCCACTGCTACTATAGGTACCATCTCTCCCTACTATACCTGCTATCCCACAGCCACAGTCCCTTCCCAGAGGCTATTATCCCCCACTGCTACTATAGGCACCATCTCTCCCTACTATACCTGCTATCCCACAGCCACAGTCCCTTCCCAGAGGCTATTATCCCACTGCTACTATAGGTACCATCTCTACCTACTATACCTGCTATCCCACAGCCCCAGTCCCTTCCCAGGGGCTATTATCCCCACTGCTACTATAGGCACCATCTCTCCCTACTATACCTGCTATCCCACAGCCCCAGTCCCTTCCCAGAGGCTATTATCCCCCCCACTGCTACTATAGGCACCATCTCTCCCTACTATACCTGCTATCCCACAGCCACAGTCCCTTCCCATCAGACGACAAGGAGTCACTTCATCAAACACAGCATAAATAACTCTTTATATCACTCTCTCTGCTGCACATATTCCTTTTCCCCCCTAATTCATAATATTGAGACATCTCATCTCTGGGAAGGAGAAAGTGCCCATTTAACAGTTTACAAAATAATACATGAGGAACAAACTTCAGTTTTGCAAGATTTACAGGAACAGAATTAAGACACACACCCATCGTGACCAGAGATTTGGGCCTGTTTATGCCCAGTTCCCAATTCTTTGTTAATTCATAAGAAAACCAAACCATCAATGTCATTGCTATAATTATCCATTGTCACATACTTTTGATATTTTTTGCCAAAGCAACTGAAAACTTATGTGTAATAACAGATAATTTCACATCTCCTTGTAAATTGTGTTGCTGTTTTCCCCTTTAGAAACTTAGCTCTGCTGTTACATAGCAATAAACACATATTAAAGCAAAGATACATAAGACAGCACATATATTTTTCAGTGTGACACAAATCCTGTTTCGTTTTTTTTAATTTAAACAGACATAACTCCACAGGATTCACTACTATATATAAAATTAAGTTTCTAGTTGTAAGAGAAAGGAGGAGAAACAGGATAGATAGATAGATAGATAGATAGATAGATAGATAGATAGATAGATAGATAGATAGATAGATAGATAGATAGATAGATAGATAGATAGATGATAGACAGATAATAGATAGATGATAGATAGATAGATGATGATAGATAGATAGATAGATAGATAGATAGATAGATAGATAGATAGATAGATAGATAGATATATGATAGACAGATAATAGATAGATGATAGATAGATAGATTATAGATAGATAGATAGATAGATAGATAGATAGATAGATAGATAGATAGATAGATAATAGATAGATAGATAGATAGATAGATAGATAGATAGATAGACAGATCAGAGAGAGAGAGAGAGAGAGATAGGTTATTTTTCTAAACTGCATGACTGCAGTAACCCATAGCAAACAATCAGATATTTGCTTTGAGGGAAGGGGACAATAATAATAAAGTAAGTACCCAGCATGTACTTTTGCAAGTTATCTGTGTACTGACCACTATGGGTTACAGAACTGCTACAGTGTAGTGCCAATTAATCAATAGACCTTTAGGAATGGCTCACAAACCACAAGTTCACAAACTAAAACGGGTCCTCTACCAAACAACAATGTTTAGTATAGTGAAAGACAATGTCATTCTATGCAACTTTCCATACATTGAAAAAAGGGGTTGCTCATTTTTAAATGAACTTTTAGTATGATGTAGACTTTGGTATTCTGAGACAATTTGTAACTGGTTTTCATTTTTTTATGTTTTGTGTTTTTTTCAGTTATTTAGCTTTTTGTCCAGCAAGCTCTCCAGTTTGTCATTTCAAAAGCTATCTGGTTGCTAGGTTATTGTTTACCTTACCAACCAGACAGTGCTCTGTGAGCTTAGAATTTAAATTTATAAGCTCACAGAGCAATCGTTTTGTGGCTGCAGGGGCCAGTGACCCCCATTTTAAAGATGGAAAGACATAGAAGACGAAAGCAAATAATTAAAAAAAACTATAAAAAATTAAGTAATGAAGACCAATAGCAAAATTGGGAATCCATTATCCGGAAAGTTCCGAATTATGAGAAGGCCATCTCCCATAGGATACATTTAGATCAAATAATTCAAACTTTTAAAAATGGTTTTTCTCTGTAATAATAAAACAGTACCTTGTACTAAGATATAATTAATCCTTACTGGAGCCAAAACAAACCTATTGGGTTTAATTAATGTTTAAATTATTTTTTAGAAGACTTAAGGTGGGAGATCCGAATTACAGAAAGATCCCTTATCTGGTAAGCCCCAGGACCTGAGCATTCTGGATAATAAGTCCCATGCCTGTACTACAAATAACCACCCCTTTAAACATTTTCAGTTATTTGCAAATGTCATAGTTTTCGAAAGCAGCATCTCTCTGGATGATTACATTCCCAGCATTTCTGGGTCCAACACTTGAAACAAGGTTGCAGGCCAACTGATTAACCTGGAGGAACTAACTCCGGTGAGTTATAGTGTGGACTGTTTATTGTTAGTTAGAAAGCCCACAGAAGGCAGAGCAGGCACAACCATGCAGCAAATATGCACTTTCAATAAATGAACCCCAATAATTCTTAAGGCCTCCATTTCTACCTAAGCAGAGATCAGGGAAAGATTCTCCATAAACCCACTACTCACAAGCTTGGAATTTTGCGGAACTGTAAGATAAAATGCAATGGATAATTCAATTTGCCTTTAAAGCACATTCATATAAAACCCAAACCACGGGGTACAGAATGCTACAAGTGCAGGTATTTGTACAGCTTTAGAAATACATAGTAATAATAATAATAACCGTGCAACTCACCGCCATGTAGATGCAACCTAGAGATTCCTCTGAGAATTGTGCAACTTTTTTTAATCTGCATTTATATTCTCTCCTAATTCTTACTTTATTTGTTCGCTCCTCAAGTAAACATGCCAGATACCTCAATTCCTGTGAATTCAAGAAAGGGAAGGAAAACATTTTCTAAGAAAATTCAGTTGCATGTACAGTTCTATCTGATATTATTTGGGGGAGGTCTCACTGAAGGTTGGTAATCCCATGAATGTCAAATGCAAAAACCCAATAAACTTTCTGTTTCAAAAACAATAAAAAAAGAATATATAATGTTTAGATGGGGTTGAATTGTGTCTTGCTGGTTGGGTCTAGTTCTTTAAAAAGGATTCTGCAGAAGGCGGAAGTTAAACATTTATTTAAAAGTGCAAAAAAGAAGTTATTGCCCAACGCTAATTGCAGATTGCCTTAGAACACTGATTTCCACATCATACTAATAGGGGCACATTTACTAACCCACGAACGGGCCGAATGCGTCCGATTGCGTTTTTTTTGTAATGATCGGTATTTTGCGATTTTTTCGGAAAATTGTCGAGACTTTTTCGTTACTAATACGATTTGTGCGAAAAAACGCAAGTTTTTCGTAGCCATTCCGAAAGTTGCGCAAAATCTGGCGATTTTTCGTAGCGTTAAAACTTGCGCAAAAAGTTACGATTTTTTCGTAGCGTTAAAACTTGCGCGAAACGTCGCACCTTTTAAGTTTTAACGCTACGAAAAAGGCGCAACTTTTCGCGCAAGTTTTTTTTTTATATATTCTTTATTTTTCAGATTATAACAGGGAAAGGGATGGGATACAGAAAGAAAAAGGGGAGGGGGGGAGGGAGGCATAAAGGAAACATGTTATGCATTCAAAGTCAGATTCCTAAGCTAACAACAAGTTCTTGCTAAATTGTAAATTACAAGTATATCCAATAACATACAACTTCAAGTAAATAGTCGAACTTCATTTTCCAGGTCTGTTGGCATCTGTGGTGGGGGGGAAGGGACTTTTCGCGCAAGTTTTAACGCTACGAAAAAATCGCCAGATTTTGCGCAACTTTCGGAATGGCTACTAAAAGCTCGCGTTTTTTCGCGCAAATCGTATTGGTAACGAAAAAGTCGCGGCAATTTCCGAAAAGTCGTAAAGACGCCGAAAAAATCGCAAAAAAAAAGAAAAAGTCGCAAAATGTTCGTTTTCAAATCGGAATTTTTCCAATTCGGTTCAGATTTGTGTCTTAGTAAATGTGCCCCATAGTGTGTTTTAAGGCGAACTACCTCTTTAATGACAGAAATATGTGTAATTTGTGTTAAGTAAGTTATAGAAGGATGATACATTCTGTACCATTTTAGAGACACAAAACAAAACCCATGGTCAACTCCACACCACAAATACTATAAGGGGCAGATTTATCAAAATGTGAGTTTAGAGCTTAATACATAAGAACCCATGTTCTATTTAATCCTATAGGATTTTTAGACACGTATTCATAAAATGGTGAACTTTTACTCACTGATATAAGTGTCTAAAATTCCCATAGGAATGAATAGAACGTGGTTGAGTTTTTATATATTAAGCTCTAAACTCACATTTTGATAAATCTGCCCCTAAGTACTGTATATAAGTAACAGATAATACTTTCGAGCCCTTTATCTAGTGTAAGGGGCACGAAAGGTGCCCAAAACATGTTTTGTATGGCATAAAAATAAAAGCACTTTTTTTTGGAGCAATTTTGCATTTTGTCTCGTGCACCCCCCTATATATTTTTTTTTGACTGGACATTGGCTGAGAGTGTGGCTCTATCATTGGGGGTTTGATGCATGAGGTCTGGAAGGCTGGGCGCTGAGGACCTATCTAGTCGAGTATTGTATACACACAGGCAGCTAAGGGCAGGCAGAGTATGGCGCTCACAGGCAGGGTAGGACAGCCAGAGTATGGCACATACAGGCAGGGTAGGGCAGGCAGAGTATGGCACACACAGGCAGGGTAGGGCAGGCAGAGTATGGCACACACAGGCAGGGTAGGGCAGGCAGAGTATGGCACACACAGGCAGGGTAGGGCAGGCGGAGTATGGTACACACAGGCAGGGTAGGGCAGGCAGAGTATGGCACATACAGGCAGGGTAGGGCAGGCAGAGTATGACACACACAGGCAGGGTAGGGCAGGCAGAGTATGGTACACACAGGCAGGGTAGGGCAGGCAGAATATGGCACACACAGGCAGGGTAGGGTAGGCAGAGTATGGTACACACAGGCAGAATAGGGCAGGTAGATTATGGCAAATGCAGGCAGAGTATGGCACACACAGTACTCTGCCTGCACTACCCTGCCTGCGTGTGCCATACACAGTACATACAGTGACACAATGCTGGCACTGTTCCTGTCTCAGGTGTGAAGAAGTGAACAATGTGGGTGATTACAGCCTGAGCCTGAGGTGTGAACAAGGCAGTGACAATGCAGGGATTAAAAGGTGTGAACAGTACAGGGGATTACATGTTTAAACAATACAGGGGGGATTACAGCCTGAATCTGAGGTGAGAACCATACAGGGGGCCAGTTAAGTTCAGTACTGATTCCATTTAAATCTTACACAGAGGGGGGTCTTGGGTCGCCAGTTGGACAGCACTGGTCTATAATAAAGAGCCCAAATGTACTGTCCGGTATAAATGTGTGCAGTTACCTTAACTCTGTTGTTTAGATGTCCAAAGTGATGGCAGCAGGTATGATTGTGATTAGTCTTATTAACCTGAAACCATACAACAATAATGTAAGTACCATGTAAATAGTGGCATAACATAAACATTAGAACATTCAGTACAACAAAATTACAGTCTTATAGAGATACTGACACCAGAATTTAAACTTTTTTCATCATACCATTGTCTTTGCATGAGCTTTAGAATTTTGCCATTAAGCTATTTGCCCAATGCTTATATATTCCCTATCTTATCCCCATGTTACTCTATGAGGGGGCGGCCATATTTGTACAGCAGTAGGCCGTTAGCATTAGAAGCTATAACTGACAGGTTGGGAATGGACAGTTAGGTGATGGCTGGGGGGGCAGGGGGGGTGCAGAGCCCACTGGGGTTGCCGCCCCAGGGGCCCTGCAGGAGCCCCCGCTGGCCATGGCCCCCTCACCCCCTAGGGGCCCCCGCTGCACCCCTTACCTAAATTATAATACCACTTTGCCTTTTCTTATGTCCCCAGCCTGTAAAGCAATAGTGGTTGATAAAGAACTATTATACATGCCTAATGTTATGCTATACAGACAGTGGGTGTTACTAACAGGAAGGAGAAAGAAATGTATTCCCCTATTTAACATTTGAAAATAATCTTCTTAAAAAGATGATTTTTTTTTTGTTTCTGGCAATGATTTAATTAATATTACACATTGTTTTCAGTTGTAAATAACATTTCTTTTATGGCTGATAACATCCTTAAAGGAGAAGGAAAGGCTGCCTAACATTTTGGCACCCCCAAGTGACTTAGCCTTTCCTTCTCCTTTAAGGGTGAAGACACACAGAGCTACTAGTAGCAGCTACTTCTTGTGGCTATTAAAATAGACAATGCTGATCATTTACTGATAATTGTCTCTACATGTGTTTTAGCAGAGGCAGCTCTCAGTATTGTCTATGGCAGGGTAATTTCTGGCGCTTAGTAGCCGTGACAAGTAGCTGCTACTAAGTAGCTCTGTGTGTCTTCTCCCTAAAACACTGACCAACTGCAGAGAGGTAATGTTCTCACTTGAAACTGTGAAGCTTGAAATGATCTGTAAAGCTTGAAATATAGGGAACATTTTTCTACCTGACAGTTTTAATATAAAACCATAATAGTGGTGCAGGTATCAGTGGTATAACTATACAGGGTGCAGGCAACCCAACTGCGGGAGGGTCCAAGTGAACAGGGGGCCTGTAAGGACAGGCGAGGCAGGGGGCTTGGGTCTACTGTCATTTTGACCATATTGCAGGTTTGGAGGCCCAAAAACAATTCTTTTGCAGGCGTCAAAAGTTATGGTCCCGTCAAGTATATATAAATAAATAACATTACCAGTAAATTGTTACAATGGTACTTAAGGTTGTCATTGTCTTCTTGGCAACAGGCAGTGAAATTCTGTTGAAACAATGAATCCTGCAAAAGAAAATGATTCACGTTAGCATAATGATTGCCAATAAAATAACAACATGAGCTCAAAACAAGATCATAGAGCTTTGAAAGTGCAAACAGGGGCGACTGCCCAGCACCCTCCAAAGCACAGTTGTTGGTTGGTATGAATAGACTATAGCAGATATAGCAAAGCAAGATGGTTATATCAGGTACAAGTTGGGATCAGCAACACTTTATATCTGTTCTGCCCAACCTTCTTCCCTTTAGCTATTATTAAAGTACAACATCTTGCACCCACTATTAGAAAAAGTGGACCACTAACTTTTGCCCATCATTTTGCTCTGAAGATATTTAATGGCTGGTCCAGTTTTAGGTGCAGAGAAGAGTTTATTGGATACAGTTTATGTAACAATCTTTATCTTGTATTATACAATACCAAAAAATGGAGTTTAAATCAACACTCAAACAACTATAACTATTCACAAATAATGCAGCGAATGTGTGGATTGATTCAGGGTTTAACTGACAGCCCTAATGAACTGAGATCTCTGTGATAATTAGATCAGAAGATTCTGTCATATACAACACACAGCCCTGATTAAAGTTGAATGATAATGGAACATTAACTGTTTGTCTATTGTTTTCATTAAGAAAACTCTATGGCTTGTGTCATTTATTTAGCTAAAACAGAAACTGGAACTACTTTCAGTTTTGAACTTTGGGTAGGAAGGTGGTTACCAGCACACAAATAAACCCACTGCATAATGCAACTCTGCTTATCTGCCAGCTAAAACAAACATAACAAAAGGGGGCTGTTTCCACAGATTATAGGAAGCGGAAGCAGGGATAGGAAGTGGTAAAACAATCATCCATTACTGCATTGCACTATAATAAATGAAGGATTTATATTTCAATTAAAACATAGGCACAATGCATTTACAGCACAAATTCTATTGTCTTCATTTTGCTTGTGTTAAAAAAAGGATACATGTGTTTTTGTGCTGTCCTTATAATGCGTATCAGATGCCTTGTCTGGTTTTCTAACCTACTTAACCCAATCAGGATCTGTCCATATTTGTATCAAATGACGTAGTGACTTGCCCATATCTACCCTATTCAGGAGGAATCGGAGCTCCCAGCTACAGGACCATACTCTGGGGCAGAGCAGCTCTCATAACTCTCTGGTGCATTTTGCATTGCTGCCATTAGGGGTCAGGAAACATACTGATTATAAAATGCTGCTTGATCATTTGTATATACAAAATTCTCAGACTGTAGGTGTAGGGGGTATATTCATAAAGCTGCTGTAGAAATGGCATTAAAATGCAACTTTTGTTTTGTATGTTTCCTCCTTTTAACATAGGATTTTAGGCTGATGCCACACAAGGCGTTTTTACGCTGCGTATTTTCTAATTCTCTCAGCGGCTGAAAAACGCCCGATATCATCATCCATAGAAATAACTTGAAAAGACGCGAAGCAAACCACACAATGCGGAAATACGCTAGAAAACACCTTAGCGCGGATTTTTCATGCGTTGGGCGAAATACGCCAGTATTTGCACAGCAAGCTATTCCTATGTATACACAAAGGTAGCTGCCAGACCTAGCTGAAATACGCGGCATTTTTTACTATTTTGCACTATTAGCACCATGGAAACAGTATTTGCCAAGTCACCAGTACTAGGCTGAAAAACGCCATAGTCAGGGGCTGTGTGGCTTGTGCTGAGTTTTTAGGCTGAGAAAATACGCAGCGTAAAAACGCCACGTGTGGCATCGGCCTTAGACCCCATTTTACACCTAAACTGGACCATTTATTTAGCGTAAAAATTACTTTACTCGCCTTTAATGGACTGGAAAGTGAAGGGGGCTGCACATTTCTTGCCCATATATAATCATACTACACCTTTCTTTAAATACTTTGCTAATTTGTTTTTTCCTGGTGCTCCTATTCATAAACAATTGGTCTTTCTAACTAAGCACCATGACGCCATGTTTGTAATATTTCCCAGGGCTCCCTTGAGGCCATTTAGACTTGTGCCTTTGCAGTATAGTAAATTAGGAACATTTGCTATTGTGCACAATCACAAGTCAGCAAGTAAAGGAGCCACATGGAAGCATTTGGGAAACTACTAATAATATGATGGCATCCCTTAGTTATAAAGGTGCAGGAAAAACATTAGCTGAGGGGTAACTAACATGTTGGCACTCCCCTATATTAGCTTTTCTTGTCCTATATAATAATCTTCAACACAAGTGGGTTGTATTTTCTATACCAAATGACAAAAATACCTACACAGCTATTTATCTACTTCATTCCTCAGTGGGAGTCGCACAATAATTTTGAAACATCCCAGTAAAGTCATGTTGAGTTAAATCCTATAAAATAAAGGTCACATGATTTTTCTTTGTGCTTATTAACATTTATTCATGTTTTGCACACACACTAATGCACTTCTCTTGTAGATAAATTTAAGTTAAACATATATGAATTTATAGTGACAAATGTGGGGGTGAGTGTAGATGGATTTCTGTAGGTTCCCATCCCTTCATAGAATGTGTATGCAAGTTGTTTCCATGCAAATGCATACCTCCCAACATTTCATTAAAGGAACAGTAACACCAAAAAATTCAAGTGTATAAAAGAAATTCCAATATAATGTACTGTTGCCCTGCATTGGTACAACTGGTGTGTTTGCCTCAGAAACACTACAATAGTTTATATAAAGAATGCAGCTGTGTAGTCATGGAGGCAGCCATTCAAAGGAGAAAAGGCACAGGCACTTAGCAGATAAAACACTATTGTATTCTACAGAGCTTATCCGTTATCTGCTATGTAACCTGTGCCTTTTCTCCTTTTTTCCAGCTTGAATGGCTGCCCCCGGGGCTACACAGCAGCTTATTTATATAAACTATAGTAGTGTTACTGTAGCAAACACACAACTTTTACCAGTGCAGGGCAACAGTACATTATATTTCATTTACTTGAAAACTCTTTAATTTTTTGGTGTTACTGTTCCTTTAAGAGAAAGATGGACAAAAAAATGTGACGTGGGCAGTGCGGCAAAAAAAAATTTGTCACGCCTGCTTTGTGGCTACGCCCCCACATGCCAAACCCACTTTACAGTGTGCCAGTATAATCACTAAATAAAAAGAATAAAGGACATATTAACTTCAAACATGCCAGCATGACTACATTAAATTGATAACGGGCATATTAACCCCAGACATGCCAGTAAAATTACCAATCAACTTCAGACATGCCAACAGTTCTGTGCATTTTCCAAAGTTATAAACAGGGCCAATTCCAGTGGTACATAAATCTGTGTTATTTCCTTCTATTCTTAATCAGTTGAAAGCAAAACAATATTAATGTACCACTAGAATTTCTATCCATATTAACAAGGCCAGCTTAAGGTTCCCAAACTTATAAGGGCCCCTTTTAAATGTCTGCTATATTTTATGAACGGATCAGCGATACCTCTGTTTTCTCCTGCATGCTGTGCTCTGCCAGAGATTCCCAGGAGTGAGAGATATGTTAGGGGTGGAAAGGTAAAACTGCCCAGCACACAAATAAAGGCAGCAGCCTCTTCTGCCTGATAAAAGACAGAGCGCACCCTCAGCCCCTGACCTGGTGAGCAAGACCAAGGAGAGGAATGCGAGCCAATGCAGATAGTTGACCCTTGCCTGTCACAAATGCTCCTCCCAGGAAAATTAAACATCAAGGTAAACCTGTGAGCTTGAGGTAGCAGGGGAGATTCAAGAGTTAACGGGGCGGGCTATATTCCCCGGAGCAGAGCAGGCACAGCCAATTAAATGGCAACGCTGAGAAGCGGGACATCTAACAATGAATCTGGGACAGCAGGCAGTGCTATAAATATCGGGACTGTCCCGCTGAAAGCGGGACGGTTGGGAGGTATGCGAAATGTCCAAAAATGTCTATCCTGTTGTCCCATACTATGCCACCATAGGTACCCTCCAGCATTAACAGTATAGAGTATAATACATATAGTATAGGAGATAATCTATTCCAAAACACCCATTTTTACACAATGCCAACATACACTGCCACCACACCCATGGCATATATAGAGAGATGAATAGTAATTCTAGCAAGGAATTATCTCTGTACTCTAAGTACAAGGGTACTGATAATTATAAATGTTTATAAATGTTGCTGTATAGGCCAATTAGACATAGTTTTGTAGGGAGGTAAAGGTTTTTCCAACCTTTAGTTGTCGCTAGAAGGGTTTTATACAGAAAAGAGTTGGGCTTGTATTTCAGTTGGGGGAAATATATCCCTTGGAAATTCAGTATTTTGTGGGGGTTCTCTAGTTTACAAAAGGGGAGCCACCACATGCTCTGTCTCTGTTGGTCCCTGCTTGCTGGTGAAGGGCCTGGGACACAGGTAGGTTCCATAAGGAGAAGTAGGTGCAAGAATAGATTTGTAATAGCATGATCTAGAAATGAATGGATCAACTAAAAGGCCAGCACCCTGCAGTGTCAATGCCACCAGTATAGGGACTTCTTGGAGTAATACACTACTGTAAGCTTTGCCTAGCACTAGGGATTGTTACACCAAGGCAGTCAGTACTACCTTTGGGTTTTGTGAACACAACAGCTGAGACTGAGTGGATACCAACAATTGTGAGGAAGTATCTGATGCATTTATTGGTTTGATATTGTACTATCGTAACCAGCACAGCACCCACAAAGAAATGTGTGCCATCAGTTCAATAAAGAGTTGTCATTTTGTGTTAAGAACCACTAGCACCTAAGTTATTTGAAAATAAGCTTAGTGTATGGGATACAGTGTGGTTAAACAGTACAGTGAGGGCCCAAAAGCGCATAAGAGTCACAAGAAAATAATCCACCCCAATCAATGTGATTGTTTAAACATATTTATTCAAACTGAGGCTTGGAGTGCAGTACTAAAACACCAGGGCCTGTGCAGTGTTCAGACAACAATGATCACTGGTCCTCAGGTGACCATAATTCTTTGTCTGGCTTGATTAATATAAGTTTAAACAGATACTGAAAAAATATTATTCCATGGACAAAATACCAACTTGGTTAAGATTGGACAGTTCAGCTGACAATATCCGACTATGCATGGGCACAATTAGAGGGAGCATAACCAATATGTATTAATGGCAAATTAGCATATATTTTGTGCCTTGTGGTTACACCTATAATAAAATAAGCCCTTTCATATTTATAGCATGACATTTTGTCACAGGATTGACAGATCCTTTTGTTGAAAATCATTGTTTACTGCTGTGAAACCATCGGCCCACTGGCAGCTGCTACCTGTTATTGTGTGGGTGCCTATTGAGCAAATTAGAAAGTAGTGCAGAAAAACATACTAGCCCACATTCATTCCCATAATATTTCCCATGTGCTATTTCCCTGTAAAGGGGAATGCTGTTTCTTGCACATAAGTTTACTGGTGCTAGCAATTAAATAAATTAGATTTGCATGTTAAAAAGTTTCTTTTTCATAATCATAAGGTAAGATCTATAGGTGGCACAAATCCCATGCCATTTGGGTGCACATATTACTATGGGACTGGAGAAAACATTTGAGAAAAACAAAAAATAGAAAATAAATTGAAACAAGTGCTTGCACACAAGTTCAAAAATCAAGATCAAAATCATATGAATTGATATACCAGTTATTCCTATATTGTACAAGTGAAAATATTTTTTTACCTCAGGTGGCACCTTTCCAGCAGCAGCAAAAAGCATGTAACTTTAGAAGCTGAATTATTTGTATTTTCAAGTTGAGATTCAACTTAATTTAGCAGTTGCACTAAATACACTGACTAGCCCCTCTGCCCACACTTGCCCAGACTGATTACTAAAGTAAGTGGGGAACAGACAGATACAGACACGAAAATGCCCCTAGTATTTATAATATTGTGTATGCTAACAGCTTTTGAGTGTTTCAACATCTTTTTTTCTCTTGTCTAAAGGTGGCCATACATGTTAAGATCCGCTCTTCTCCCGATATCCCCACCTATCGGGTGAATTTAAGCTAATACCGGGGCCAAACAATCGAATTAAAACAACGGTAATGGGCGCAGTCAGTTCGGGAACGAGCAACAGTTCAGCGAGCTGATGCGGACCTGAATCAGTCTAAGGGACCGATATTGGCAGCTAGAATCAGCCCGTGTATGACCACCTTAAGGGTACTGAAAATGGTTCCCATTCTATAGGGTTTCCACCTGGTTGGTATTTGACCACCAACTAGAGCCGGGGCAGGTATTAAAAGTTTACTGGCAATGTACTTGCTGGTAAACTTGAAATACCCTATAAACCCCTCCCTTTCCTCACCTTCTCCATTTCCCTTATTGGAACAGGCCCATCTCCATCCACCAATTTCCCTACCCTTTTCCCCAGTGCTCCACCCATTTCCCCACCCTGCCAGCCCATTTCCCTGCCCCATCTGCCTATTTCCCCCCACCCGAAGGCCAGAAAAATATGGACTACCATTGCATGGTGTTCCACCGTTAAAGAATCCACTTTAAAGATTCCTCAAGTGTCAGGAAGAATGAATAAAGCAATATTTATTTATCTACAGAGTTCCACCCCCTAATCTAATGGTTTGGAACTTGCCACACAGACCCAACATTTCCACTGGTAAATTTCTACTTATCTTGAGAGTCTTTATTTTACACTGTATTGCAAAGTAAAAGATACCAATATTTATCTTTAATGATATACATTATATAACCCAAGTGATTTATTTGTTCACGCTGAAAAGCCATTAAAAGGGTTGCTCAAAATTAACTTTCAGTGTGGTGTAAACAGCAGAATATGCAATTATTCATCAGTATTCATTTTTCTGGTTTTCAAAATAGTTAGATTTTTTGTTCTGCAGCTCAGGCTTGAAACAGTTATCTGGTTGCTAGGGGTCAATTACCCGACAACTATGGACCCAGTAGACGGACAGTGTCACTAACACTCACGCCATAGACATCACTTTCCTTTTCCTTACTGGTGTCTGTGCATGTGTCATTTTCTTGCTCGTTCGGACCCCACTGTCGCAATAAAAGAAGTCCAGAAGGGGGAACAGCACACATGCAAATACACTGAGCTGGGGGCAGGCAGGGAGAGAAAGGACTGGAAATCTGGCCACCTATACCAGCACATATCCCTAGGGGAGAGAAATAACAGAGGATCTAAAGGCAAAGGCACACAGCAGACTATAAAAATGAAAACAGGAAAAAATAAAAAAAGGAAGCCTCACAGTCAATTGGATTTCTCAATGCCGGGGTCAGTGACCAAGAAATCTAGCCAGCTTAAAGGAACAGTAACACCAAAAAATTCAAGTGTATAAAAGAAATTCCAATATAATGTAGTGCTGCCCTGCACTGGTACAACTGGGGTGTTTGCCTCAGAAACACTACTATGGTTTATATAAAGAATGCAGCTGTGTAGCCATGGGGGCAGCCATTAAAAGGAGAAAAGGCACAGGCACTTAGCAGATAACAGATAAAACACTATTGTATTCTACAGAGCTTATCCGTTATCTGCTATGTAACCTGTGCCTTTTCTCCTTTTTTACAGCTTGAATGGCTGCCCCCAGGGCTACACAGCAGCTTATTTATATAAACTATAGTAGTGTTACTGTAGCAAACACACAACTTTTACCAGTGCAGGGCAACAAAAATTATATTTCTTTTACTTTAAAACTCTTTAATTTTTTGGTGTTACTGTTCCTTTAAGTAAAGAAAAAGCAAGAATAAGAACATCAAGGCCAATCGAAAAGTTTCTTAGATAGGTCCATCTATGACATGCAAAGGATAATGTAATGGTGGACCTCCCCTTCAGTAGCCAAAAATGTTCATATTACTAATACTAGTTACAAATATGAAAGTCTCTTCAATAGAAAATGTAATATCAAATAAACAGCACATACTTTACCACAAAATACTCACAGGACTTATACTGAGCATTTATACTGAGACGTTGGATACTTTGGAACAGATTCAGTTTGATGAGAAAAGCTTATTTGCTAATTCAGTTACAGACTGTCTCATAGAGCCATTCAATGAAAAAATCTCACTGTTTATCACATGAAAACTCTATTGAAGTTTACTGTGGTATATTTATCATGCTGTGTAAAAAGTGGAGTGAAGCATTCCCGGTGATGTTGCCCAGGGCAACCAATCAGCAATTCGATTTCAACAGTTAGAAAACCAAAGCAAAGCATCTGATTGGCTGCTATGTTTTGTATTGTTTTACTCCACTTTTTACACAGCATGATAAATATACCCCATCTATTGAAGAAAAGTTTTTTCTCCTTAAATTGAATCTCGCCTATAAGGGCTCTGGCACACGGGGAAATTAGTCGCCCGCGACAAAACTCCCTGTTCGCGGGCGACTAATCTCCCCGAGTTGCCATGACCCGCCATCCCACCGGCGAACATGTAAGTCGCCGGCGGGATAGCACACGCGGCGGCGCGATTTCCCGAAATTGCCGTAAAAGACTCGCGAGTCTTTTTCCGCGATTTAGGGAAATCGCGCCGCCGGTGGGATGGCGGGTCATGGCAACTCGGGGAGATTAGTCGCCCGCGAACAGGGAGTTTTGTCGCGGGCGACTAATTTCCCCGTGTGCCAGAGCCCTAAGTTTTCACATTGTAAACATAAAGTCTTTTCATGAAATTGAATATGGGGCAATATCTGTTAAAATGTACCAGGGCTATCCAATATGTTGTTATTTCAGCAGCTTAATTTCTTAACAGCAAAAGTCAAGTGAGAAAATACAGATTTATATCAAGCTAAATACCTGTTCATATTCAGTATGTTCATATATACATTTTAATAGTAATCTTTAAACCAGCATTCTAATAGGAGGTCACTATTGGTCCTAAATATTTTTAAACTTTTAGATTGTAAGCTCTAATGAGCAGGGATCCACTGTACCTTCTGTATTGCTCAGCATGTTATCTAATTTATATATCTATTGGATACACCCTTCTACTCCCTCAATTATGCTAATTAAAACTACAGAGCAATTACCTTTTCACATCTATGATTGCTCATATCATCATTGATTATGTTCCACAACAAGGGAATTAGCTTTGGTAAAATAGATATTTTACCAAAGCTAATTCTATCTGAAAGCTAGCAGGCATGGAGTGGGACTTGAGCAAAGTGGGGAGTTGGGATGTGAGGGGTTGGTGGGCAGGGGGGGCATAAGGCGTGGGCGGGTGCAAAACGGGAGGGGCGGGTGCAGAATGGGTGGGAGGGAGGGTGCTTTCAATTCCCACCAGGCCCCTCTGAAGATTTTTTTTGTGGGGGTCCCAGCATGTCCACTATACATTACACATGTAATCTGGTGTAATCTGGTCTCAGAGGAACATGGGTCAATAAATACTTTTGTGTGTCTGCAATACCTATATTATACTCAGGCAAATCAAACATGGATCCACATTGCGCATAAAATATATGCCCAAAAGTACCTAGACACCTGCCTGTTCAATATCTCATTCCCAAACCAAGGTAATAATATGATCTTCCCTTCACTGCTATAATAGCCTCTACTCTTCTGCCAAAGCTCTTGGAACATTGTCACGAGAGTATTAATGAGGTTGGGCACTCATGTTGGGGGTCAGACCTGACTTGTAGTTGGTGTTTCAGTTTATCCCGTAGATGTTCTGTCTGATTAAGGTCAGGGCAAGTTCTTCAACTCCCAACTCAGCAAAATCATTGTTTGTGGATTTGGGCATTATTGTACTGAAACAGAGCTTTCCCCAAACTGTTGTCACTGAGTTACAAGCTTGTAATTGTAGCCTTGAAATGTTCTTTCAATTGAACCAGGAGTCTTAGCCCACACCATGAAAACAGCCCCAGACCATTATCCCATCTCCATTAAACTATATATATATATATATATATATATATAAAATATATTATAACATTTAGGCAGGTAGTGATCTCATGGCTCTGTCAAATCCCAGATAGTGAAATCCCATAGTGACCTTCACTCCAGCTGGCTCTTAGCATTGTACATGGTGATGGTTTACCTGGTGGTTTGTTTGCCTCTAATCACCCATACAAACCCCACTCTGCCTAGGCATAGATCTTACACTGACATTGCTTCCAGATCCAGCTGGCAGCATGTCATGTTAGACCGAGCGTCCAGATACTTATGGTCATATAGTGAATTATTCTAATTACTGACATTATGACATTTAATTACATTTTCCAGTTTATCTCCAAAAGCAGAAACAATGGGGAATAATATGCTGCTTTGTGCAGTGATCTAGTGGAATCAGAGGTGGTTTTTCTGTTGGCCAGTTGTTTGTTCTGTGTTAAACACCAGGCATTTCCTGTCTGACCTTATGTCTGTAAGGCAAAAGACCAAGCGTCTCCAACATTCTTTGAGAAAAATCAAATGCTAGTCTGTTTTTTGTATCTTGCCTTGCATATTGTTTTGCTAGGAACTCTACACAACACTCAGCGGAGACACCTTGGATCCTTGGTAGCTTTTTGAATTCTTAAGGCTGCCATGCACTGGGCTGCCAGCAGCCTGACACCCTACATGCATACATACATACGGCATGGCCACCTTTATTTTGTTCTCTCTGTTCCAGGTGAAAGCCCAAACAGTCAGAATAGCATTCACTGTTCTATTATTGTGTGTTATTTAAAATGGTGGCAGTTCCGAATGTTCTTTGTATGTCAGTAAATAAATATATATATATATACATATACCTACCACATCTTTGAAATGAGGTTCAAGAAGCCTACTGTAACGCACCAGTATTGCAGTCATATTCGTTTCACAAGCAAATGTAGCAAATGGCACCAGAAATATTATTGTAATTGAAATGGAGATGTTATATTTGTGGAAAACTGGAAAAAAAAGAAAATACAGAGTAAGGTAACATATACCTTATGCTTATTATATACCAGTTTGATTACAAAGTAAACTATACCATTATATTTGTTGCTCTCTTGTGTCAGAGAGTAAACATTTACAGGGAATAATGTACCCCATACTGTAAAACATAAGACATGAAAATGCACTAAGGAGTTCAATGACTACATAAAGCACAGGGCTGCAGGCTAAATTATAAGGATATTTTATGTCTGTGACCATATACAGGTCATATATCAGGGGGTACATTATTTATTATAACACACATGTTTCAGTGAATCATGTGACAGAAATTACATCACTAAACATTGAAATGCCCATTGACTTCAATGCACTTGGCACAAGAAAAAATTTTGAGAACAAATGGCCATTCTAACCAATCCCTATTTGGCCTTCAGTTTATTTTATCCTAGCAAAACCTACCTACTTGCTGTTTCTCATTCATGTACCATAGACAAAGATTGTGGCCAGAAATGTTGGTACTATGCACTTGTTAATGGGGGCCACATATAATAAAACTTTCTGATGGTGGCCCTGTGTGAACTGGTATTTTGGCCAGTTGGGTGCTCTAACGTGTATGCACAGCTAAAGGGAACATTGGTCATGTGAAGCAAAATGAGCAAAGGCAGCACAGTACTCACCTTCGTGTCAAGGTGGATGTCAGAGCTAACATATGTTTGCTTCACCTTGTGCCGCCCCCACTTGTGCCGCCCTCACATGACTAAAATAGCAGTGGCAACCATGCCCTAGCTTCTGGCTATCATAAAGACCCATTTAACCCTTTTTATTGTGTAAGGCATTTTAAAGAAATTATGCACATCAAGTACATACATATCATATAGATACAGCATATAGAGCAATAGGCTACAAGCCTGAAACAAGGTAGTTTATCCTGTTGTGCAACCAAAGTCATTAGAAGTCTAACTACTGAACTGAATAACACATAACAGGTTTTATTTTGTTATTTATTCAACAAAAATTATGGAAACATAAAGGAGCCATGTGTGAAAATGTTATCATATCAGTCAAATGAAAAGTCAGGCCATCTGTCCAAGCTTGTTCACAAATGCTTCCCGCCACAGGTCAAGCACACCAGAAATATTAAGACTTGACCTAATGCCATATGTAGCTCATTTTTGGCAAGGCGGAAAAAAATGTTGCAGAGAATACACCCCTACACTTGAAAAAATGTCTACTTGTGTCTGCACTGGGAAGCATTAAACAAGTAGTCAATATCCGCCAAAAAACGTGAGACTTTGCATCTTTGGTGGATATCGGCAACATGTGCCTGCACCCAAGTGTATTCAATGCTTCCCGGTGCAGACACAAGTGGGAGGATTGTACAGTAGTGAGGGGGGAATTCTCGACAAGCGTTTTTCAGCATGCAACGTATGGTATTACAACCTAATGGGTCAAATGCAGAGCCACTTGGATGAATGGTGAAACATTTTCAAGAAAATTCAAAGTCCAGATGCTTTAGACTTAAAGGAATACTTTCAGAAGAGTGATTCATTTTGTCTGTTATGCAACTCCTGCAGCCGTTTTGTTGTATAATGTGTCAGTCTAATAGATGATTGCCCAACCGCAGTGCAGTGAATCAACTGACAGTACCTGAAAATAGGGAACCAGAGTTATCAGGGCGATTGTAATGCACTCGGCCTTCTACGTGTGGTAAATCCTGCTTTGTGTATTTCCAGTAACTGCTGAACCAGTATAGCATGTATAACATGTATGTACAGTATATCATGTCAATTGTCATGTGCTTTTCATTATGTAGCTAATAGGCCACAATACTAGACACAAAATCACTCAACCACCATATCAGATAACAATCTGAAGAATTTAGTGAGTGAGCACAGTGATACTTGGTCTGAGCCATCAGCAGCTACTGGAGGAGTGAATGAACTGGATGTACTTAAAGGACTCATATCCTACTTATTCAGTTATGTCCTGCCAAGCACTTTTTTTTTTATTGGCAACTACATATTTATGGTTCAGTAGGTCATTTCAGCACTTTAACCCAGTAATCACTTTAACCCATGAATTGGCCAAACTAATCATGTTGAGGGAAAAACATGTATGAGACTTTTATACAATCAGAAAGAATACCAATTTATCTGCCAAGTAAAGGTAAAGTCACCAGGTCATCCAAAAACTCAGGAATACTATGAGCAGGGCTACTGGTTACACTCTGACTGGAATCACTTGAATAGTTATTATTGCTAAGTAAAAAAAGGGGAGCCCATCTTTAAAGGGAAACTATACCCCCAAACATTTTAGGTCTCTATAAAAATATATTGCATAAACAAGCTCATAAGTAAAACCCTGCTTCATCTAAATAAACCATTTTCATATAAATATGCTTTTTTAGTAGTATGTGCCATTAGTTAATCCTAAATAGAAAAGTGCCATTTTAAGAATTATGGGCCGTCCCCTGGGATCATAGGATTCACAGTGCACACAAACAAGCCACACATACATGCTAGGTCCCATCAGCCAATGAATGGACAGAGTTCTGCCTTTTGCTCCCACACTACTTCCTGTTACCATTAGAGCTGCATTATTTCTGGTCAGGTGATCTCTGGGGGAGCACACAGCCCATCACTAAATGGTGGATCAAGGGAAAGGATGTAAAATATTTTATATATTCCAGTTTGGTGAGATTCTTTAATAGGTCACTTAACATAATATAAACTATCTCTTGGTTAAGTATTCATTCTGGAGGTATAATATTCCTTAAAGAGGTATAATTGCCTAGCAACCCAAGTAAGCTTTTTGCCACATCCAATATTGGATTCTTTTAATTCCACCTTAAATGAGTGAGCAATATGGAATGGCAGCGCCTGCTTATATTAAAGAATATAAATGTTTACAATAATCTATACATATAAGGCTGAACAATTTGCTAAGATTCTTTATATTTAATTTGTACTAAACATCTGGAAGGACTACAAAAAAATGACAATATAATACAGGTATGGGACCTTTTATCCAGAATGCTCAGGACCTGGGGTTTTTATGTAATGGATCTTTATGTAATTTGGATCTCCATTAAGATCACCTTCCCATATTTTGGCACTTTCTGGATAACGGGTTTCCGGATAATTGATGTCTCGACAAGGCCAACTTTTTTCTCTCTAAAGCAATAATATAGCCCAGTACCTTCATTTTCATGTACTAAACATCACCTGCCCCACCCTTCACCTGTCTCGTCCCCCACCCAGTCTTCAAGAAATAAAAAGGTGTCAACTCTAGGTCCAAGTGGTGTTTGATTATGTGTGGTGGCAACCAAAATTTCCCCTGCAGATCATACCTCCCTCACTCAAAACCTTACCCCGGCACATTATTAGGTGACCAGGGGTGCTAGGAGAGAGCCTCCTTTCTGATTGCCACCACACAAGCTCTAGCATTTATACTTTCTTATCTGCCCTAGTTGCAATAAAATCTAGGAATCTAGATAACAACCACTAAATATGCCTCATTTTCTGGTATTCATGCAACTAAAAGAGATAACTAAGACAAAGTTTTTCCACATTATTCTAAGTAACTGTAGGGGATCTAAATGGTTAATGTCCCCTGCTCATCAGGAAGCCCCCTGGAGATAACCTATGCCCTGTGGAAGGGTAAGCATCCCCATTGCCTTAAGTGTGTTATGGGTATTTCCTAGTTTCCCAGTCTATAAAAGGAGAGAGATCCTACAATTCTTCCTATTTGGATTCCTCTGCAGATTTCCTTAGAAGGGGCTGGATGTGCTGCAGGCAATAGCAAGCCTCGGTACAATGAAATAAACCTAGGCAACCCAAGAAAGGGATATCAATGGGTATTAGCAAAAGACAAACGCGCTCCTTGTGCATTGTATTAAAGATCAACCACAACACAAGGGCAATTTTTTGTGGCCCTCTCTCTTCTACTTCTACTTCTTTTGGTCCTATCAAATACACTCACATGACAACCTTTGTGGATAGAAAAGGCCACAGCCCGTTTATTTGCAATGGTATCAAATTTGCCATTATTACACACAACCCCATTGAACAATAACATATTAATGTCATCATATAACATAACTTAGTCTCCTGGTAACATAATAACAATAAGCCACTGAAGGCTGCTTTGTGGAAGCTGTACCTGCCCCACCGCAATCAGTTCCCTGAGGTTAGAAACCCCCTTTCTCTAACCACCACAGCCCCATTTACCAACCTATGGCTGTAATTCCTAGCCTCAGGCCTAGCCTTCTGCCTGAATCTCCATTAGCTATGGAATCCCCGGCTGCGACTATGGTCCTCTCATTCACATCTTCCCTGTTACCACTCCTTTTTCTCCTCAAATAAGAGAGGGCGGGTGGGAGCTGCTGAAAACAAAATGGCACCTTTCCTCTGGGCTCCTCCCCACTTATCCTTTTCTTTCCTCCTCTTAGCCAACCCCCCACAATCTACCTATAATCCCTAGCACACAACACTTTCCCGGGCCTTTTTTTCCTAGCCTTGTCATGGCCCCCGTACCCTCAACTCCTGCCTCGTTCTATTCCAGGGCCCCCTTCCTGCATCACTTCAGCGAGGACTCATTTAAGAAACAGGGCCGTATGTAACAGATGTTCTAGTTGGAAAGCAGCAGTGCCAGGAAAGAAGTTCCCTTGAAGTCCCTCAGATTCCCATGGTGGGTGGTGCTCAGATTCTCTGGAAAGCAGAGGGACTTCAAATCCTAGTATCCCAGATGTCTTTACAAGAGAAGGTTTGGGGACATGGACACTGTGAGTCAGAGGCAGACTATTATAGTGAGGGGTTGGGTATGCCTGTGCAATAATATATGTACATACTGTATATTTTTCTTTTTGGAAGTTCAGATAGTGTTTATGAACCCTTTTTACATAATCCTAGTTTCATGATCTTATATAAAAAAAAACAGGGTGTGGGGCCTTTATGTATCAGGCAAAGGTTTCTTAAATTGCTCTGCATGTTCCCCAATAGCTGTAGGCAAGCGCCCCAGGAAAGACCTAAGGGATCATTTACAATGCACCAAGCGGTGTGTAAAGTGCAAAAGAGGCCTCAGTGGCCCACTTCTTTGCAGTTTGTACGTGTGTGCATTTGAAGGTTTTCAATCCGGTGTGAAAATAAAAGCATACATTTTCCCAAGGGTGCAAGTGCTTCTTAAAAGGTTACTTCACCTTTAAATTTACTTTTAATATGATGTAGACATTGCAAATAGAATATCAATCTCATTTTTTATTTTGTATGTTTTTTAGTTATTTAGTTTTTAGGTTTTTTTTAGCAGTTCTCAATTTGGTATTTTGCAAGCTATCTGGTTGATAGGGTCTTAATTATCCTAGCAACCAGGCAGTGGTTTAAACGAAAGATGGGAATATGAATAGTAGATGGCAATAAAAATACCAATAGTAAGAAAATGGTAGCCTTACAGAGCAATAGTTTTTGGCTGCTGGGGTCAGTGACCCCCTTTTGAAAAGCTGGAAAGAGGCAGAAGGGAAAGGCAAATAATGCCTTCCTCTAATGTCAGCAATGACACTACAGAGAACTCAGATTCACCCACACATCCCACAAATTCAGTCAGACCTACTACTGTATAAAAAGATAGTGAGAAAACCATCTAACACTGTACAATAAACCCATTAGATATTAGTGCACCGCAGTAACCGGCTGCTGGCAGCCCTCCTGCAATGCCAGCATGATATCACATGCCAACCCACGGCAGCCAACTCTGAGCTCCCTCTCCACACTGTGGCTTCATCCTGACCAGAACTGGTTCCATCAGATAAAACTAGTCTGGTCAGCCTACTGTAGTGAAATGGTTGGACAGCACTGATCTATATAGCTTTAGCCAGTCAGACATTTTTTTCCATTTAAAGTTTGGCTGCAGGGACTGCAGAAGTAGTCTAATTTCCCAATGATTAAAAGGTGCGTCTACCTGTTACTGACTAAAAAATAGAAAGCAAGTGGCTTCTGGGAACTGTAGTTCAAATACAGCTGGTAGCCGACAGCACATATTTCCCAGTACTTAGTGGCCGGACAGATTATGCTCATTGACTATAAATCATCGAGGTGATTTCCCAGTGTTTCCTTCCAACAAGCACCAATTATGCCAGTTCCTGCCAGGGCATGTGGGTATCTGGAATACTGTTAGATGATTAATTTCTTGGCCAAGTAACAACAAAACACATTTCACTTTTCATTTGACGTTTAAACCCTAATATCCTCCGGAATGCTATTTATTATCAATATATTTCATTATGAGCTGTCTGGCACTGTTACTAGAAGAATCTCAGTTAACATGCCAAGCCCTGGATTCCTGCACCTCTCACATAAAGCTAGTAGTATGTATCCCAGGTTATGGCTAACCCTTAGTGCCGCCTCAAAGTGTCTGCTTATAAGTGTGGAAACAGAGGTGAATTTGTTGATCACCTTAAAAGATTGACACTTTTGAATCTCACACTCAGAGAATAAATTGGAAGACTTATTAACGTTTCCATCATTTTTCCAGTGTAGATTATTGATCAGGCATTAATAAGTAGGCCCAGATATAGCACCAGCTATGGCAGCTCAACAAGCAAATGCGCCCAACAAATCACCGTCCCGACAATCAGATGACTTTCAAGATGACTTCACTTCACAAGTGAAAGAAATGCAATGATTGGTTGCTATGAGTAACTTAAGGGGGCGGTTCACCTTTATGTAACTTTTTAGTGTGTTGTAGAATGCCCTATTCCTAGCAACTTTGCAATTGGTTTTCATTATTCATATTTATTTTTTATAGTTTTTAAATGATTTGCCTTTCTTTTCTGCCACTTCCCACCTTTCAAATGGGGGTCACTGACCCTATTGGCCAAATACTATTGCTCTATGAGGCTACATTTTTAATTATTATTGTTAATTTTCATTACTTATCTTTCTGTGTATGCCCTCTCCTATTCATATTCCAATTTCTCGTTTTAACCACTGCCTGGTTACTGGGGTAAAAAAATACCCTAGCAACCAGATAGCTGTTTAAATACCAAATGGAGAGCTACTTAACAAAAAGCTGAATAACTGAAAAACCAAAAAAAATAAAAGAACATTGTAGACCACTGATTTCGCTGTTTCATAAATTAAAATGAATGAAAACCAAAAAAAAAAAAATTATGCATATGTAGCCCACTTTATAAATAGATGTGGCACTCCCTGCTGGTGTTTCTCTATTTGGCGCTTCCAGGAGTCCTGAGCCCCGCTTACTATGGGGGAACAGCTATTACTTTGTTCTTTGGCGTGCCTCCACCCAGGATAGGGATAGTGTGAACTATAGCTCCCCTCCCGGGACTTTGATGTTATGCTCCTGTTTAAGGGGATCCCAGCACCCCTGGTACCTTGCCCCCTTCCTGGGGTAGTTGCTTACCAGGCAGGCGAATCCTCCAGGAGTGATACACACACACACTGATGTAATGCTGAACAAGTGTTGTGTTTATTGGCAGAGTGGTAGACAGCTTTGGCATACAGGATACAGATTATGTCAGGATACTTTCTCTAGGCTTTGGATGTCCCCCTCTCTTGGGATACCGGCCACACTCCAGCCAAATGACCCTCCCTCTGAGGTTCCCTCCGGTACTCACGCCGAGATACCCTCTCTAGGGCTACCCCCGGTACTCACGCCGAGCAGACACCCCCTGGAGACCTCACCCCGGAAATGTCGACCAGCTATCCCCCAGATTAGGTACACTCCTATTCCTAGCTCTTGTATCCCTGACTCCAGCTATCAGTGCTGGGAGATCTTAATCTCATCTGTCTCCTGGTGGGGCCAAGCTGCCCAGCTAAATACCCTGTCTGCCACTCCTAGAGTGGCCTATGACTGATATCTTCCTCTCTAAACCCAGCCTGTCACTATCCTCTAGCCAGAGGGGTCCCAGGCAGGAAGACCTCCAGGCACATGGTTGCACAGCTTTATATACCGCGTGCACCCTGTGGCCTAACTACTGAACTGCAGGGAAGCTAACTCCCTGTTAACCCTTATAGTGCCAACCACCCAGGGTATTCCACTACTAAAGTGTTACCCTCCCTTGGGGTCTGTCCTGGGGGCAACCAACCTAGGGGACCCAATTTTGGGGATCCCTACATTCTCCCCCTTGACGGAAAATGTCACCTCCCGGCTGACATACCTTTAACCAAAACATATACATTTTACCCACACATTGCTTATACCAAACACTTTTTCCACGGTCCCTCACGATGTCTGCGTAGAAACCTAAATTACCGGGGAAAGAAACAATAAACCCACTTTTACCTCTCCCCCAACTCCCAAAGTCTTGGTATAAGTCCCAAAGTCCTTTTTCCTGAAAGAAATTGCACACATACTCAGAAATACACGGGACAATTATCTCTAAGGCAGACTTTAAAACTTTATTAAACAGATCCTTCCGGAATCCTCCTCCCCCCTCCTCCTTGAGGGAGTCCTACTCCCCAGGCGATCAGCACCTGCAGGGAGTCTTCCACCAACGGGTGGGTATATGCACACAACTGAGCAGCGCCAGCCGGCAGCTGCATTACCCTCATTTAGGGCCAGAACTTCGGGGCCTTTACCCCACAACAGCAGACTCTCCCCCTATTTGGGAGGGATGGCTGAGCAGTCCGTCACTCACCATCAACTTTTTAAACTTAAAGGGATTCACCCTTGGCTGTGGCCTCCTCACACGAGGTATGTGAAGCGTTGCTGTACGTCTTCATAGGAGGTGTAGTACCGTGGATGTGGCTTCTCCACCATCCGGCCATCTTCCAGATATGCCTCAGTGCTGAACAACCGGGGCCCTGGGTTTCGTTTACCACAACTGTGCACGGCGTGCTTCATGATAGTGCGACCCCACCACCATTCTTTCTCAGTCTTACGGATATACTGCCAAGCCTGCATCCGCCTGGCCCTCTCGGGGTGACTGAGGATATTGAGGGGCATCTTCTCCCTACGTTTTATGTCTTCCACCACCCACTCCTCCAGCATGCTTTCCACTCTTTCAAAGACCCAGAGGGGGGCGTAGGGCATATAGTATCCCCACATGCGGTACACCCGGAAATTTATGGTGCGCTGTACTCGAGACACCGACTTGAATACATCAGGGTTAGCTTCCCCGGGGAGTACCCAGAAAAACTTCTCCTCCTCCTTGCTTATCTTAGTAGGGGCTAGGAAACCTGTGGGGCCCCCCATCGGCGGGCTAAGAGCACGCTCTCCGTCTCCTTCCCCTTGATCGCTCCAACTTGGAGGGGTCTCACTAGAAGACTGGTTGGGACTGTCCCCATAATGGCGACGGGTCTCTATGCTGGCCACTGCCCCTTTAAGAGTCTGTAGATAGGACTTGGGGGGTAACACTTCTTCCCGTCCCGACTCATCAAAAGCAGGGGATGGGGGACCCATAAACTCCTCCCAATCTAGGTCGCGGGACCCCGAATAGCACCGGTGAAACTTTGCTTTACCCCCCCACTTTGGCCAGGGTTTACGGAGACTCACCCGGGCCTCCTTTACGATTAGTGGCCTTGGTTCCTCCTGACCTTCCATGTCCCCGGCCGCTGCCACCGCCAGCACTGGAATGGCGGGAGCGCCTATCTCCTCATCCGCCGCCGCTTCCACCACTGCAAGTGGTTCAGTGGGAGCGCAGGCGTCCTCTGGGGGATCTTGTGTGGGGCTCGGGTCCCCGGTCCCACGATCGCTGATACCCTCGGGGTCATCAGTCTCCTTGTCAGGCTCGTCCACTTCCAAGGACATTTCCTCTAATACTTCAGAGAGGGTCTCCCCCTCTTCGGTTCTCTCCACCGGGGGATCCATATCCGCCGGCCCATACCAGTAGGTTCGATCACACTGTGGGCACCTCGCCCCGGGTTGCATCATACCCCCGACCACCTCACCATCGCATCCCCCACACAGGGGTATCATCTGGGGAATGTTTCCGTTCACCCTCTTCTCGTAGAAGGTTCCGGACCACATGAACCGTCGGCCAGTGTCCCTCGGCATTAACCCCGGCTCCCCAGTTCCCACTGGGTCGGGAGATGGTGTGGGGCAAAGAGACCTTTCCTCACTGGTGGCCATTTTCTTTCCCTCTTGTGGATGCTTTGCTGGTCTCACAGTTGTTAGTCAGCAACTCCTCACGCTAGCTTAGCCAAACTCACTCTGGCCAAGTTCCAAAATGGCCGCGGTGACGTCACCGCCCAAGTCACGCCCAATCAGTTTGGCGCACTTATCCAGCCACACGGTTGGCTAGTCGCTCTAGGGGTGGCTCCAACAATCAGGAATGTTCTGCCCCCTCTCCCTCACGGGGCCTCCCTGGGAATTTCCCGGATCTGGTTGGCGCCACAGTCCTGCAATCTGGTTGGCCCAGAACAACTCCTCAGCTCTTTTGGCGCCAATTATCCCTCACTGGATACAGATACAGGGTGCCCAAGCTTTAATCCAATCGGGGGTCAGGCTTCCCAATTCACACTAGGCCCAAATGCTGTACTGTACTTGCTGTTCTCTTTTGCTGCTGTTTCGAAATCTCAGCAGTGCCTCCAAATGTAGCCCACTTTATAAATAGATGTGGCACTCCCTGCTGGTGTTTCTCTATTTGGCGCTTCCAGGAGTCCTGAGCCCCGCTTACTATGGGGGAACAGCTATTACTTTGTTCTTTGGCGTGCCTCCACCCAGGATAGGGATAGTGTGAACTATAGCTCCCCTCCCGGGACTTTGATGTTATGCTCCTGTTTAAGGGGATCCCAGCACCCCTGGTACCTTGCCCCCTTCCTGGGGTAGTTGCTTACCAGGCAGGCGAATCCTCCAGGAGTGATACACACACACACTGATGTAATGCTGAACAAGTGTTGTGTTTATTGGCAGAGTGGTAGACAGCTTTGGCATACAGGATACAGATTATGTCAGGATACTTTCTCTAGGCTTTGGATGTCCCCCTCTCTTGGGATACCGGCCACACTCCAGCCAAATGACCCTCCCTCTGAGGTTCCCTCCGGTACTCACGCCGAGATACCCTCTCTAGGGCTACCCCCGGTACTCACGCCGAGCAGACACCCCCTGGAGACCTCACCCCGGAAATGTCGACCAGCTATCCCCCAGATTAGGTACACTCCTATTCCTAGCTCTTGTATCCCTGACTCCAGCTATCAGTGCTGGGAGATCTTAATCTCATCTGTCTCCTGGTGGGGCCAAGCTGCCCAGCTAAATACCCTGTCTGCCACTCCTAGAGTGGCCTATGACTGATATCTTCCTCTCTAAACCCAGCCTGTCACTATCCTCTAGCCAGAGGGGTCCCAGGCAGGAAGACCTCCAGGCACATGGTTGCACAGCTTTATATACCGCGTGCACCCTGTGGCCTAACTACTGAACTGCAGGGAAGCTAACTCCCTGTTAACCCTTATAGTGCCAACCACCCAGGGTATTCCACTACTAAAGTGTTACCCTCCCTTGGGGTCTGTCCTGGGGGCAACCAACCTAGGGGACCCAATTTTGGGGATCCCTACACATAATAAAGAGAAATGAAATTGTAAGCATTTTGCAACTTTCCAACATACACTCATTGCAAATGTTCAATGGTTTCACGGATATTTGTAAATATAACTGCTAGAGATGGCACTGTCTATCCGACCCTCAACTCTCTGACCTGGTGGTTCTGACTACTGAATGGATGTAGCTAAAGCCAGCTGATTAGTAGAACATTGTGTGGTGAGGCAGAACCAGCAGTGCAGAAAGGGACAAACACTGCTCACAATACCATTTACAAATAGCATTGTTAATAAATATATATTGGATAAAACTTGCTTAGAATGAATTACCATTTTACTCAGGTTTCCATCACCATTACACTTGCATTTCATGGCAGGTTAGTATGCTGGTCTAATATGGGCAAGGGTACATGAATATAGCAGGTTCCTATCGCAGACAAGCTACTGTTATACTGTTCAAAGATTAAAAATTGCCTTTTGTGCCAACTGTGCCCAGCTGGTTTCCCATTATTTCTAATTGCACAGGTGCCTTGTGATTTCCTATAAGCGCTGCTGGTTACAAGGAACAGGCGTAGGAGGAAAAGTTTCGTTTTGAAAACCTGGGGAAATTCCCGAGTTATTGTGAATAAAAAGAGCGAAGAGCCGGCGGGGACTTTCAGTTGACTGGGAGCAGCGGCAGAGAGCTGGCAGTTAGTGGGGCAGCCGGCACGGAGGGAATGCTCTGGCACCGCAGGAAGCCTATGGGAAGGGGACGCAACAGGAATGGAAAGCTCTAGGAAAGAAGAGCTTCGGGGGAATGGAAGGCTCTGGCAAAGGGAATGCTTCGGGACTAAAAGGCTCTGGGAAGGAAAGGCTACCGAACTGGAAGGGATAAATGAATGGCTAAAGGCTCCGATAACCCCCAGGACTGTACAGAGAGGCTCCCGTGTGGCAGGTAAGGAATGACACTAAGGGAGATCTTTAGTCACTGAGAGCCCCGAGCACGACCAAAGTCTGCCTGACGCGTACATGCCTGCGGCTCTGCCAGCCAACTCCTACTTTGTTGGTGAACTATCGCTCTCCCCACTTTGTGCCCAGCCCCACACGGCATGCTGTCTGTTAGTAGCCCAGCGATAAGTGCAGAGACACACAGAGTCTCACAACGTGTGGAATCGCATTGCGACAGTCTGTAGGCTTGGGCACACGGCAGGCAGACTTTGGATATAGGCAGTGTGTCCTGTAACCCGCCCCGACACGTTGTTCATAATGCCACACGCTTACCATTTAACATTGTCTGGAAGCTGATAAGGATTGCTGCCGCCACTCACTCATGTTTCATTGTCGCAGAGTAGCTGCGTCCTCTCCTTACGATCCATGTCCGTGCGAAGAGCAGTGTGGTTGCAGCAGCAGTTAGTCGCTTGCGATCCGAGCGCTGCTCTCTGCTTACAAGCTGTGCGCCATGGGCGAATAACATTTAACTCAATAAATGACCCTCCTTATGGGCTTCTCTTGTTTCTTTTTTTTCCCATAGGAACTTCCGTCTGTGCACATTACTTTCAGTTTCAGGCAGAATGAATGGTGGCAGTGCAGCACCTTGGGCTGTGGGGAGAGGGGCACACTGGCACACTGGGCACACAGGCTGGGGCTCACAACACTTAACCCCTTGCAGGAAGCCCTAGCCACATGACTGGCTGCTAAGTGGCTGCTTTGGCTTGTAGCTATATACAGATGATCTGCTTTCAATTGAGACCTGTCCAACTATGTTACAGATCACCCAGGAGTACACGGACTTAAGCTCTCAGGTTACTAACCCCCTATCTACTATGCAGTATTAGGTCATTGCTGCCTGGGCACATTCTCATGCAGGAGGCAAGTGCCAGCCTCTGGTGACTTTATTCTTGCTCATCTCTTCATGCCCAGGAACTATTCTTGCCCTTAGCACACTATTGCAGACAGTTATAGTAAACCCCCCTGGGGGAAGAGTGATAAAAACATGGCGGGCTGTACTAAAATGACCACTTTGCCCATGGCATTGCTTTAATCCATAGGCTTCAGTGACTTGTATTTTTCATTCCCCCCCCTATTAATTAACTAAAGGTTCTGCTACACTGTGTTTTGGTCTGTGCCAAAACAGCCCTATGATTTGACGTTTGACAGGTGACAGCGGCCAAAGCACAGAAGCCCCAGGGGATGGCTGGACAGTTATACATTCAGTCTATAGATTTCTGCATACTAGGCACTTTCAGGACACGTGTTCAAATGAAGTAACATACAGTAACATATTCCATAGTCCTGCCTTGGCTTTGTTGGAAGCCAATCTGTGCGAGTGTTCGCACACGTGAGGCTTGCAGGCTGCGAATAAGAGTCGTGCACTATATTTCCTTGTTGGCAGCTGTGTTTCACTTAGTTCTACTGAAAGCATGGAAATGTGTGCCCCTACAAACAAATGGGAGATTTGTCTTGGCAGGTACCCAGCAAGAACACAGTGCAGCACATTGCAACTGTTCATTTATGTATTCATTTACTTACACAAATATACCATGGCTGGGCCCCTCACAATGTATTGTCTAATAACTGCGTCACACACTTTGTAATCGGGTGATAGTGTGCTACTTCTCCTGCAAGTATCTTATTAGCAGTAAGCTGTGCTACATATATTCTACATCTGAATGACCAGCACTGAAATGGTTTATACACCTGACCCCATCAGGGCTCTTAGATGCAACTACCAGAGGGCACATGGCATTGTTGTATTGGATATCATAGAGGATTTATGGCAATTGGTTATGGGCATCACTGCCCAAAGTGCTGTTGTATATAAATAAGAGAATAAAATCGAAATAAGCAAGGACACAAAACTGTATGTAAACTGGGTACAAGCACATTCAAAGACAATATTCTCAAACCACATATGTAATATATTCGTATTGTAAAGATTATAGTATAATGGATTGATACAAATATATCAACATATAAAAACAAAATTATAATACAAATATATCATAATATAACAAAAAATTGGATACTGCATTTAGTGGGTTTTTAAACAAAGAAAATAATTATCAATCCATAGAAAAGCCCAATATTTTGGTCACACAGCAGTAATCACAGTCAATGGGCTTTCAAAGGGATTGTTCAATTTTTCAATGAACTTTTGATGTAGAGAAGTGCGGTCCAACCTATTACATGACGGTTATATTTAATACTGTATGTTGGAGAACCGGATTAAATTAAAATGATGTCATATAGTGATGTCTGTGGAACCTCTAAACAGACTGGGGGCCAAAAATAATTCTTTAGGGGGCCCCATCCAGCCCGTGGGCCTTCAGTTGGACAGCCCTGATGAAGAAAATGCTATTCTAAGACAATTTGCAATTTGCGCTTTTTATTATTTGCTATGTGGTTGCTAGGGTTCGATTTAACTTAGCAGCCAGGGGTTTGAAAGAGACACAGGAATATATATATATATATACACACGCACTGATAGATGCCGCTCTGCTCTCACAGAACTTATGAAGAAATAAAGTTCTTTATTGAAACAGATCATCAGTTCATCAGTTTCAATAAAGAACTGTATTTTTTCATAAGTCCTTTGAGAGTTGCTTCAATCAGCATGTGTATTTATGTTGAAGACTGCACACAGGCATACTTTCCTTCTGATGACATGAGTGCCGGCAGCTCTTGCTATATATATATATATATATATATATATATATCATTATCAAGGTCCTATTATCAAGGTCCTATTGAGGACAGAAACGTCGGACAAGTTTTGTGCAATGTGTTCAGAATAAAGTTGTAATTGCTTTTACAGGGTGTTAAAGTCTTATGATAAATTTTCTGTATACTAATTTTGACTCTGCCCCCCGCTATGTATGAATTTGTGCAGACACCTCAAGGACTGATATATATATACAATATACAATATTATACAATATATATATATATATATATATACAATATTCTCAGACCAGCACATTAATAATTAATGAACTATTAATACTTTATGCCTTGTTTATAAAAACATTGCACAAAAAAATTGTCGTTTCGGTCCTTATTACGACCTTTCTCAAGGACCGTAACATTGAACTTTTTTGTGCAATGTGCTCATAAAGTTTAAATAAGGGTGTGCTGGTCTGAAAACAATTTTTTATACAATTGATTATATATTGTATGTATATACAGCCTGCAAGTTCCTCCCTTTAATAGAAAAGGAATACATGTGTGGCTGATATGCCATTAATTTTGATGTAAATATTGGCTAACAAAAACAGTTTTTTAACTTGAGTAAACAGAGTGTTATCACTTTTGGAGATAATTCCCTTCTCAACTGACGATTGCACCAAAAGGTTCCCTGACTCGCATTATTATAGGATTATTATAAAGATAATAACAAACTATTCTGAGCTCTAAACAAGCAGTAACTGCCCCCACTCTTTATTGAATCTGGGCCTGAGCTTGTAATATAGATTGACCCCTGACATGCAATTAACAATATATAAAAACAATTAAATAATAATTATAATTAAATGCAAACTCTTGATTACTCTACTACTCTCTACTGAGTGCATCTCCCAAGGATATTCATGAACCCCCAGATGGCTCAATAGCTCTACTGTTTAAATGACATTATGATTTTTTGGCCTCCTCAAACATTCTGTAAAGTGAATAATTGGCCCAATATATGGAAATAATTGGGCAGCACTAGCCTGTATCATGTGTTTTGCTGCACATCTATTGTAGCCAGAAGTCAACGACCTTAAAGCAAAGCAATGTGAAATATGCACTTGACTTGCCTTTTTTTTGGACCCTTTACCTGAATTATCATACAGTCTGTATAGGAACAAGCTATACTTTTATTTGATTTAAAGCACAACTTTCCAGTGACAATGGTATGTTGCTATGAGTGTATCATTGTGGGTGGCAGACCGTGGTTTCATGCTAATTCACATCAGCCTCAGTCTGTCAACAGAATATTTACTACAGCTGTTCTCTGTGTTCCATCCATGTCTGTGGGTTGTGGAAGGCAGATCAATCCGTTAAAAAGGGACTGGAAAAATATTTACCCTTGAAAACAATGTTTTATATTTTTGAATTAGGATGAAGAAATTCTATATTTTTTTATAAATAATATACATTCTATTTGTGTAATTTCTCATGGGGTGATTTATGCCCCAAGTGATTTTTAGTATAGCCCCATTCATCTACATGGGAATGGGCTACACCCACAGGTACAGCTGCGGCCAGGCAACTATCACTCAGAAACACTCACTACCACATTTTCAAGTGATAGCTGCCTGCTCCTTAAGTGCACCCATGGCAGGTGAATACAATTGCAATAGATGGATTCTGAACCCGCACCAATGGGAATAAGCACATAAAACTGTCCAGCCCACCCCCAACAACAAGCGCCTGATAATAATTCATACTGCTACCCCAGGTTATGTATTGCATTTCACTGTATTTTACTGTGCAGAGTGTGCTTGAGGGGCCAATAATCACTGCCTCACACTGTATATAGTACGCTTGGTATGTCAGTGCTCAGTGCTTGGGGGCCACATTGTGCCATGAAATGTTGGGGGCCCAATGGAACAAGAAAAAGAGAGGTGATAAGGCAGGGATTAAACCATCAGCCACATGGAGAGAGCGAGAGGCAGGGACTATTTGCCCACCCAGCCCTGGAATCCTGTGCCAGCTGGCAACACCTTGGGGCCCATTTACTTACTCACGAACGGGCCGAATGCGTCCGATTGCGTTTTTTTCGTAATGATCGGTATTTTGCGATTTTTTCGGAAAATTATCGCGACTTTTTCGTTACCAATACGAGTTTTTCGTAGCCATTCCGAAAGTTGCGATTTTTTTCGTAGCGTTAAAACTTGCGCAAAAAGTTGCGATTTTTTCGTAGTGTTAAAACTTGCGCAAAATGTTGCACCTTTTAAGTTTTAACGCTACGGAAAAAGCGCAACTTTTCGCGCAAGTTTTAACGCTACGAAAAAATCGCAACTTTCGGAATGGCTACGAAAAACTTGCGTTTTTTTGCGCAAATCGTATTGGTAACGAAAAAGTCGCGATAATTTCCGAAAAGTTGTAAAGGCGCCGAAAAAATCGCAAAAAATACGAAAAAGTCGCAAAATGTTCGTTTTCCAATCGGAATTTTTCCAATTCGGTCGGAATTCGTGTCTTAGTAAATCAGCCCCCTTGTGTAGGGGGCCCTGCCAAAATGGTCATAATTGGGCCCCACAGTTTATAAGACTGGCCCTGAATAGAGGAGAAAGATGGATCACTGAATATTTGAACAAACATTGCATATATATGCTATCTATAGCAGTCACCTAAAAAAACATGCACTACCGCAAATACAAGTTGACAATGTAAGGTGTTTCTGACTTTTTGGCATTTCAGATTTATATACAACCAAACACTGCAAAACAATGTGTGCAAGTTGCATTAAGTTGAATTTTGCCTGCCACATTGTTTTGGGTTTGGTTGTATATAAATCTAAAATGCCAAAAAGTCAGAAACACCCTCCATTGTCAACCTGTATTTGCGGTAGTGCATGGTTTTTTTAGGTGACTGCTATAGAGATAAATAAAGAGGGATTCTGGGTGTTTAATGCAAGGTGGTTGAAATATAAAATAAAAAGCAGCAGGCAAAATCCCTAAAATGATGGCATAAATATTAAAAAATCCCAATTTACATCCATTATACAAATCAGATGTATTATTAGATGTGCCAGTGCAAAGGATTTTGTTTACTGCCCTGGAAGGTCCAGTGAGGGTGACGTAGAGGCCCATTTATTAGCATTCTAATTTTAGTGTTTTGGTTTTTTTTAGTGTTAAAAAATACGATTCGTGAAAACAAAACAAAATATGAACGTTAGTAAATGGGCCCTTTAGTGTCCCAACATGGCCATTTGCACCAGGAGCTCCCTCAATGTACCATCTGTTATTCTCATAAATGCGCATCCCCCATGGGCAGTACTAACAGTATAAGGCCAAAAAAGAGGAAATCTAAAGAAAACCATAATAACACCACTATGATGTGTCTGATGCCAGTATGATGTATTTGAACACACAATTATGGTTGCAAAAGTGCAACAAACATGCAAGCTGCAATATTTTTAATCCTTTGCACCCTAATCCATGGGCGAGAGCTCAGAACGAATGGAATGGAGTACAATAACGCCCACTTTCCACAGGAAAACAGCGCTGCTTGTGTTCAGTAGTGGTTGGCAGGGGGAGGCATAAAGGCCCCCTATCATCCCATTACTTTTTTTGTTATTTAGACACACAAGTTAGTGAGCACAAAGGAACCACATACCTTTTGCTTGCCTTACGGCGGGCTGTAAGAAAAGGGCTGCCCTTTGCCTGCCGTAGCTGCATGTTCAACACGAGGTGCCGAGTGCAGCAAGTCCCAAGACACAAGTGCTTATTGAATGAGTGCTAATGAGAGAAATATTTAGTGCCCTAGGGTCTTCCTGAATAACTACTAAAAACCTAATATAGGTCTAAATTTATTAAAGATAGTGGTAAATAAAAAGTGCTCATTTCAAGACCTGTGTAAAATCACTCTGCTTTTGGCCTTATCCCTTTATAGGGTCGTGGTACACCCTACAACTTATAATATCCTTATATTTTACAATAGGGGGTACATTATTCACTAAATATTATAATTACAGTACGTTATGTGATATTACATAAACTGGTCCATATGCATGAGAAGTGGACACAGCCTCTGTGTAGACTTGTATGTTGAGCTAACTGCTTGGGGTTTTCACACGGGGTGACATTTAACTAAAGGTCAAGCCCAGTGGCTGGCATTCTTCTATTCTCAGAATGTATAGCTGGGATTGTCTGATTCCCAGGGAACTGTAATCATTTGCTTCACATTCGTGGGAAAAAAAACTTGTCCTGCATCTAAAAAACCTTCTTCAAATTAAGAATTTGCTTTGTTATCAAATGTGCCCACAACTGTGCATTAGCAGAACCCATCTGTAGCCATAGGAAATGGAGTGACTGGATAAAGCAGAGGTATTTTCTGCTCTCTATAGTGCATTGTACATTGAGGAGTTACTGGAAATTAGTAACAGCCAGTGTGCTGGATGGAAATGGCTTCCCAAAGTATCATATTAATCCATTTCTGTCAACCTGATCCCTGGACACACTCTGACTTTCCCACACCTATTATTATGGCTTACTTACCTGCATTACTGCTCCACGCTCAAACTGGGCTCCTTCAACCATTCAGTCTTCTTGATACATAAGTCTTTATCTCATGTTTCAATACTTCATTAGGTCCATCACAGCTCTATGGAAAATGTTACCATGTACATTAAATAGATATTAAAGGAATACACACACCATGCACATAATGTAAATGCAACTGAAAGCAGTATTTGTTTATGCAATTTTGCTTTCTGGTTCTGACTTTTGAAGTGTAACTGAGGTAATTTCTCCTCTAGGTCTTTTAATCTCCCGCTTCTGCTATACTGAATCAGAACCAGCAGTGCAGATAATAGAAACAACCATTCAGCTGCTGCTTTAAAGAGCAATAGCATTTGCAATTTACCTGTACTGTACTATAAAACCATTGACCAAATGTAATGAATATATAGTGTACATAGACTTAGTATGCAAAATCCCCTTTAGCAGCTTCCCAACCAACCCATCCGGCACAAATCTAATGTGCAATTTGCTTTTGAATTAATACTAAAGGAGCAGGGTAGCATAATGGCTTTGTAATGTTTCAGTCTGCTGACTTTGGGTTTTAGGTAGGAAACGTTAGAATTTAAGGTAATATTATTATATAATATTCAGGTTAAGTCGAAGCTTCATCAGGCTGACACTTATTTAATCCTGATTGTATGAATTATAGTTTGTAACTGATCTACTTCTGTCTCATAAAGGAGTAACCCAACTATGTGTTTCCTACACATACATACATCTACTGTTGAACCCCCATTTCAGGGGACCAGAGAAAAAAGGTGTATAATTCAAGAAATTCATTATCAATTATATATTGTGACCACCAAAAAACAACGTAAAATTAGGAAACAGAAAATTGAGGTTTGGTTTCACTGTATACCTACTGCATTTTCAGGGTTAATCTTGAGCCTTATTCACATTGCTGGTTTGGCTTTATCTGAGTTATATTTTTAATTGAAAGTAACGTTTATATTTTTTACAATTTTATACGATATGTTTATAGACTTACATTTAGCTGTTTAGGGCCAAGCCTAAACGACATACACCTACACTTGGCTCTATTAGGGTACAGACTGCTGAATCATTATGTACATAGTAATAGATACAGTTACATACACTGTACAATTGTTTTATTTTGTTACTATTTTATAAAAGATCATTTTTTACTTTTATTCTCTGTGCAAAATATCTAGTCTTACCTTGTTACTACTTTTCTATGCATTTTTCCAGGAATCCCCTAAAACATCATTTCTTTGCCAACAAATATTTTCATAAACCTTTACCTTACATCAAAGGGAGGTTGGATCAGGCTAGCAACATGCAAAGCCTCTGCATCGTTAGGCTAAACATGCAAAACTCCAGCATTATGAACAAAAACCATGTGGGGGCAATATGTGTTAGTGCATGTATCATTTTATTAATGTAGTTATTAGCTTTCATAATATGTATTTTGCTATTTTATGCTATCATGATAACTATACAGGTATGGGACCTGTTATCCAGAATCCTGGGGATCTGGGGGTTTTCAGAAAAGGGTTTTTTTCCGTAATTTGGATCTCCATACCTTAAGTCTACTAAAAAAGCATTTAAACATTAAATAAACCCAATAGAATTGTTTTGCCTCCAATAAGGATTAATTATATCTTAGTTGGGATTAAGTACAGGTACTGTTTTATTATTACAGAGAAAAGGAAATCATTTAACCATTAAATAAACCCAATAGGACTGTTCTGCCCCCAATAAGGGGTAATTATATCTTAGTTGGGATCAAGTACAGTTACTGTTTTATTATTACAGAGAAAAGGGAATCATTTAACCATTAAATAAACCCAATAGGACTGTTCTGCCCCCAATAAGGGGTAATTATATCTTAGTTGGGATTAAGTACAGGTACTGTTTTATTATTACAGAGAAAAGGAAATCATTTAACCATTAAATAAACCCAATAGGACTGTTCTGCCCCCAATAAGGGGTAATTATATCTTAGTTGGGATCAAGTACAGGTACTGTTTTATTATTACAGAGAAAAGGGAATCATTTAACCATTAAATAAACCCAATAGGGCTGTTCTGCCCCCAATAAGGGGTAATTATATCTTAGTTGGGATCAAGTACAAGGTACTGTTTTATTATTACAGAGAAAAGGAAATTATTTTTAAAAATTGTAGTTCTTTGATTACAATGGTGTCTATGGGAGATTGCCTTTCTGTTATTCTGAGCTTTCTGGATAACAGGTTTCTGTATAATGGATCCCATACCTGTGCTTATTACTGAATAATATAATACTGCTGACCACAAGATCTGTAAGTGTTCTTACATTTTAATGATGAGCCATACACAGATTTATCCTAGTCTGTATGCAAAAGTGCTTTTAATTTAATTTTAAAAAGTGCCCATTGTGTTTCCAAAAATGCAGAACCAATACTGTATCACCAAAACAATAAGGCAATTTATGTTCAGTCACTGAGCCATACAAGCATATGAGCCTTTAGTTTTGTGTCGAGTTTGTTACCTTTAAAACCTGACAGCACCTGGCAAACCCTGACTGTCTGGTTCATAACTGAAAATGCAGCAAATATATATATATATATCTCAAAATAAAACAGCCAGCACCAAGGGTCTTTGTGTTTCAAAAAATCTCTTGTGTATTATAATTGCATGTACAACCGACGTTTCGGTCCCTTTTGGGACCTTTTTCAAGGTGCAAATACATACAGCAACTCAGTTTAAATAGCCTCCTCCCATGAATCCAGGGAGGGCCAGTGACATTATATGCACATTAACCCCATAGTGACCATTAATACCATATACCAATTATATCTGTTGCACATATTTAATACCCCAATCTAGTTAAAACTGCAACGATATTAAACAGCATACATGTGTATAAAATTGCCCCCACATCTATAAATACTCGTGCAACATTGTATATTATGTGAACATTATGTGAACCATATAAAGTGCAATTTTGCTAAATTAGTAAAATTTAAAAACAATACATGACTATGCACAGTTTCCTATGTCCATGGTCCCAAAGTTTCCCATATTATTAACCCATTGACTCCTATTCGTACAATTTTACTTTGCTTAAATATAATACATTCATATAGATTATATGACATTTATAGTATCTATACCCGGGTCAATATAATACAGTAATACATCTTAATAGGTATTATTTTTCTGTCAAAAAACAGTTCAATTGCAACGTGGTGTTCAGTCCCCTCGGTGCAACACATCCCAGCTTGTGAATCCAGAAGGCCTCCTTTTGTAGGTAAGGTGAATAGAGCGATCAATAAATGTCTTAGAAGTTCATTTAGGTCGCCGGTCAACAAGGGATTGTCAAAAGGAAATCTAAATATAATAGCGCTGAACGTTGTGTACTCAGGTCAGAATGACGTGAGTACACAGCGTTCAGCGCAGGGTATACCCTGATGCACTATACGAGGTGGGGGAGTTGCAGTTCAGCCCTAGTGGATGATTATTTGTTCTTTTCTATTATATTTAAATTCTTTTATATATTATCTATCTCTCTCCTATCAAACCCTTCCTTGTGATACTGTTACTTTTTTATATATATTTTTTATTTTCTTATGCATTGGTGTTGGGCAATCACTTACTACACAGCTAGTGACGTCATCAGTTGGATTTTGGCGCCATTTTTTGATTTATGAGTCAGTTTGTTGCATTGTGTGTTCACTTTGAGAAAGGCTGGGGAGCCAGCCGAAACGTTAGTCTGCCTGAATAAATTTTCTTTATTTTTGCACTAAGACCTGTGAGTGCGGCATTTCTTCTTTGTTCTGTATATATATATATATATATATATATATATATATATATATAGAAGAAATGCAATGTTATATATATATATATATATATATATATATATATAATAAAAAAGAAACACCTAGAAAACAGGGAATAATTTATTAAATTAAAATTGCTATGTGGGCAGCGATGATTTTCCTAACATTGCACTTCTTCTTGTGTGTGTCTCTCTCTCTCTCTCTCTCTCTCTCTCTCTCTATATATATATATATATATATAATTTACTTTTTAATTTAAAATCATTTCTAATTAATTTATGAGTGGTACAGGTATATGTTTATGCTGGCAATATTATTATTTTTAATATATTTTTTTGTTAAATGTATGCTGAGAGCCATTATATGTACTAATTAGTTGCGTATATAACAACAACCGTATCTAATATTACCTTTATTTGTACAGCACTTTTAAGGAGAACTAAGCCCTAAAAATAAATATGGCTAGAAATGTAATGTTTTAAATATTGAACTTATCGAACAAGCTTAAAGGTTACCCGGGACTTTAAAATTGTCACAGGGGGATACTTTTAGAATTGTCAGTGACACTACACATGCTCAGGGGGCTCTGGGCAGCTGTTGAGAAGCTAAGCTTAGGGGTCCTCGCAAATTATCAAGCATAAAATTAGGTTCGTCTGTCATAGAAGTTGATGCTACAGGTCTGATACTAAATTTTGTTGCTAATTGCACTGGTTTCAGAGCTGCCATATAACTACAATCTGTATTATTTACTAATCAGCCTTACACTGTTCATTTATATTCTATATATACAGTATATTGTGAGTGGGTCCCTAAGCTCAGGTAAGTGACAGCAGCACAGAGCATGTGCAGGGAATCAGCAGAAAAATAGAGGGGGGTTACTAGGGACATCAGGGAACAGATCTTCCCTGCTAAAGGGCCTACTTCTTTAGTTAAGCTTCAGTTCTCCCTTAAATCAGACTCAGACTATATACATTGACAGACAGCACTCAACTTTATGTTGCAGAATCAAGTATTATCATATGAACTCTTTATTTTATGGACTTTTGTATTACAAAATATATTTGATGAGAGAACTTAAATCTACAATGCTATATGATTTCTTGATACGCACTTTGAACAACTGTGTGTACAGTGGAGGATGCCTATGTGAATACAGGTATGGGATTAATTATCTGGAAACCTGTTATCCAGAAAGCTTCAAGTTACATGAAGGTCATCTCCCATAGACTTCATTTTCATAACATAATTTAATTTTTTTTAAATGATTTGCCTTTTTTCTCTATAATAAACAGTGCCAACTAAGATATAATTAATCCTTATTGGAAGCAAAACAATCCTGTTGCATTTATCTGGAATACCCCTAGTCCCAAGCAATCTGGATAACAGGTCCCATACCTGTATATTGATGTAAGTTTGTACTTTCCACTTGGTAGTGTGTGATGGTGCCACAGTGTATGTGCAGATATACACAGCGTAGAAAGAGAATTGGTCAAAATACACAGCACCCCTTTATTACACTGCTGAATTATATTGCCATACAAGAAAAAGTTTTAAAGAGTAGAAGTCCCTATTTTGTACTATTCTATAGTTTGATCACTTGTTTAACCTAAATGCTGAATAATTACAACAAATGATATTTGCTTGAAATCTATATAAGTTTTTTTTTTTATCTTTTTAGGCAAGTTCATGTTCTGCTACCAGGAGCAATAAACAGACATCTATTCTGGGTGAAGGTACAACATATGGCAGGAGGAGTTGGCTCTGACAGTTTGTGTATTTTTAACTAGTTACTTTTTTGCAATCCCTTGAAATGCTCATTTTATCTTATGAGTGTCTAGTTCTGAATATTTGTGTAGAGTTATATATATAAAAATATACATCAGACAGGCAAACCTTACTTTGCCTGCCACTTATAAAATCATATTAACCTTGTTTAACTGAACACCTTTAAAATCTGTCACCAGATCATGCTTTTAAAGAAGTTTTTTTTATTTAATATTATTTATTTTATTGCCAATAGATTAACCACAATAGTGCAAGCTAGAACGCAATATTTATTCTGCGGAAAGATTTACTGTACCTGAGTAAATAACCCTAGAAACTCCCTCAGTTTGTTTAAGATAGCAGCTGCCATTTTAGCTTGGTCTCCATTACTTCCATGCTGCTGGTAGCATAGATTACACATTCTGATGGGAGGGGGAGTGAATTCTTATGGGAGGGAGAGCAGGAGAAGGGAGAGAGGAGAGAGCTGAGCATACTCCGAGCCCAGGAATGAGAGGAAGTCAGATACCAAAGTACATGTATACACAAAACAAGACAAGAAATCCAGTGTTTCTTTTGATAGAGGACTGTGAGTGCTTAAGGCTGTATTTACATAGACCTTCCTGATAAAGCTTACTTCGTTTTTACCTTTCCTTCTCCTTTAACAAAATGCACCTAAAGTGTTGCAGAGATGTTTTTTTCATAATTACTACCTTACAGAATTCATTTGAACCCCTTTTCAATTAAGGATAATATGATCCACCTATTTTAGAGGTGTTTGGCTAAAATCTAAGGCTAATGTCACACCATGTGTATGGAGTATATTTTCGGCAAGCCGAAAAATGCATACATGTGCCTGTACCCGAGCCTATGCCATTCATTCGGGTGCAGGCACAGGTAGGAGCGTATGGCACATATTTTCAGCAAGCGTTTTTTGCATTGCCAAGAATATACGCCATACGCATGATGTGGCATGAGCCTAATCCATATAAAATCCAGGTGCTGCTGGCTTAATTGAGAATTTAATTAATATGGTACCAGCCCTGCCATAGAAACCTGTGTAGTTTGATATATGGTTTACAGGTAATGTAAAAGTTATAGGGATTGTCTCTAAATAATTGAAGGACATAACTGTAATCTAGCTATAAACTACAGTGCCTTATAATTCAAAATAAGATGCATTTTGCCAAATTTGAGCCACACTCGGCAAGACAATACATTTTTCCAAACTCCACGAGAACCTGAGTGTCCAGCTGACTCCTGGGAGAGGGTTTCCCGTGATAACATTGCTGAATTGGCGCTATACACACTAGGAATAATATATATCATTTTTGCCAAATCCTTTGTCAGGCTTTTATACAAATAACTTGCTGTGCTTTTCTATGCTCATCAAATATTTCTCCATTTCTAATAAAAATGCTTGCAGTACTGGTTCTCATTAAAAATCACTAATATTGTGATAAAAATTACCACACAATAAAGATGAAAATTAAATATGTAAGTTTGTTGCTGTTTGTTGCTGCTCCCAACCATGTATTATTTAAATTCAAAGTCAAGGTAAATTTGTATAGTGGCCACTTTGGCTCATTGTGATGAAAGAAAATACATTTTGCATGAAGGAATTAGTGGGAAATGGTTAAAATCTGAGAATTATATGACCCTTAAGGGGGCTGAAATAGAAAGCTATGGAAGCTAAAGGTGGTGCGTATGGTTTCCGTGGTAGTTATTTATAAGTGATACAGGTCTGAAACAAAGAAATCTGAGTCTGTAAATCAAATAGATCAGTTTTATTATTTTATTAGCTTTAGTTCTTCCCCCACTCTTCCCCAAAACACACACAAAGCCCATAAAAGGCTGCTGCCTGATATGATATGACCATAATTATGGTGCTCCCATGTTATAGTGGCAGCTAAGCAAACAGCAGCTTGTGTTGTGCCAAGGGTGGTTCAGCACACTTATAGCACCATTTTGTGGTACTAAAAAAAGGATGGGGCAATGTAGCAAGGTAGCAATGTACTGTACATTATGGCCCTACAAAGTGTGGGGCCTGCAGAGGTCATGTGGTCTCCCCAAAACTTATCTTTATTGGTCTCCAAACTGGGATTCTGCTTCTTGTTTTCATAAATGGTAAAAGGCAGAGTCAGATTATGAGTAAGGAAAATAACCTAGCCTAGTAAATTGCACCTTTATTTAGCATGGGTATCTCACTTATATTTGGGAAGATTCTCATTCATCCATGTCATAGTATATCTGTAGTAATAACTTAAATCAACTGGACTTGCTGTGTTTTTCTTGAAGACATTTCGCCAGTCATCCAACAGGCTTTCTTAATTCAGAATGATTTGTACAAAGATCTTCCTGGAATAAATACCTTGGAATGTTGCTCCAATCAGCATAATCTGTTTATCATAACCAGCATGGGATCGGGGATCTCAGAAAGGTGAGGTGTTAATTGTATTAGAATGATTGGAGGTTTGAGGTGTTATTATACTGTCCAGGGAGAGGTGCCAAAACAGCATTGTATGATCAGGACTGGTCAGGACTCAGCCGTGTACCTACATCTAAAAGAAAAAGGACACAAATTTGATAACTGCCAGGTCTAGATTCTAGACAGGGAGAGTGATGGATTCAAAAGAGCTGTTAAAGAGGCCATATATATGAAAACAGAAAAGCCGAGTTTGAATAGAGGTGGGGGGTGCGACATCTATTGTCTTTTATGTGTTCCTTAAAGGACATGTCAACCCCCCAACCAAAAATTTTAGCAATTTTCACAGCATTCTTTAAATACCTGCCATTCTGGAGTCTCAAAAGCAAACAGTGAAGCTGCAGCGATCCCTTGATGTTTCTCTCAGTGCAGAGCTCAGTAACTCCCTCTCCCCCCTCCCTTCAGAATCTCCTTGTCTGCCTGGCATGGTGCACATGCGCACTTCCAATCCTTTTTAATGAGCCTACATGTTCTGCAGGGCAACCGATCTGTTGTTTTTTAATAAAGCTTGTTCAAAAAAAAAAAATCCAGGCAGGAGGGGCTATGCGTGCATGCGCATTTGGAATATATACCGAGCTCTCGATGACATCACCCGGCAAAATGGCCGCCGGGTGACAGGTGAAGCGGCAAAAAAAAGAATGTGGCGGTACAGGCTGTAGGAAGAGGTTGAGGTAGCGAAAGTTATGCGTTTGAGGTGGGGGTAAGGTGCCCTTGGCATTAGACCTAACATTAAAGTTATCGTTGACATCTCCTTTAAGGGCCGTGGCACACAAGGGAGATTAGTCTCCCGCGACAAATAATCTCCCCGATATGACATCCCACCGGCGAAAATGTAAATCGCCGGTGGGATGGCATATGCGAGGCAACTTCAGCGATTTCCGTAAACCGCCGCACCGCGTATGCCATCCCACCAGTGATTTCCATTGTCGCCGGTGGGATGTCATATCGGGGAGGTTAGTCGCCCGCAACAAGGGAGATTTGTCTCAGGCGACTAATCTCCCTCGTGTGCCACAGTCCTTACTGGGTGCTACAGTTTATAGCACAAGGGCTGGAGCAATGATACAACCAGTAGCGGCAAATATTGGGATTGTATGCACTATGTCCTTTGATAATGCACTCACACAATATGCAGGTGGTCCCTGATAAAGTGTTTGCAACTTGCTGCCTCCATATTTCTGCAGGGCAGAGTTGTGTCTCGGAGTCTGATGTGTATAACGTAACAAAGGAATGTCAGAATAATAACTTGTTTTAGGGATTTCTCCCCTTGTAAATCAGATCAGAATTTGTAACCTCTTTTTTAATTTGTTCAATGTTATACATTATATATAGTAATTATATCTAATTACAAAGAGCAATTTTCTTCAGCTCTTTTGTATAGGTTAGTAACCTTTCTATGGAGGTTTCCCCTACATCCATGGCGTATACTGTAGGGTTCCTCTATAATAACCTTTCTTCTCAAATTTCTTATTAGGGAACCAGTGGCTTCCCAATATGTCTTGTCATTGGAGGCAATCCATTGGGGGCTCTTAAAAACTGCCCACTTAGGAAATGCTGAAATTGTGAATATGATGCCCCCACAAGCCCCTTTTTACTCCTCTTTGCCTGACAAAAGATCATACTAATCACTGAGGTTACATTCCTTACACAGGGCTGCACCTAGCTAGGCAAGGTAAGTTGCCAAGGGAGCAATCATTAACTACCCCACAGTGCCACCCAACAGTAAAGCAATTCATAAAAAATGTAACATGCCAAATGACCTTGACAGCTATTAGATATTTTTGCTTTCAGATTTGTTGAGGTTTTGTCCCATATTCACAAAAAAAATCATGCTCTATTCCACTATAAAATCATTCTTCAGTGCAAAAAAATACTAACGTTGTATGGGCCAGTACAGTGATGTATTCGGCTGCGTTTAAAAAGTTTTCATGCTCTCTGATAAATAAACCCCTTATTAAAATTCCTTTAAATACAAATTATAGAACGGTGATTGGTTGTTTGACTTCTAGTATCTAGTTTGGTGTGGTTCCAGGTAATCCAGGGATGCCAAGTTTAATTATTTTAGGCTTTATTGCTGTATATTTCCCAATAATCTTATCTCCTCTGTAAAATATTCCACAATAAAAGTGGGGTTTGCGCCTTTTCATCTTCTAGGTATCAATGTACTGGCTGCTAGTAACATACAGTGCTTTTTATTTCTTATCTATCTATCATCTATCTATCATCTATCTATCATCTATCTATCTCTATCTATCATCTATCTATCTCTATCTATCTATCATCTATCTATCTCTATCTATCTATCATCTATCTATCATCTATCTATCATCTATCTATCTATCATCTATCTCTATCTATCTATCTATCTATCTATCTATCATCTATCTATCTATCTCTGTCTATCTATCTATCTATCTATTTATCTATCTCTCTCTATCTATCTATCTATCTATCTATCTATCATCTATCTATCTATCTATCTATCTATCATCTATCTATCTATCATCTATCTATCTATCTATATTATAACTAAAAATATTCTGTATTATTTCTTACATAGCTCAGTATAGTAAAGTAGAGTTTTTTCATATAAAAAAAAAAAAGAGTTTCCGATTTTTTACAATTGAAACAATTCGCGAATAGTGAATTTCGCTGCGAAACCATGCCTGCTGAAAAAATTTGCTCATCATTAGCTCTGTGTATTGCATTTTCATTAAAGCCAGACATGCCAGTAATGCCACTGTTTAGTATAAACGTTGCTTTGTAGTAAACATACGACATGCCAGCAGCAACATTGTAGGCAATGGTCTCTATGTATTTAACCCCAAACATGCCAGTAATGCCGCACTTGCACACATCTCCCTCACCCCAACATTAACCACAATGTACACAGTCTCAGGCCGAAGGAGGCACGCTGGTAGGGCTGTTTCCTTTGCCAGTAACAAAACGCAGACAACAGGGTGGGATGATGACTTTAGCAGGGAGAATGGGGGATTTGTTGACTGCTTCCAAAAAGCAATGTGAAAGTAATATATGATATTTAAATAAAAAACATTACATACTTTTATTCTGAAAATGTTCTAGACACTGTTTATGATTAAGCACACTGCAACACTCAGCTTCTTTCCAGTAAAGAGACTGTATGTGCCTTTATACTACAGGGTGTAAGAGTCTGAGAAACTCACTCATCCTTTCTTAGCAAGATCACATTGTTTACTCCACTGTCAACATTTCTAGAAAATGTCAGTCGAATAAAGGAAGTAAACCCACGGTATTTTTAAGATAAATAAATCTGTGAAAATGTATGCGCCAGAAACACATACACGCCACCAATTAGTAACCTCCTTTTAGACATGAGCTCATTCAGTCGGGTTTATATAAAAAAGCGTGCATAAACATCCGAAATACAGTATATATATTTTACATAGACATACATGATTCCTGAAAGGATGACATGATGATCTTTCTCTGACTGGCAGGGACCATTTCTCGCTCTGCTTAAGCTGGCAGTGTCTCTTAACCCCTTCACCTTGTTCCATGTTGAGCTGATCGGTTCTGGGACTTTTTTAGAGAAACACAGTTTTCAACTGCACCCAGCCCATTTGCCCCATGGGTTATAGCAGTTGCTTCGCCATATTGGTATGTCTATTTATATGAAAGCTACAAGAGAGCCTGCTCCTTGCCTGACATCTGTATGGTATAAATGCTGATTAAAGTACAAGAATAATGTAGGGAACCCATAGGTTTAACTGCTGTAGAAGACCCCTGTAAGTAACCTGTGCCCTGTGGCAGGGAAGTATTCCCCATTTGTCCTTCGAATTAACATCAGTTCTGGTCTATAAAGGGGGAGGGAACATGATCTTTCTTCAAGAAGAAGAGGTTGAACCCTAAGATAACTATTCCATAGTGAAACAAATAGTGGAAGGGTTAAATGTAAATTTTCAACTTCTGTGTTTACGTGACAAAAAATTACGTGATTTTTAGGATTCGGATTTGGTTCAGCCAGGAACGTGGATTCTGTAAGGTCCCTGACCGCCAATCTTAGATTTAGTAATCCGTGGGAGCCCTCCTACCAGGACAAAGGCGTATATACGGGGACAAGAAAGACACAGCTCCAAGGGAAGTTCAAACTTGTCCAGTTTATTCTTACGTGATCATAGTATTTATACCACTCGTGTACATGCAAAGACAAAGGAATCATTATAAATTAAAGATGGAGTAGAACCTCATTATCTACAAGGATGGCCTTCAAGGATGGCTAATGCGGGACAGGAATTTAAGGAGGATACAAGGAGTAGAAAGGCGTTAGTGCACAGATAAGATTAAGTTGTTTCTCAAGGCTTATGTTTTGTCAGGTGCAAGTTGTGCAAGGGTACTATTTGGGAAAACAACTATTATGGGATGTTCAAACCTTGCTGGTTGCTGTTACAAAATGGAGATACATCTCTAAAATGGAGTATGATATGCTAAGTATCAAAGTGTATCAAAGTATCAAAATACATGCATATATGAATATATAATTACATGAATATATGATTATATGATATTATATCAAACCTTACAATCCCTCCTTTTATCACGAAGTGATAACATATTGAAGATAAAATCTATGGAGGGAGAATTTTAGGTACCCTCCCTTTTATCACGAAGTGATAACACATAAAGTTATATCATTATAACATGAACAACACATGTGGATTAGTGAAGACACACATTGAATGATAATCAAACAAATGATAATAATAACGACAAAATTAAAGCAGAATAAGCCTTCAAAGTATTCACAACCAAGATTATGCTTGAAAAACAAATAATCGATCGCTGCACGATTTTGTAGTACAACTTTTCTAGCGTCTCCTATGTCAGTCAATAGATTTGCAATTGCAATGCTGGCAGCATTAATGCTCTTAACTATGATGCAAGCGATTTCATTAATTTGTTTACCCTGATATACAGTCAATCCTGGTACTCCTACCAGTGAGAATCCTAGCGCTATTATTTCAGACTTAGACATTAAGTGTCTTGCAATCCTAGGTATGTATTCATAATCTGTGCCTCTATTAGGGCGTTGGGCCTGGGTGGCCTGTCCGGGGTGGGCTGTATGAACAGCTAAACTAAGTCTAGTTAATGCACAGGGTCCACCAGAAATATTAGCTGGAATGTAATTAAACGAGTTGTTCCTACAAGAGCAGAACCAACCTCTGGGCATTGGCACATGCTTAGCTAAACTAGGTGCCAGGATGGTATGATTACATGACATAGTTGTGGTGATATTGATGCATTGAGAAGTCATCCTACTGCACACTGGGTGCGGGTCAGTACTCTTAGTCACACGTGCCTGAATGCACACAGGGATGTCGCTAACATTACAAGTCATGTTATAGCATATGTCACTTGCAGTTACATTGTGAGTAACTATGGAAGCAAAATTCTTTCGCATGCGTCTAGTAGCATTTTGATCTGTAACATAAGCATATACAAAGACATGTGTTTCAATATCAGAATCTTGCACTTCAGAGTCATTTTTAGCATGGAAAATGTCAGTAAGCACAATGGTGGGAGTAGCAACAGCTACAAAACAAGTCTCAATCAGTTCAGTTGCACTAGTAACATCCTTTAAACACCTGTAACTAGTGTTAAGAACAATCCGTGCCATGTATTCCCACAAATTGTCATCATGTATGTCTAATGCTCTCTTGTCTACTGTTATGTTCCTGTTGGGGCGGTCCGGAGACTGTCCACACAAACAGGGTAACTCCTCATGGTGATGTGCACACATGGTGCTAAGGAAAATGATAAAGTAGACAAATCCTGCTAAAACAAGAATTTTGCTGAGGAAAATGATGAGGTAGATTTTCAGACTCGATCGCCGTTTCCTTGGGCGAGGACTGGGTAGGGCCTCAAGGGGGGGTCACCGTTGTCATCTGAGGATGGTGTATCCTGTGGAGTAATCCTCATGGGGTGGGGGCCCTCTTTAGGTGCATTTTGTGTATCCATTGATTGCTGTCAGATGTCAGGACTGCGGTTCTGGTGATGTCTATCACGGTCGTGAGATCTCCGTATGGGGTGGTTCCCCCTTTCTTTGGATGGAGTCTCGCACAATGTCTCCTGGTTAATATGGATGTGTAGGTTTCTGTGAAAAGAGAGATAAACATCATTGTTGTGACTATTCAAAACCTTTATCAATTCAGTTACATATTGTTCCCGTATCTGATCCAAATCGCCTGGTATAGTGATCTAAGGGAGTCCTTGTCCACGGAGTGGGAAAAGGCTTACCCATTAAGATTTCAAATGGAATTTTTGTGCTCCCATTTACCTACTGAACCTGTCTACTATGACAAAGGGGTATTGATACCCTCCAGTTTCAATGTTTCACTTGCTATGACTTTCCTGTTTATATGCACTTGCTGTGACTTTCCTGTTTATATGCACCGTGAACTACATAATGAACAGTGGTGCTGCATATTTCTGGAGACCTATTATCCCTCCTTTTGACCAGAGACCATTATTGTCGATGGTCAACATATTATCATATAACTGTAGCTCATATAAGAGCAAATCATGTGGCAGAGATGGTGGCACACATAATGCAGTAATATCAGGTGGGGGCTGCGCAGGGGGGTCAATTGGGTGGGCAGCCACCGGCGGTAGAGTGCCCACAGCACTTAACTACCACTAGGGTGTGTGGAAGCATAAGGGCTTGTAACAATTCTTCTATAGAAATAGCATGCGCCATAGGCTTACCATCAACACTTGTAAAGTATAGAAAGTTGTAGGATAGAATAAGGTATTAGCAATAGAAGACTCAACAGCTACCGCGCAAGCTGCTAGCACCCACAGGTAGGCAGATATGCCTTGCGCAATGAGCGGTAGCACCTTAAAGAAGTATGTTATGGGTCTTTAACTGTTTCCGTAAATCTGGGCTAAGCCTGCAACCATGGTCTTACAATTTCCTGCAGTACAACACAAAGGCAGATTATAGTTAGGCAGACTGAGTATAGGTGCAGATGCCAATACCCCCAGTAAAGCTTTAAATGCATTTGTGCCAGTTTCAGTCCATTGCAAATTGTCAGATTCAGAGTCTGTAAGTATGCTCCTTAAGACGCTTTCAAAATATGAACAGTCTGGAATCCATTGTCTGCAAAAACCAACCGTGCCCAAGAATGTGAGCAATTGTTCCTTAGTTTGTGGCTTTCTATGGCTGAGATTGCCTGGATTCTCTGTGGGTTTATTAGTCTATGCCCCTGTGATAGCAAGAAACCCAAGTACTGTACAGATGGTTTGCAATAATGCACCTTTTTAATTATACCTTGTGCCCCTCCTCACACAGGTAATTCAGCAGTGAAATAGTGTCTCTTTCACAACTTTCTCGGTCTGCACTACATAACAACAAATCATCAACATATTGCAGGGGAGTTGACCCTGACTGATATCCCCAGCCCTTTAGAGATTCGCGGAGTACATACCCATAAATCACGCTGTTAGCGGCGTACTTCATTGCTAATTGCGCAAAGGTGATTGACGCCGATCGCACGTGAAGGCAAACAAGGGCCTTGTCTTCTCACTTACTGATATAGAATGGTATGCATTCCCTAAATTTATGACACTGTAGTATGTTGAGTCTGAAGGTGTAGAGGTAAGTAAGGGGTTAATGTCTGTTACAAGGTGTACCATCGGGTGTATGAGTCTGTTGATGGCCCGTATATCTTCTCTTGATACCAGGGATACTGTTTTTGATAAGCAGGTGTGTGGGTCTTTAAGAATGCTTTGTAGGGGGTACAAGACACACATCCTACATTAATTTTGGAAAATAGCCCACACGGCAGGTTAATTTAATCTAATGGACAAATGTCCGTACACTAATATAATTGTGCCATATGTCCTCTAATATTCTCTGAAACCTTCTTGTTTACAGGCTAATACAACTGCCATAGACTGTCTATTAAACCATAATCCTTCCATTTCTACATGCATTAACCCTGACACATATATCTAAGATAAATAAGGCATGAGGCTATGTATTAGAGGAGTTGTATCAGAACTGTGTAATACAGAAAAGGATATAAGTTATTATTGCACGGATGCAAGTGTTCCTTCCAGAACTGGGATCTTTTGTAGTGGGAGGTGTAGTTCCAAACAGATTCCTTTAGTATCATTTAGTCCTCGGGCTGTAGTTCCCTCAGTGAAAGTTGGATCTGGAACAAAAGAGAACACCTAACCATGCACTTTAGTTAGTTCACAAATTAATTGAGATACAAAATTAGTTAAAACATCAGAGTGTAATTGCAGCTGTTGGGGAAAGTAACACCTTAATCTGGGAGCTGACTGAAACAAAATTTTGAAGGCGACAGTTTACAGCCCCTTCTTAGTCGGTATCTAACACTGAACAGAGCTACCGGCAATTTGCCAATAAATTTCTGACTCGGTTTTGTTCGTCTTGCTCACACTCTAACATCCCTTCCTTAGGGTGGCAAGCACACTCCACGGGCGAGTATCCGCTGGAAATAGCATTTTCCCAAATCTTTATTATACTTTTCCCTAAATTTTCTTATCCCACAGGGAAATGGACATTAAGCCGGTAACACAGAATGTCCGGAACACTGGGCATTACACGTTTCCTACCCAGGTAAACTTCAGGATACCCCCCTTCCGTGATATTAGCTAGTCGCCACCCCCCTTCTGTAATACCAAACAGAAGTCCACATACGCAATTATTACACGACATATCTTCCCTGTACACTGTACTAGGTTAACCCACCAAAGCTAAGATATTCCACACACAATCCAGTGTAATTACCCCCACTCCAGCATGCACAGCGCTCAGCTGGAATGTAGCTATTAACCCCTCTAATGCCTGCACATAATAATCCTGTCACTGACCTTCACAGGCACAACTTCAGACGGACGGTTAACAGAGACCAATTACAGGGAGACACAAGAATACATAGAAACAAGAAACATAAATCAGGCCATAAATACCAATGTGCAGGTTCAGTTAATAGACTACAGGCAATAGGAACCTGTCTTGGCTGGCTGCCAGGAAGCCACTTTCGACTACGGACTAATTCACAATAGGATATGGGGATGACACGGTAAAGAAACTATAATCTAAGTTCCCACCATGTCCCGGAGGTGATCAGTCTCCGTCCCTTCCATGTCAAGTGTCCGGAACCCTTATATTTGGCTTAAAGACAGACAAAACCTGCAGTCTCACATTGGGCTTAAATTTTTTTTTTTTTAAAGACATAATCAGTCCTCACGGTATTTATTCCTGTTCAAATTAGTTCAGCAAAGCGTGTGGGTGCGCACCGAAATAATCATACTGACACCAGGTTCAGTATTCCTTGCAAGTTTATCATGAATGTGTAGTGATAATTTCTTAGAAATTTTATTTCATTTATTTTCAACTCCTTATAATGAAACTTAATTGCAACAATTCCGTAAAAGCAAAAACCTTATTAGCTCATTTAGAGGTATTCCTTAATGTTGCAATAAATTTTAGATAACCGGTTTAAAATATAACATTTACTTCTAAAGACAATAACAAAGACACAACACAGACAAACAGTAATTCATCCAACAGTATCGCAACAAGAGACCTGTGCCTACCTTTAGAGGCTTATCTTTATGTTTACCAAAAAACTCCTTATTGCCTTTGGCTACTTCGCACAATTAACTCTTAATGCCGTTAATTTCCAAAGATCAAAAAATATAAGCACGCTTGGCAAAGCAAAGTCGTCGGGGCTGAACTGAGATCAAGGTCCCAACAATACCCACAACGATATGCGATCAGTCTTAATGCCCTGTGTGTTTATGTGAACATTTATATATATTACAGTACAATATTGGCAGATAGAGAAAAATAAGAAAATCCCTTCAGGAGGCTCCCAGTCAAATATGAACAACTTTGAGCGGCCAACCTCCTGCTACCACAGCAGACTATAAATTTACCTCTGTAAATCCTGCGCTCCTACAGCGCACACAAAAAACCTTGCGCTCTCAGCAGCGCAATAAATCACCTTGCGCTCTCAGCAGCGCAATAAATCACTTATAGGCAGACTCCGATGTTGCTGCCAAAAAATACGGATGTGGCGGTGCCGTAGCCAGACAGAGTAAAACTCAAAATTAATAGAGTTATACTCACCCTTCCAGCTGACGACACCCCACTTCTGGTACCATAACTGTAAGGTCCCTGACCGCCAATCTTAGATTTAGTAATCCGTGGGAGCCCTCCTACCAGGACAAAGGCGTATATACGGGGACAAGAAAGACACAGCTCCAAGGGAAGTTCAAACTTGTCCAGTTTATTCTTACGTGATCATAGTATTTATACCACTCGTGTACATGCAAAGACAAAGGAATCATTATAAATTAAAGATGGAGTAGAACCTCATTATCTACAAGGATGGCCTTCAAGGATGGCTAATGCGGGACAGGAATTTAAGGAGGATACAAGGAGTAGAAAGGCGTTAGTGCACAGATAAGATTAAGTTGTTTCTCAAGGCTTATGTTTTGTCAGGTGCAAGTTGTGCAAGGGTACTATTTGGGAAAACAACTATTATGGGATGTTCAAACCTTGCTGGTTGCTGTTACAAAATGGAGATACATCTCTAAAATGGAGTATGATATGCTAAGTATCAAAGTGTATCAAAGTATCAAAATACATGCATATATGAATATATAATTACATGAATATATGATTATATGATATTATATCAAACCTTACAGATTCGGCCGAATCCTGCTGAAAAAGGTAGAATCTTGGCTGAATCCTTAGCGAGAATTGGTGAGAACAGCCATTTTTGCTGACAAATACACCTGAAAACCCAGCTTAAAAGTTAGTTAAGGGTGAGATTTGGGGCAAAAGTATTTACTGTCTTAGATATTCTTGAAACTATGACTGAATTGTGCTCTCTGCACTAGAACAGCAAACATTCTGATTAAAAATTTGCCAGGAGTGGCTTCTTGCCGTCCCTGGTAACTTGCGAGGTGCTGCCTCCTTAGGTGACTTTCCCAACTATCCTCCTGGCAGCAGTGTCCCTGCTGATATACCAATCATTTCTAATAAATGCATACCTCCCAACATTTTGAAAATGGAAAGAGGGACAAAAATAAATGCTGTGCGCATTTTTGTGACCACACCCCCTAAATACCACTCCCATTTAACTAAATTTGGCAGGTTATTTAAAGTTTTGGGTTTTGGGGTCCTGTTTTATGTGTTATTACAGTTTTGCTGAAATGGTGAAATTGCCCTTTAAGCTGCTCAATTCCCCAGAGACCTGTTTAGCTTATTAGTTACAATTGTATCTCAGTGCAGGGGGGATTTGACCTTTCTGGGCTCTCTGCCAAAAGCTACTTATTTAATTAAATGTGAGAAACACTGTATCTAAGTGCAGGTAAAGCTCATAAAGATTTTCAGTAAGAATTCGGGACTGCGGGTTGAGCTGTCAAAAGAGAGACTGTCCCATGAAAATTGGGACAGTTGGGAGGTGTAAATGTACTCATTTCATGTGCTAAGGGGGGCCCTGGCCAAATGTTGGAGATTCAAATAAGGCTGCTGAACTGAAATAGTTTGACAATTACTTAAAACAAAATTGCAACAGACTTCTTAAAGTCAGATTTAGAAATTAAACGTACGTATATATATATGTGTGTATGTGTGTGTGTGTGTGTATATATAATTACTTGACATTAAATGAAGGCTAAAACATACAGCTCCTAAATTCTAAGCATCCCTTTCATATGAGAGAGCTTCCGCCAAAACACAATAGTTGCAGAAGAGACTGCAGGCCTTCGGGGCTTAACCAATCAGAGACATTTAATTTCCTCATAATCCATCATCGAACAAAGCAGGTTCATTAAAATATGCAGAGAATGCAAGTATTTATAGAATGTGTACTCTGCTGCCTTGGAGAATCTGTCATTTTAAGAGGAATTTTTCATCACTCATCATAAGACAAAGAGTAGACAAAGTTTTCAAACGTGAAATCTGCTGACTTGGAGAATGTGTCATTTGAAGTAGAATATTTCTCATGTAGTTACTGTACTGGCACGTGGGGGGAATTGGAGCCTTTGTTTTGTAGCTTCATGGGAGGGGACACAATGTTCCAAATCATCCCACCATTAACTTGAAATTGAAAGCCCAGAATGCACCCATTGGGTGATAAAATCATAGAGACTGTAACTAATAACGTGTGAGATCTGTACTGGGGACACTGCCCCAATATTAGACTGAGAGCCCCCAATATATGTTCTCTAATAAACACAACCCAACGCTAGGTAAGGTTAAAGGGGTCAAAGTAAATCAATGGGAGCTGTCCTAGGCAAACTGTAACAATGTCTATTTTATTTGTGGTTTTAGAAAATTGTGATTTATTACACTATAAGCACGCAAAAATTCTTGCAGAAATGAGGATTTCAAAATTTGTATATTCTTATTCATTCCACATTTTTGTTTGTCTATGTTTTTTATATTCAGATGTTTTAATAAAGAAGTCAACATTCATGCTTTTTTAATTTTCGTGGTAGAAAAATCCACAAAAATGTAATTTTTATAACTCTAAAAAGTTGATTGGTTGCTACTAGCAACTGTGCAAGTTAGTGACAAAAGTACATAAATAAATTAACCCTAGAGCGAGGATAGAGGGCTGATTTATTAAAATCAAGGATTGCATTTTTTCTGCAATTCAAGTTCTTCGAAAAAAAGGTAATCATTTTTTCTCCTTTATGATTTCTTTCGGGCAAAAATTACCAAAAACTTGAATTTACATATTGGCCAAGGATTTGAAAGTTCAAGATCAGACAGATCTGTTGAAAATGAATACAGGTATGGGACCTGTTATCCAGAATGCTCGGGACCTGGGGTTTTCTGGATAAGGGATCTTTCCGTAATTTGGATCTCCAAATTTGGATCTGCTAGAAATCATTTAATTAGTGAATAAACCCAATAGGATTGTTTTTCCTCCAATAAGGGGTAATTATATCTTAGTTGGGATCAAGTACAGGTACTGTTTTATTATTACAGAGAAAAGGGAATCATTTAACCATTAAATAAACCCAATAGGGCTGTTCTGCCCCCAATAAGGGGTAATTATATCTTAGTTGGGATCAAGTACAGGTACTGTTTTATTATTACAGAGAAAAGGGAATCATTTAACCATTAAATAAACCCAATAGGGCTGTTCTGCCCCCAATAAGGGGTAATTATATCTTAGTTGGGATCAAGTACAGGTACTGTTTTATTATTACAGAGAAAAGGGAATCATTTAACCATTAAATAAACCCAATAGGGCTGTTCTGCCCCAATAAGGGGTAATTATATCTTAGTTGGGATCAAGTACAGGTACTGTTTTATTATTACAGAGAAAAGGGAATCATTTTTAAAAATTAGAATTATTTGCTTATAATGGAGTCTATGGGAGACAGGCTTTCCGTAATTTGGAACTTTCTGGATAACGGGTTTCCGGATAAGGGATCCCATACCTGTAGTTTTTTTTTATTTGTAAACAGGCTAGAAATAGATATAAAACTGCAGTCAAGTTTTATATCAAAGGATTTTTTTTTTCAAAATTGGTAAGATTCAAAAATTTTAATTTTAGGAAATCTGCCTCCCTCCTTCGATATAAAGTTAACATTTGTTAACAGTGGACATTTGATAACAGGAAATTGCCTATACAGTCTTGTATAACCTTGTTACAGCCTTTTTTTATAAGTTCAGCTAAGGCATTAGGTACAGGATCTTGAAACCTGTTATCCAGAAAGCTCTGAATTACAGAAAGACCATCTCCCATAGACTCCATTTTAATCAAATAATTCTAATTTTTAAAAATGATTTCCTTTTTCTCTGTAATAATAAAACAGTAACTTGTACTTGATCCCAACTAAGATATAATTACCCCTTATCGGGGCAGAACAGCCCTATTGGGTTTATTTAATGGTTAAATGATTCCCTTTTCTCTGTAATAATAAAACAGTACCTGTACTTGATCCCAACTAAGATATAATTCCTCCTTATTGTAGTAAAATACTCCTATTGGGTTTAATTAGTCTTGAAATGAATTTGTAGTAGACCTAAAATATGGTGATCCAAATTATAGAAAGATCCCTTATCTGGAATCCCAAGCACTCTGGGTAACAAGTCCCATAACTGCACAACCAAAATGTATGAAATGGACTATTATATAGAACAATATTAGAATGCAATAATGGAATTAATAAGAGTACTACTTGCATTATATGTATTATTATTATTATTATTATCAATTATTTATGAAGCACCAACCTATTCTGCAGCATTGTACAGTTGGTAGCTGTATAACTTGAACATGCAAATAACATTCAAAAATACAACGGATAACTGATATAAGATATAAAGTGAAGAAGGGGGTATAAGGCACAAGAGGGCTCATTTCTGATGTTGCTGGGCAAAAGTGCAAAAGCACTATGGGGAGTTAAAGTGCCTCCCTTCATGGATACAGAGCTGCCAACTGCAGGCCGCACTGTATTCATTGGGGGCTGGCCACTGGTGTCTGTGCTCTGAAACAGAAAACAGAGACCTGCGAAAATTCAAAGAGTCAAAGTAAAAGGCAAAAAAAAAAAAATGTTTAGATTCACAAAGAGCAAATTATTTTTATTTGATGACTGTACACAATAAAAAAATATATTTGTTTCTCATGTAAAATCATCATGTCAGCTTTATAACTGTGAGCCATCAGCCTTCTCTTTTTGAATAAATTTTTGGATATAGGTTCAAATCCAATTCCATTAGTAACCTTAAATTTAGTTCCTTCAAATGTATAATCATTAATACATCTGTAAATTGACCCCAGCTATGCACATAAGTTTTGGCATTAAAAATGAACTGCTGTATTAAGGCAACTGTTGTGCAACTAAGCAAAGACCCTCAGGGTCAGACTGGGGGTTGCAGGGCCCACTGGGGCTCCCGCCCCAGGGGCTCTGCAGGTGCCCCCGCCGGCCGCGTCCCCTAACCCCCCTCCCGCAGGGGCCCCCACCCAACATCCTCCCCGAGCATGCATACATTTAACAAGTTGGGCAGGAGCAGTCAGGCAGGGGGAGTGCCGGCAAGGGTTGGGTCTGGGCCACTGGGGCCCACCAGGATTTTTCCAAGTGTCTCGGCGGCCCAGTTCGACCCTGAGGACCCTTCAGCCAAGGACATATGAAGAAGACAATGGCTGTTCTCAGTTGTGAGACTATATTTGCACATATGTGTGTGCTGAGGTGCATTTGTTTGCTGAAGGCAACACCTTCTTTGTATAACCTAATATTAGTAATATATGATGTGTTTACATGCCAAGGTTTTGTATATAAACAAATGGAGTTAATGCAACATTTTCAGCATACAGCAGCTTAACTGTTCTTATTTCCTTTTCTTACTAAACAATATAATTATAACTTACATTTGACAGGACAGCTTGTTAAACATAGGCATTAACTGACTGGAATTAAAAAACGAAGCCTAAATTATATATGTAATTACAAAATACCCAAATTACTCTCATTTGTTTGTTGCCGAACACCGTAGGGTGAAGCGATTATTGGCAGAGGCTCTTCTACATGTAGTTGTTCACTTGGTAACTGTGATAAATATATCATTCCATAACAAAAAAAACACCTAAGACTAAATGAATAAAAGTTTGAAATGTAATATTTTTCATTAAATGATTATTTTATTGCAAATTTTTGATTTTGCATAGCCCACCAAGGGGGTAATGTAATAAAAGGCACTAAGTTTGCCCAGGTGCAGTAATCCATAGCAACCAATCAGCAGGCAGAATTTACTGGTTTGTTGAAAAACAAATATCTTATTGGTTGCTATGGAATACTGCTCCTGGGCAAACTTAGTGCCTTTTATTTCATATGGGGGTTAGAGTATACTAGTATGAAAAATTAACTCTTTCAGTAAGAAGTTTATTACATACACTGCATTCTGGGGCAAATGATAAAATTCACAAACTTTCTTTCACTGGCTGACTGACTCGCCGATCGGGCGGGTTAAAAGATTTTGATCGGGCGCCATTAAAGGCACCTGAGCAAAATCTACCTTCAGGGCTGAATCGACAGAAGGAGGTAGATATCCTATTGTTTCTACCTCCTTATCTGCCGTTTCAGCCCTGAACGTCAGTGGAGGGTGGGAACGATCTTTTGTGCAAATTGAAAATTGCCACATGTGTGCCCAGCTTAACAAAACGTGAGATGATAGTTTACCACAGCAAAGCTCACCTAATTTCTGCTCTTTCCTATTGGATTTTAATCACTAAGTAAGAGTTAGAGCTCATCATTTGATAAATACACTTCTAAAAATCTAATAGAAATGAACAGAAAGATGGGGGGCAGTTCGGTGGTAACCTCACATTGTGATAAATCTGCTCCTTCAAGAGTTACTGGGTCCTACATCAAAATATATTTAGGACCCACAAATAATTGCAGAAAGATGACCTATTTTGCAAGCAAATATTTGTTTTTAACAATACATTTATTAAGATTTCACACAGAGGAAGAAGAAGAGAGACATGGGGCCTGATTCACTAAAGGGCGATAAAACGTGCGCTAAAATTTTTACTGTGGCTTAATTTTGGCGATTTTTCACACGATTCACTATAAGCATACTCGCGCTTTTTTACGCGCGATATTGCATGCGTTATTTAACTCGCGAAGACTATTTCAATGCGGTATTTGCTGGTACATATGCTAAATTACGTGATATATAGTGCAAAAGAGTAAAATAATGAACAAAACAATAAATAGGGTGAGTGCTTTAGTTGAACACCAATAATATATGTGACCCCGGCTCTATATATATTCAAACTGCTCACCGGAACAACGTATCAAAGAGCATATAAACCACACCCAACTGGGGTGTCCTCCAAAGCTCGACGCGTTTCACGTGCTATACTGCACGCTTCCTCACGCTTCCGTATAGCACGTGAAACGCGTCGAGCTTTGGAGGACACTCCGTTTGTTTTTGCTTTTATACTACTACTGTACTGTAATTAGCCTGCAGAGCGCAGGGCCTTTTATACTTATTAAATAGTTTTACACTATATTTGCCTCATCTTCTATTTTATATATACTGCTGAACTGGATCCCACTTCAATCAAAAGCCCAGTTGGGTGTGGTTTATATGCTCTTTGATACGTTGTTCCGGTGAGCAGTTTGAATATATATAGAGCCGGGGTCACATATATTAGTGGTGTTCAACTAAAGCACTCACCCTATTTATTGTTTTGTTCATTATTTTAATGGCCATCTCCCATAGACTTTATTATAATTCTAATTCTTAAAAATAATTTCCTTTTTCTCTGTAATAATATAATATACTGTATGTATGGGATCTATAACCTGGAAACCTGTTATCCAGAATTCTCCATGTTATGAGAAGCCCATCTCTTCCCACAGATTTTAATCAAATAATTCACATTTTTAAAAATTATTTCCTTTTTCTCTGTAATAATAAAACAGTACCTTGTACTTGATCCCAACTCAGATATAATTAATCCTTATTGGAGGCAAAACAAGCCTATTGGGTTTATTCAATAGTTAAATTAAAGTCAGAGAGTAAACATGGAGAGTGGGAGGTGGAAGTGTTAGACAATGAAAGCGGTAGGGAGGAGAGAAAGAAAGCAAAAGCAGAAAGGAAGTGTCCAACAAAGAGTAGAGGGAGAATATGACAGGAAAAAAAGGAAAGGTTGGGAAGAGAAAAGTTGGAAGCAAGGAAAGTGGATAGGAAGAAGGAGAAAGAAGGAATAAAGAAGAGAGGAGGGTTAGAAGGGCTGAGAGAAAGGCAAGCAGGAAGAAAGGTAGGTACGTTGGTTTATCTTTGTCTGGGCACAAAAAACTGCTCTTGTTATTTATTGTCCCTTAATTAAAAAAAGTGACAGAAATCACAAAATTATTTTTGTGCCTAAATCATTCAATAAACTATCTGAAATTATTTAAGAAAGAGTAGTGAATTATAATAAGATTAGCACTTGCACTGAATCTTCTTTGAAGACACATTAGACAGACAAACTTGCAGTCTACCAGTGTACTGTGCATATAAATCCCCCTTGCGCTTGCTACAGTAATGTCTTATGGCTAAAGGTGGCGGTAAGCACAGGGCATATCTTATGTGCAGGCTCCGGGTCTTAGTCTTAGCGAAGGAGCACTGCATCATGGGATTTATTTGAAAAATATTGTGTTTGAAAAGATAAATGGATGAAATAGAGGAGATAGAATAGCAATGCTGTACACACAAGAGGTATTGCCTTTCAAAGGAGCTAAATTCTTTCCTTGTCCTTAAAGCCACAGGGATCAAATTTTGTTGACATTTCTTGGGCAGTCTATGTTTAGGTAGGCTAATCTGTAGACAGGGCTGTATTTATATATATAGGAACCAGAGGGCCCATGTCTAGGCAGCAGCTTTAGGCAGCCCTGAGGTGCCAGTAACATTTAATAAAACTAAAAATCTCCCAAACTGCTGCCAGAGACTTGATCTCCAAATCCAGTGCCAAAGCTGGGAGGTGAGGGGTTTCCAGGAGCATTGTGGGTGGAAGGGACGCCATATGTAACGGAAGTCACTTTCTTAAGCAGGGGGGCACAATTAGGTTTGGTGCCTAGGGTGGCACTGGATCTTAATACGTTGTCTATATACTGGAATGTTACTATTGGTGTAGTGTGGTGTTGTGGGAGGATGATAACTGTTTATTGCAACCAGCTTCTTGGCACATATAGCACACACCTTATACGATTATTTTGTTGTTGTTCTTGCTATGTCTCCTATTTAATGAAATATTAAAGGACCTGTCAACCCCCAGGTTTTTGCTTAATAAGAGAAAATATAATTCTAAGCAACTTTCCATCATGCATTTATTACAACATTTTTTGCTTTAACAGTTATTTGTAAATGTAATTGCTATAGAAAGCAGCATTTGCTGAACTCCTGGTTGTTACTTTTTAGAGAATGTTGCAGAGGTCAGTCTCCTCCAGTAAGACAGGTCTGTCAGTCTGCTGCCTTGTGTTACATTGTTTCACGTGCCAGAACCACCAGGGCAGGGAATAGAAAAGGACACTACTACTACATTATGTATACAAATAACTCAAAAACCATTGCAATGAATGTCTATTGTAAAGTTGCATAGAATTTTGTTTTCTTTTATTAGAAAAAAATATATTTTTTGGGTTGACTTGTCCTTTAACATAAGAGGGTCTATAGGGAATATTTTTGGGATTGTCCTATATGCTAGATATCTGCATTGTACTGTGCATAGACTAAATTCCCTCTGATTGAATGAGTCAAATGAGTTCAGAAGGGTTTCCTCCTAACAGCTTATATGCAAAATCTGTTGGTGTTGGTTTACTACAAATTTCACAACAGGAACTTTTTAAGGTGAGCGGAAGTTTTGATACAGATGGCTTCTTTTATGTTGAATGTTCTGAATGTTTGAATGTTTATATTTGTGGTAAGTGCTACCTGGTAAAGCAAGGGACAGCAATGGGTGCGGCATTCGCTCATGCATAGACTTACACTCTCACAATATACACCATATACAGTTCAAAAAGTCACCTTATTCGTTTGTGGATAGGATTTTAGTTACATAGCAAGGAACGTGACAACGTGGATGGTATGATTATTCAATAAACTTGTGTTTTAGAACCTCAGTTGATATTCTATTTTGCAATAAAACTTACAGGCAAGACGTTTTATTCACTAAATAGCTTAGATATTTGTTGCATTTGTAGAGTATTTACAAACCACACTTTCTAAAATATACAGACTCATGAAGGATTAGAGCCAATTAACTTTGTACTCATTAACTTTGGACTCATTAATTTGCTTAGGGTTTTTAAAATGTACTATATGTGAATTGATGGGAAAGGGACAAAGTAAGCTTAGTAGTATATATGCATACATGTCAAAGATCTCTGGTATGGGTGTAATAAGGTCTGCCCACTTATTGTGTACTGAGCAAAGTGGCACTAGGTGGCACCCAGCCAAAGGCGTGTGGTATCATGTTAGGAGCAGGTTGGCTCTCTTTTTGTGGGCATAGTGGGTTCTACTAAACTTTGCGCCCAAGTCAGACATTGCTATAGTAAATACAGTAACCTAGGGGCCGCAGTAGAGAAACAGTAGTAACTTGTGCAGATTTAAGATGGTGGCGCGGCAGTAGCAAGCAGCAGCTGCTCCGGAGCCCAAAATTCTTTGATGCTACTAAACATTCGTTTGACGTTCGTATTTCGGTTGCAAACGTTCGTATTTACCTTTTAATTCATGTGTTGCATGTATGTAGCATCTTGGTCCTGGAGAAACACTGTTTTTTCATTTCACTGTGTACTGTACTGTATATGGTTGGAATGACAATAAAATACCTACTTGACTTGACATTTATGATCATGAAGATAAAGATGTCAAGGTAATGCCCATTTAGCTCTGGTTATATTTTTTACAGACTGGCAATTCCTTCCCTGGTTGCATTGTCTCAAAAAAGTGTCTCCATACAAAAGCACTAATCTCACAGACTGCTCCTTTTCTTCTGTAGCTTTTATAGGGGAGAGATGTTCAAGACCAACAACTATTTATAATGGTTTAATGTATCATAGAAACAGCATTTATAGTAAATATAGTAGTCCTTTTACACAGGGCACAGACGCACACCTTTGCACGCTGTTCTGTTCATTAGTCTTTTATTTTAGCACATTATCAGCATTAGGTGGTGTTGTTTGGGTCTGTTGCCTGGCTTTCATGTACATAGCCATCTGAACATGATTATTTAGTTAATAAAGTGTCTGTATGTTTAAGAGAGTGAGAACATTTGTTTTGTGTCAGAACATTTGTTTTTATAAAGAAAAATTCTCCTTAGTTTAAAGTAAATAAAGAAAACAAGATAGTCCGGTATTGCTGCCTTTTATTTTAATATTCATTATTTTTTTGAGACGTTAGGTAATCATCTGAATTCTGACTCACTAAAATAAATTGTTGGATTTTACACATCAATCCCACTCACAAAGTGTTCATGAGAAGTAATATATTGACCCCCTTATGGCAGCATTCACAGAGAATTGTGCTGCAGATACTGGATGCATTTTGAATGAAACTGTAAATGGCATTTACTTTAATCACCTGAAAAAGTCATATGTATTAATAGATTTTCTTTACAGAAAAGAATGTATGTAAGTATAACTATTAAATATACAAGTACATTTATACAAGTATAAATATACTGAAATTAAGTGCCATGTAGTGAGAGACACAGTTGTAAGAAGGTCCCTGTCCTATAGAGCTTACAGTCTAAGTGGGTAGGTAACATACAGGCTCTAACTGAAGGGCAAAAAACAACAGAGGTTTGGACATTGGCCAACAAATGCCCAGACTGGACCAGATAATGTTCTAGTGCTCCCAAAGGTTAAGAGGTTGAGAGAATTTCCCCTACAGAAGAAATAAGGGATGGACTTACAGAGGTCAGGAATAGCACTACAGAAAGGTTTAACCTGGTCCCTAATTTGTAAGATAAATGATATTATAGATGGAACAAAGAAAACTCACAGAGGTATGGTTGTGAATGTCGCAAGGTTCTAACTTGTCCCTCTCCATATAGATTTGCATCCTATCACAGAGTAGTTCTTTTCCGAAATATTGCTTAGGAATTCTCCATACCTTGGCCTATATATGTTTGTTATTGTATTTTACAATTTACATTATAGATTTGGTTGCCTTAACTATACACTAACCCCCATATGCAATATAAGGCACTAAACGGTTGATTCACTAAAGTGCGATAACGCTTATCGCATGCTTTTTGCGTTAAAATTGATGCAAAAAAAATGTGCGATTCACTAAAGTATCACATGCGTTAAGTTGCATATCGCGTGCGTTACATAGTGCACAACCGAAAGCGTTAATTTTACCGCATTGCATTAATTCTCGCGCAGAAATAATACTAACACATGATTCACAAACACTTAGACGCGCTAATATCGCATTAGTCTGTGCAAAAATTAACACCTACTTGGGGCAGGCGGTAATTATAGAAAAGTACAGTTAATGAGCTTTTGGCAACACAATAAGGACTTTGCAGTGGGATTTATTCAAGTATGTGTTGGCCCTAGAGTGATGCAGCCTCCAGTTTGCAGGGAAATGGTCATTTTCAAAAAAAGTATTTTTACGAACGTAATGGTGTGTATGGCTAATATGGCGTGTGCGGGATAAGTAGCACGCTGCATTAATTTGCACAACACAATGCCCCACGAAAAGTCTTCGCAACTTAACGCAAACAGCATCGCGTCTAAATTAGCGCAAATATCCTTTTAGTGAATCGTGCGTCAAGACAAGAAAAATTAGACGCGATAACATTTTTAACGCATGCTATAAATAGCGCTCGTTTTAACTCACCTTAGTGAATCAGCCCTTAAGTTTGCCCAGGAGCAGTAACCCATAGCAACCAATAAGCTTTTAAACAGGTGACCAGTAAATGCTACCTGCTGATTGGTTGCTATGGGTTACTGCTCTTGGGCAAACTTAGTGCCTTTTATTACATAACCCCATAAGAACTCAAACACTACATTACATGTCCCAGTCCTGGGGTCACTGTACTCTGTCATTGTTAAAAAGAGAAACGTTCCTCAGTACAACTAGCAATAATTGGTGCCCCTTCAAGTATTTCTACTGAGCTACAGCATCTGGATGTCTCTGTTTCCCTTTGGTTCTATAAAATTGTGCATTAGTCATATATTAAGCACTTTTGTTTGCAACCACAATAATAGAATAATAGAATTGGCATTTAGTAATATAGTCGTAATTAATATACATACTTGAGCAATGGATTACCAAAAGTAATATATCTTTTTTACATATGGTATCCCATAGGGTGACTTGACTGCTTTTTTAAATCAGTTTTGTGAGTTCTGGGTATTCACCAAAGTTTATAATTTACATGACTTTTTAAGGTTTTTTTTTTGTTTTTTTTTTATTTGCTCAGAACTATTGCATTTTACCATAGGAAGATACCTGCAGCCTTTACTTTCCAGAAAAGAACTGAACTGATAACTGAATGGGGATCTTGTGTTAGAATTTCTATTGTTTCCCTTCAGGTTACAATCACTCTATAAGGGCTGTGACAGACGGGGAGAATAGTCGCCGCGCGACAAATCTCCCTTGTCGCAGGTGACTAATCTCCCCGAAATGCCATCCCACCAGCTAGAATGTAAATAGCCGGTGGGATGGCACACATGGCACCGTGATTTGCCGAAGTCGCGGAAGTTGTCTTGAGAGATGTACCAGAGGAACATATTATATGAGACTAAGGGGGTAGAAAAATAAACTATGAAACTTATCATAAAAGAATAAAACAATAAAAGTTTATCTGCCAAGCAAATGTATTACGTGTACATATTGCCCAATAATCCTTCACTAAGCAGGAGAACAATCATGCAATAAACTTGCAGCCTGGGATTGCCCAGCTACTGTATGTTCTTGGAGGTTACGCCTGTTCATCCCAGCCCTGAAAACCCATCATTTACAAGGGACTACTGTATCCCTCCCATAATGACACAGATGAAGGTTTCACTTCTACAGCATTTATTCCAAGTACAGTAATGGCAAAGTGAAGCAATTGGTACTTAAGTAATTTGCTGCTTACGTTTCCTCTTTTCAAGAATTATCATGCAATCCTCCTTTCTGTGAAATCATGTGCAGCCCTGAAAAATGACTTCCATTTCCTTGGAACGGGTAAGGTATATTGGTTGTGTGATCTGTCGCAGACTGTGGGTTGTGTTCAGCCAATGGCATTGCATTGATTTTATTGTCAGACCTTGGCAGGTAACAAAATCACTGTGGGACACACAGCAAGTAAATATAATATAGTAAATATATCTTTATATATGTATGAGAAACCCTGTTACATGGTTCTTACAAATAAGAGCCATGTAATTATATATCTTCATTATTATCTGTCATTATATTATGAAATTATATACAGCCCCACCTAGATGCATGAATGTTGTGTTTTAAATGCATAACCTAAATGTTGTATTGGAAAGTCACTGTGTATTATCCATTTACAGGTGAGAAAGATGGTTAAATGTTCCAAATAGCAGCATACGATTCCTACATACAGTACATCAGATATTTTTAACCATTTGTTATTTAAAAAAATAAAAAAGCTGTGTGTAGCGTGATAGCCGTGTTTTGCAAATTTTTCGGGAACGATTTGCTCATCGCTACTCAAGATCAATGTCACATTAACCAAACACATTTCTTTACTGTTATCTTTTTCATATTCATATTCTGATGCGTTCGTTAACAAGCTGCACTCAATATTATTTATGAACACCTATAAGGTGTATTTTTATCATTAGTGAATGTAAAATTGATCTAAATTTTTAAATGTTTCAAGTTGGCCACTAGATGGCCTTACTTTGTTGTGAATGTATAAGTAGAGCAAGGGACTTCTCAGTTTGAGATCATCATCATCGTCATTTATTTATATAGTTCCAGCAAGCTCTGCAGCACTTTTATTAATGAACAGGCATTTTACAATTATTTAACAAAGAAGGCCCCACTCGCAAAGGCTTACAATCTAAAGTATATCGCACTTAGAAACTGGGAATTTTTACGCCCCCCAAATTGTTATGGTTTACCTGTGCGTCCAGGTCCACTCTATGATTCTAAAGACAGCCATATACCCATGACATCTCATTTTGTATTAGTTTCCTTGGCTCAAGGGTCAGATTAGGGGGTTGTGTGTTATCCTCCCAAACACAAGGATGGCCAGAAAGTGATGTGTGTTTTTCGGCCACTGTGCCAGTTTGCCAGTTTATCAGTTGCAAAGAGACAATGCATGATTCTGTTGTTTCTACTTCTTCTGGGATGACTGATGATTTTATACTGATAATATTGAGACAGAATCTACTGGCCTGAGCAAACTGCAAATCTATTGATCGATTTGATTCTAATTTACCAAATCACTGCCATTGTTCTTTGCATGGTGTTTGTATCCTGGGCTCCATCCCTGAGCTATAAAACATCCTGTTGCTACATGCAATCTAATTCCTGGAGTCTCCCAGCTTAGTCATTCAGCCACATAGGGAAGCATAAGGATGAGAGTTCTACCCCTGGGCGTATGGCACGTACCATGTTTTGTTATCTCTCAAGGATGAAGCATTACTCATTCTCTTTCTAAAAATTTCCCAATTTAGAATCTGTGAAACGCCTTTGTCAAGTGAACTCTCAGTTCAGCTCAGGCATTTGAGCTGAAACGTTGGGGTATTCTGTCAACCAGAGTATCTGCCTTCATTTCTTTTTTAGTCTTTCACTGGGTGGATGTATCGACTTGTTCATTGATGGATATTGTGATTTTTTTTTTTTACAAATGCTGTTGCTGTAGAATAACTTGGTTAATAAAAATGTTTTTTAACTATAGTACGTCCCTGATATATCTTTTTCTAGTGTGCAGGGTTTGTATGTGGGTTTCCAAACCATTCTATGATATATCTAATATTAGAGGCTAAATGAAACTTTCGAAAATTGGGAATGGAGATGTTTTGGATTCCTCTCTGGATTTCCAGAGAAATTTTAGGTTTTGTATTTTGCCAAATAAACATACTTAATGATTGATCTAACTTCTTTATATCTGCATGTTTTAAAAGTAGTGAGAGATTGAAACTTGTTCTAGGTCACTTTAGCTACTGAAAAATCAGCACATTTTAGTGTATTTTATATGGGGTAAAGCCACATAGAAGTAAGTTTACCCCCCCCCCCCCAAAATGGGTAATCATGTCTTTCTACTCCAAACCTGCCTGATCGACACCTGGTTAATTTTAGACCACATATCGGTTGGGGAGGCCCATTGGGGGTCCTCATACAAAGGCAGATAAGCTGCCCAATTGTTATGAAGGATTTGAATCAACAGCTTAAAACTGCATGTGTATGGTGACCTTTATCTATGTGCTGTATTAAACTATTTGCAAGTGCTGTTCTTATGGAAAGACCTAGTTCTTGTACTTTTATCTAGAGAAAAGTGACACAGTTGCCAAGAGGGCTGATCTCATTTATGATTGGAGCATTTGCTGCAAAACCAATAGTCAAGTATTTGCAGACAGGTAAACATGACAGGTGATCTATTTGCCTTTGTTGTATATGTGGTTGTTGTCAAACAGAGTTGTCAGGGCTTCTGCATATAAACAAGAATCAAACATTGGCCAATGCTATAGGAAAGGCACACGCTATATAGTGTATGATGACCCCTACAGGCCATGGAACAACTCCTGCAATTTATATAGCCATAGGATTATGAGGTAGATTAAGGTGACCATTATTTTAAGTCCAGAACTTGCTGTACATCTCCAAACACCACCTAACTTCAGCTAAGTAAGGAATGCTAATAGCAGTGCTTAATATAAGACATTCTTGTATGATACCCTTATATATATTTGTTGGGGAAACATATGTCTGTAAATGTAGCATAAAATATAAGAATATTCAATTAGCCCTTTCTGTGCCCCACCTATTGACACAGGGTGCTGAGCCAACCCTGGAGGTACCGCCTGGTTTGGAGGTGGTGGTAACTACAGGGTTCCACTGTATTAATAGTCGTAGCAGCTGCCTATTCAGGACAGGAGGCAGGAGCGGGGAGCACAACTATAAGGAAGTGCTTTTTGGTTGTTACTGAATGGGGCTCTATGTGCAACTGACTGTGGGTACGTTTTTGCAAACTCATCTGAGCTTCTAGTCACACATGACCCCTTATTTCTTATAATACAAACATTTTGAGGAGTCATGTGAAATAAGTGGCACAATTAAACATGGGTTATATCCTCTAGAGTTCTACCTTTTCATTATTATTATTATTGTTGTTATTATTATTTTACATTAGTGATGAGCGAATTTGTCCCATTTTGCTTCGCTGAAAAAATCGTTGAAACGTTTCACAAAACAGCAAAAAATGTGCAAAAATGTGCAAAAATGATGCACGGCAAAAAAATTGTAGCGCGTGGCAAAAAAATTATGCATCATTTTCTGTGTTTCGTGCATTTTTCACTAATCTTTTCAAACTTTTGTGAATTTTTTCAAAAATTGTTTTGGGGAGACATGGAAATTCACCGCGAATCCATGCCTGCTGAAAAATTTTGCTCATTGCTATTATACAGTAATACCTCTGACAAAAAGTTTGCTTTTTTTTAACAATATTGCAAAGATCAAAAACAACTGAAACTTATCATTAAACAACCTGATAGGCTTTTTCCTCTCTCCCCTCTCTCCTCCATCTCTCAAACAAAAGAGAATGTGACCCGCTGCTCCATCTTAACCACAGCTCCCCATTAAACAAAAAATAACTTAATAGATACTTCTCTTGACTTTAGAAACTCATCATTCATTTTAAAGGCAGTGGACACAAAATTGGACGCTTTAGTGCCCATTCACTAATTGTCAAAATTGTGTCTGGGGCCCTGCTGGAGTGAGGGGCAGAGTGCAGCATTGGAGGGTGCAAGGATACCCTGTCTGTTGGCAGGTGGTGTGAACATCCATTTGCGCTTCCTAGGATGTTAATAACGTAATTAAAATGCAGGATTTAAGATGCCCTAGGCCAGCGATCCCCAACCAGTGGCTCGTGAGCAACATGTTGCTCCCCAACCCCTTGGATGTTGCTCTCAGTGCCCCCAAACTAATTCCTGACTTGGGGGCAAGTTTTGGTTGAATAAAAACAAGATTTCCTACCAAATAAAGCCCCTGTAAGCTGATAGTGCGCATAGAGGCTGCCTAATAGCCAATCACAGTCCTTATTTGGCTCCTCCATGAACTTTTATGATGCTTGTGTTGCTCCCCAAGTCTTTTTACATTTGACCGTGGCTCACAAGAAAGAAAGGTTGGGGATGCCTGCCCTAGGCTGTCCCTGATAAATACAGCACTGATAAATGCCTGAAGTGCTGTACTTGGGTGCAGGCTTTGTGCTACAGTCTGAGCTCATAATGATTAATATATAGGTTTCTTCTGGATTTCCAGCAATTTGATATTGTTCCTGAGTTCTTAACATTTAATCAGGGGAGTAAATCATCACAAAAAGTATTTACAGATTTAATTAGTGTATTCATGTTGTGCAGCTGGATGGTAGAAGCAACTGCTGTGCTGAGCTCTAACACCCCACCCAATTATGAAGGACTAAAAAATTATGCGTTGTGTTAAAATTATGGCAGACATTTTAATGGCAGGCTTAATCATTTGGGAAACCTTCTTTTCCACAAGGTACTAAATTGTTACAGAGCAAAAATGAGCTTTGTAATTTTAAACTTCTAGCAAGCGGAAACCACTATTACTGCTTGGAAAATACTCAAATCAAGCAATTGCATGATATCAGAGGAGACTGCATTGTGAGAGTTCCAGATATATGTTTTGATGTCTCCTTCCCCATCAGTTTGAGCACAGAAATACATTGGATAGAAAAGGCTTCTGCTCAGCATGACAAGCAGTTTCATTGAAGGGAAACTATTGAATAACAGATTTCATTTTTATTTAGATTATTGGATATCAAATGACCTGTGAAAACTGTGATTTCCAAAGCAGACTAATAATTCCCTTTAGCACTTTTGCTGCTGAAGAATCAGTTTATGTAAAATAACTTGATTAAAGAGAAAATGCTCCTGCTGGCAAGACTGATTTGCTGATCTCCTTCGTATCACCAGGTTTATCTCCAGCTTCCATTCTTGGTTTTCTATCTGGTCCATTTATCAACCGAATGGGGAACCTCATTTGCACAATGGTGCATCCCAGATTCCCATCTACAGAAACACCAAATCCATCTCTATCCCTCTCTCTCTTCAAGATTTTTCTTTGCTGGCAGCCCAGAGATTTCCATGTCATTTCCATGTTTGCTTTGATTGCATTTGCTTCTGGTGTCCCTCAGAAGTTCTCCAGAGAGGAATTAGTTAAGGGATAGATTGTTTTCTCAATGAGATCTGCATTGTACATGGTCTACAACACACTGGGGCTGGTTTACTAACAGACTACATGGGGGTCACTGCACATACTGGACATTCTTCCATCTTATGCCCAAGTGACATCACTGTGCTTGGTGTAAATCAGTAACTCCTACTGATGCAACCCCTGTTGTGGAATCCAGGCTGGACATGGTGGCATCTCCAGGGTCCTCTATGTTCAAAGCATGCACAAAGCAAAGTCTGTACACAATGGGTTTTCTGAGATGTGATAGAAACTGCCTGCCCTGCACATTGCTGGAACATTACTCACTTTGCTTGGTCAGAGGCACCTTGCTGTTTGGTGCTACAGTTGGGAGAAATGTTTTTAAGCAAAACAAAGAACTCTTATGATGTTGAGCTGCTTAATCAGAATAAATCAGATAAATTATTTTTAGGATTTCCTAAGGAGAGCAACATCAAAAGAATTCCCTGTTCTACTTCCAAACTTTTCTCCTTTTCTCCCGACTGTAGAATGGTTGGTAGAACTGGCCAGCAGCTCACCAACAGAAGTGAGCAGTTTTTAATAATTAATTTATTTTAAAGGGTTTACATTTCCTTTAAGCCACAGGATGGTTTGTGCAAAATTCCTGATAAAGGGAGGGTTTACCCTGAAATGTCAGTCTCTTACTAAGATAAATGTCTTTGATCGAAGTGTGTGCCATTTCTGCTTTTTACTTTGAGTCGCATGGCTGATGCCTGTCCAGGTATCCAGGGAACAGGAGCACTGCTGAATATCAAGGAACAAGGTAGGTAGGTTAGAGCCCATTAAGGAACACAGACATGAGTCAGACCTGATCCCCAACATCAGTGCCCAACTTCACTAACTAATGGAACCAAATCCCACCAATAATGCCCCAACGTGTAGTGGAAAGCTTTCCTTAAAGATTAGAGGCTGCAGCAGTACCAACTTCATATTGCTACTGTTGGTTTGGGAATGAGATGTTGGACTGGCAGGCAATCCTACACACAAGGGAAGCACTGTTCATGTTACACAATGAATATTAAATAAAGATGCATTATTTTGAGATGAATTTCTATAGTTTCTATAAAATAATGTTTTTGATACAGATATATACTTTTTTGGGTACTCTTAACCTTTATAGGATAAAAAGTAAGTAAAAGTAAGGCTTTATATCATAAAATAATTATAAACACATGTATCACTTAATATATATTTATATTTATTACTGTCCCGGTCATTATATTACATGAGCCATACTGAAACTAAATTCCTCCCATGTGATTACAAATATAAAGACTCTTCTGTGACATTGATACTCAGGAAGCATTTAAAAGACAAAAATGACTAATATTTTTCCGTGACAGAATTGTGATAAATGGCAGCGCGCATCAGTAATCCTTCTTTATTACTTTTATAATGAGACATGCTTGTGGCCAGCTCAAGATGGGAAATCCTCGGCAACCGAAAACTGCCTGTATTCCGGGCTTCTTGACATAATAGTTTTTGATGGATGATTGTTCCACAATCCAATAAAGTTTTGACTACATTTGGGCTCAGCGAGGAGATTAACTAAAAATTGGAATGCAGCGTGGGATTGGCTTAATATGAAGCAGAAAACAATAAAGTTAAATGGAAGCGCATGCACACAATACAAATAACAAGGCTTTAAATGCTCCAGGCAGACGCAGGCAATCTTCTGAAATGAAGATGTTTTTAAACTACAATCCTCAGTATCCCACTGACATCCAAATGATTGATTCAGATAGAAATTGCTAATGAATTTACAACATACTCATGGTAGCAGTGATATTGGATGGGTTTTCCTTCAAATATTAAGCTTCCCCTACTAGTACTATAGTACTAATGCAAACTAATAATAGCTTATAAAATATCCCTCATCTACAGCTAACCACCATGCCCCAGTCCCATCACTGGGATATTGTTTGCCATATGTGGTCATGTTATCATCCGGAAACTGCAGAGGCTTGTTCTAGGGAGCACTTTCAGGATAAAGGAAAAATGGAGGCAGCCAGTAAAGCTGTTAATAACAATGCCATCATCAGGTTTGTTGGGTTGTGGGAAGGAGCAAAGCTTCTAGTCACCTCTTAGCCCAGAAAGTGAGAGTGAATCTTTGCATGTGGTGTGTTGGGATATAATAAATTATAATTTGAGAATTTTCTGCTGAAATGGGGAGAATTTGCTCATCACTATTCCCAAGTAGAGCCCTTATGTAATAAATGGCTACTTTGTAGGGTTGAGGGTTAAGGGGCAAAGTTTATGAAGGACTTAGATCCTCTTTTAGTTATTTACCCAGGACCATACAATGACAAAGGATGGAATCAGGACATGGAGCTCAAGCCTCCAAAGGTCCAACCATTATAACAGATCTCACTAATATGTATAAACATGCCTAGAATCTAATGCAGATGTATTTTACTTTATAAAGAAATGAAAGTTAATGTGGAACCTGCTTATAAATAATGGTCACATGCCTTCAGTACTTAATTGACATTGTAATGTCTTTTTCCTCCAAGAAACTTTAATGTTTTCTCTCTTTTGTAATTAACACAAGTGAGATATCAGTATTGGCATTGCTGAAATCAATGGTCTTGTTGTTGGACAGGTAGTTTAGTTTCTTCCTGTGTAATGGGATTTCTCTCCCTGCAACCTTTGTGGAACAAATGATACAGTTCTGTTTTTAGAGCTCAGTAGGAATAATGTGTTTCTAAAGGAATTCAAGGCTACATACAATTTTTAACAAATAAGGAAAAGAGATTCTTAGTCCTTAAAATATAACACCTGACTGCTTTGGATTCTAATCTGCCTGATTGGCTAATGTCCCTATGTGTGGGTAATTTAGCCACTTGTAAGGACCAGCATTAGCCCAAGGATTCAGAGCAGCTAATGTCCTCATACTGTGACCATATGCCACTCAACGGTAGGGATACTGTACAGTGGGGTTGTTATGGGCACCATATAGTGACAAATGTCTAGAAACGTTATACAGAATTGGCCATTGTGGGGCTATAAATGTCCTGCTAAATGTAAATAAATGATATGTTTACACTAACATCACTTATAACTGTGCACAGCTTTCAGCAGTTTTAGTTTTTATTTTGTTCTACATTGTGAACTAGTTTACACCAAGAAGTTTTGGGTCAGAGTTTGTTGTCCACAGATATGAATAATTCACAAACAAAACGTCTGTATCCATAAAAACATTGTTAATTATAAGAGTGTGGTAGGAAACCCACTAAGACATAGAGCGAACCAGTGGGGTAACTGCTATATAGCAGACCCGAAAACTTCAGGGGGGTCTGGGTCCAATTGGACGCAGACAGTTGAATGATCTGCTATTTGGTTCCTTCTCCACCACCCACTTCCATCCAATGCAAGCAAGTGTGTGAAGGGTTCCGGTTGGCTGAGGTCATTAGGCTCCTGTGTGATGGGGGCCTAGAAATTCTTTTTGGCTGACTCAAGTAACATTTGGGTGAACATAGGAAGCCAATGCAGATAGTGCCCAGGTCAGAATCAAACTTGAGATCCCAGTTCTACATGTGAAGAAATAGTACTGCCCCTGTGTGGTGGGACCTGGAATTTTTTTATTTATTTATTTATTGTTTTGCTGGGTGGCCTGACTCATTGGCGCTATACAACTTGGGAGAACATAAAAACTCAATGCAAATAGTGCTCAGGTCAGAATCAAACTTAGGACCCCAACTCTACTTGGCAGCATTGTTAACCTCGTTTCGTACAATATTCGGTGAGTGTATGGTGGCTCGACGAGGTGACTGATTGCCCAGGTTAAAAGATTTTTGAAGGCGCCCAATAGTGATGAGCGAATCTGTCCCGAAAAATTTGCGTAACGCATTTGTCGCACAATTTTTTTGTCGCCCGCATCTATTTTTTTGTCATCTGCACCTTCTGACGCAACCACGCCCAATTTTGCCGTGACTGAGCCTTTTTTGACGTGACCGCGCCCGATTTGACGTGCGACAAAGAAAAATTCTGCATGACGAATTTCTCCGCTGCAAATTTTTACGGAAATTTCGCTAAACAATTTGCTAATGGCGAAATGCGAAAATTCGCTGCGAATCCATCCCTGGCAAAAAAATTCGCTCATCACTAGCGCCCAAGCAAAATCTATGTTCAGGGCTAAATCGGCAGAAGGAGGTAGAAATCCTATTATTTCTCCCTCCATATCTGATGATTTAACCTTGAACGTCAGTGGAGGGTGGGAACGATCTTTCGTGCGACTGATGATCACACCAAAGACCGAAATTGCTAAGTGTATGGCCACCTTTAGATTCCACACAAAATGACCATTATCCAAAAAAACACTAGATCCCAAGCGTTCCAGATAACAGATCCTACACCTACATTATGCTTTCCCCATGGTCGAGGGGGTCTGTTGTATGAGTAAAACATTGGTCTTTAAAAAAGTGCACAAGTTTAAGAAATTGCTACTCCAGTCAGTACAATGGTATTATTACAGCTGGTGTAAAAAAGCTTAGTGCTGCTGTACACTGATTTTCTGCTTGATTGAAAGTAGCAAATGTGATTGTCCACTCGTGTAAAGCTGCCCTTCAAAATAAACTGATTTTACAGTCTTTCCCTGAACTGAAAAAATGACCATCCAATGTATAGGAAATCTTAATGCACTTATGGGATCCATTATCTGGAAACCCATTATCCAGAAAGCTCCAAATTACGAGTTGTCCATCTCATCAAAAATGATTTCCTTTTTTTCTATAATAATAAAACAGAACATTGTACCTTATACCAACTATGATATAATTAAATTTTATTGAAGGCAAAACAATCCTGTTGGGTTTAATTAATGTTTAAATTATTTTTTAGTAGACTTAACGTATGGAGATCCAAATTACAGAAAGACCCTTTATCCCAAAACCCCCAGGTCCTGAGAATTCTGGATAACAGGTCTTATACCTGTAATTACTTTTTGGCTATTATATAAAAAAAAATGAAAACTTTTTTTTTTAAGAAAGAGTTTTATGCTGCACGGGAAGAAACAACAGAATTCTTACTTTGCGCACTAAACCCTATTCGGTTGCAGAAAGCAGGTCATCACAAATTAGCCCGATGGAAATTGTGCTGTTATTTATCCGTGTCTTTGAATTAATGATCCCCGTGGCTACAAGAACTCAAGGCATGCTGCTCTGTTGCTTAGAAACCATATTGATCGGTCTCAGCATCTTTCGAGATATCCTCATCTGTTACCTACTGATGGAACCAAGCCATTTCCATGAGTTAGGTATTAATATTTATGAATCATCATTTGAACAATCAAGGCCCAAAAAGTCTAATGCGCTAATCTCTCCTTACATGCTATAGAATTCCCTTGGGAATCTGTGAGCCATTACATGCTATGATCAACACTTAACAGTGTCATAAATGCTTCCATCTCTCTAAGATAAAGCCATAAAATGTTACGATTTGGCTTTTTTCATTCTACAACTTGCTCATCAGGCCAACGATTTGGCATTTAGAGCACTGAATATTCAATGTGTCCATATAAATGTATACGAAATTCCTCTGATTCAATCATGTTTGTAGATTAGGGAGTTGTTAGGGATCTGTGCAAGTAGATAAGGGCCCCCATCACAACAGGGGACTTTCATACAATAAGAGATTTACTACCTTCAGCTCTCCAGCTTTTGTTTAACTATTTTTTGGTGCCAGCAGCTGGTAAATATTAAATGATATACAGGTATCAGACCCCTTATCTGGAAACCCGTTATCCAGAAAGCTCCAAATTACGGAAAGCCCGTCTCCCATAGACTCCATTTTAATCAAATAATTCAGAATTTTAAAACTGATTTCCTTTTTCTATTTAGAAATAAAACATTACCTTGTAATTGATCCTAACTAAGATATAAATAATCCTTATTGGATGCAAAACAATCCTATTGGGTTTAATTAATGTTTTATTGTTTTTTTAGTAGACTTAAGGTATGGAGATCCAAATTACGGAAAGACCCCTTATCCGGAATACCCTTGGTCCCAAGCATTCTGGATAATGGGTCCTGTAGTAGTACTTGCAAATGTTATAAAATGTAATAATTATGTTATGGAAGGATTCTCACCTCAAGGGCAAGCTTTGATGCTGGGCCGACTGCAAATGCTCACATGCCCCTGACATTAGGAATGACCTCCTTCACTCCTAGTCAGCACCACAACTTGTCATGTGGGCCACAATACTGAACCATTTGGTACTGACTCACTAACTACAGTCCTGGGTACCTTCACAGATGAGCCGTTGGGTTTGTTGTGGCTAATGGACATTTTGGACAATGGCCCAAAAAATGGCATTTTCCATGTTTTACTTTATAAAAAGCTCAATGTAAGCTGTCCTGGCACCAGGCTGGCAGTCAATAAACCATCACCTCCCGTAATATACCCTTCCAAACTTGTAGCCAAAACCATATTGGGCTCTTTATTTATGACATAAATGATCTGGAGGATGCTGATTCTGAATCGTATCTGTGTGTGTGGCCTTTACAGTCGGTCCATGACAACCATTACTTTAGGAGTCTTGACAAGCCTTTTGCTCCACATATATGGTTTGTGTTCAGGGAATATTTGCAAACCAGATTCAAAAACGTTGTTCAATATAAGCCAAACCAACTGAGCTTATATTAAATAATGCAGTAGCACGTCTGTTCATAAAAATATATTGTGGACCACCCTCCCAAACAGCCAATTTTGGAATCAGAAGTCATATAAGGTTTAAAGGGCACATATCATCCTGGTTGCCGTGGGATACAAGAGCTGGGCACACTTTTCATTTTTAATTACATTACCCCATGGTGCACATTAATAATCAGTATATCAATTAAAATACAACCCCGCTCCCCCCCCCCAAAAAACAATAAAAATGTGTCAGGCAGCATGTGGAGATATTAAAGCATTAAAACAACAGCTACTGATATTTGGTGACACCGTCTGTCAGAATGAGGGGTCAGATGGATTCTCACATCTATTACAAATACAAGTTTGGCCAAATTAATTAAGGAAATGGTTCAAATTAATTAAGGACATGCATGCTAGATCTCTGTAAAAATCACCCACAAATGTGGTGTATATATATATAATGTTGAATGGATTCACGTATTTTATATGTGTATATGAAGTGCTGTTATTGCTGTATAAAGGCACCAGAGAGGGCACAGTGGCTATACAGCTAAATCCAGCTACTGGCATTAAAGTTCAAGGGAAAGAGTTCAATAGTTTGAGGGATTGAGATAGTCATAGTATTTAATGGAATGCCATATGGTTTATCTGTCAGAAAAAAATACAAAGAGCAACTTGAAAAGGTTTGGAGATGGCCAACTAAAATTAATTAAGGGAATGGGTTCTTTTAACAATAAGAAAAGAGCTGAACATCTTTGATTTATTTAGACTTTAAAAGAGGCACAAAAGAGATGACATGATAAACACTTATAAATAAATCCAAGGTCAATAAAGACACCAAATAATGTAATTCCTAGGATAATACTGCCTTTAAGAAGACTTTCATCCAAAGTGCAAGAGTATCTGTAGTAAATTTAACAAATGTCAAACACCAGAGGTCATATTGAGTTTGTGAGCCTTGATTCTGCTGTGTGAATGTCACATATTGTGAACTAAAGATTCAGTTGCTGACAACGTTATTTATGTGGATAACATACTTGCAACTCTAGCCCATGTCACTCAGTGGCTACTAAAGCAAATAAAGTGCATTGTATAAAAAAGGGCATTGACTCAAGGGATGAAAATATAATCTTACCTCTTTATAGGTCCCTGGTAAGGCCTCACCTTGAGTATAGGGGGCAGTTTTGGGCTCCAGTCCTTAAGAGGAATATTAAAGAAAGTGTATTAATCAAATGGCAAGTTCTAACTTTCACCCATTGAAAGTGCAACATTGTTCCATGTTGAAGTGATGGCTTTGCAGAGAAGCTGGGCACCACCCACACTGGAAAGCTGAGGGACTTCAAGTACAGAAATCCATCACTTCACAATGTAACATGTAAAGCAGAGATTATATTTATTTCTTTATTTTTTACGTTAAAATAGTGTTAATGCACCTCTTCAACATTAACCCAACTTAATGAGCTCATGGCAAAATGGTTGGTGTATGGTTTTTATAGATGGCGTAGATGACTTCTTGGACCAGAATAATATTCAAGTATATTCATCGTGAGATCTACAGCTATATATATATATATATATACTGTATATATATATATGTACTATGAGTGTCTGTATGTGCATATAGGTGTCAATATACAGTGGTTCTCAACAGTTTGTGAACACTTTTGTATATTTTTATTTGAATGTGACCTAAAACATCACCTGAATTTCAAAGTCCTAAAAGTAGATAAAGAAGCTGGTGAAACAAATGAAACAAAAATATTTATATTTGGCCATGTATTTATTGAAAAAAATCATCCAATAACATATCTACGTGTAGCAAAATTAAGCAAATCTTTACGATTATCATATAATTTGAAGGTGAAATCAGAGTCTGGTGTTTTCAGTCAGTGGGATGACAATCAGGTGTGAGTGAGAGACTCTGTTTTATTTAAAGAGCAGGGATCCAGCAAAGCCTGATCACACATACAACACATTTGTGGATATGTATCATGGCTCGAACAAAGTGTTGTTGTTACCCATAAAGCTGGAAAAGGTTTCAAGACTCTCTCTAAGGAGTTTGGACTCCACCAATCAACAGTCAGACAGACTGTGTACAAATGGAGGAAATTCAAGACTACTGTTACCATTGTTATCAAAGATAACTCCAACTGGAAGGCCTCCAATAGTCCGAGAGGTTACGAAGGAACCCAGGGTAACTTCTAAGCAACTGAAGGCCTGTCTCACATCCATGAATGTTGATGTTCATGGGTCCACCATCAGGAAAACACTGAACAGCAATGGTGAGTATGGCAAGGCAGCAAGGAGAAAGCCAATGCTCCCCCCAAAAATATTGTTGACTGTCTACAGTTTGCTAAAGATCATGTGGACAAACAAGAAGGATACAGGAAGACTGTTTTGTGGACAGATGAAGCCTAATAGAACTTTTTGACTTTTGGAGCGTTACATTTGGAGAAAGAAAAACACTGCGCTGTTGCATAAGAACCTTCCCCCATCTGTGAAACATGAAATGCAGCAAGATGATGATCCTAAACACACAAGTCCAACTAAAGAATGGTTAAAGAAGGATAAAGTGAATGTTCAGGGAAAAAAATGAAGACCAATAGCACTCTCTACATCATACTAAAAGTTCATTTAAAGGTGAACAACCCCTTTAAAGGAGAATGCAAGTCAAAATGTAAAAAGCATACTGCCCAATAGTCCTCCTATTGTTTAGTAAAAACGCCACACTTTTGGCTCACCTAATCAAATATTTACTCAGTCACACTTACTTCACATTTTCTAGAACAGGCAGCCATCTCTAAAAAGGTATTCTCCCTTCCTTTCCCTCCTTGCTTCATACTGCACATGTATTTCATTCCCTCCCCCCCTCCCCTCTGCCAGATCCGCTTCTGATTGGCTGGTGGGCATGTGTAGCTCAGAACAGCAGACAGAATCAAGTTACACACATGCTCAGAGAATAGGAAGGCTGCCGCTGGCACCTACAGGAAGGGGAGAGAGATTAAAGTGATGTCACTGTAGGCTTCACATTGCTGTAGGCTGCCAGCACCATATCTCAGAGAAGCAATCAGGGATCTGGGAATTTAGATATGCAGTAAGTACTTAAAAAGAATGCCTTTAGACTTACTTTTAATTTATATTAACCTTTCATTGTCCTTTAAAGGAATTTACTTGAATTGCAGTGTGCCAGATTTGGGGCTATTGGCAATTTTTCTTTATGAAAAAACAAAGAATGCAATTCATTGCACAATTTATGCGGCTGTGGTGAGACTGCTGAACTATCACTTGGCCCAAGTACTCAGACACTCCTACACTATAAATAATTCAACAGTCATAAATGCTTTGACCCACAGGCCACTAGGGCTTCACTTACTGTGTTTTTGTCGGAAGGGTGGGATTGAATTTAGGTGCCTTTAGTTTGACTGAAACCATTTAAATTTACTTGCAAGGGATACTTTCTAAATCCTCTTCATTAATATTCCAGCCTTTCCCTTCCTAATGTTTTGTAAAAGCCTCAATATAACCACCCGCTTCTGGTTAACTTTGTAACTCTCATATAACCCCCTTCTGCTGTGCTGTATGTTTGCTAGAGTCTGTAATGAGGCATTACATTGTGAGTGTGAATACCATATGCAATATTTCATTAAGTAGAGAAGTAATGGAAAAAGATTTAGGGAGAAAAGCCCAATTAGGACACAGGAGATAAAAAGTTTAAAGCTGACCCTTTAGCCCCTTGGTATATTTACAAAATAATAAGCACCAGTTGTTCATCTAGTGAGCCAGTTGCATGGGCTGCGTGCCTCGAGGCCTGGATGTATGTATGCATAGTTTGAATTACACAGCACTACTTCTGTGCTTAGCATTAGAACAGACAGGGATCAATGCAATAACAGAACATAAATAATTACAAAATACATAAATAATTACACAAATACAGTTACATTTAAGATCAAGTGTTCAATGTCAAGGAACAAGAGCAATCATAAAATACAAGGTTACAGAATTAACTAAATGGTTTTAAAAATGATTCGTTTTCGTTAAAACGTCAATATATATGAACAAAACTAAACCGGAGCATCTGGTACATACACCCACACGTTCTTTCCCATGTATGAGATATCAGTGTATATATATATATATATTTGTATATATATGAGCCATTAATATCTTGGTTTAAATTATGCTTACTGTAGTGCTTAATTATGTGATTTGTGTCATATCACTTGTGTATTATAAAACATATAAATCAAAATATGAGGTTATTAAAAGTCACCTCACAGTTCTGTTAGTTCTATTACCTGGATAAAAGCAGGAATTCGTTAGCTTTATGCCTTTATATGGCCATGGAAATACTTCATGGTGACAAAAGACTCACCAGAGCACCAGAAGTGATGTATCTTAACTTCATCCAATTTTCTGCGACTCAAACAGACAATTGTGGTCATTTTACACACCCCGTATAATGTGAAAAAATGAATAATGGCTGAAAAACATGGAAATTTGTGCCTGAACTTGTACTTTGTGCCCCGCACTTGCAGTAATAATTGAGTCCTAAATATTAATAATTGTACTACCTGTATATCTATCGTTCTTTCTACCTATATTCACTGCCATATTCTGTCCCACTGTAAGAGAAATGCCACAAGGTTGGTGGTGAAAGAAGCTGATCAGTGTTTGAGCTACATTTAATAGCAACTTCTACTGCAAAGCCTAATGGCAGAGCCAAAGCCAATCTGAGATTAATTTACTAGAAAAAATAGAAAAATTAACTAGAAAAAATCTTTGCGCCTATGTAAGATGCATTTGACACAGCATAATTTTTTGGTAAGTCACAGTATACCTCAGTTGTACGGGGCCTTAGAAGACCAATGTACTTCTAATAGGTGTTACAAACACTCGCATTAGATTACACTCCTGGGTGCTTTCCATTAATAATACTTGAGGTATAGGGGTTCTGTGGTGGAAATTTTAACTTAATCTTACAAGTAAAGGTGGCCATACACAGGCAGCTTATCTGCCCATGTTTGGGGCCCCCCAACATACCACCCCGATCGATATATGTCGATCAATATTGGGGGGCAGATCACCGATCCTACAGATCCTATACCCGTCATGGTAAAAACGATCTAACTAGCCGATTTTGGCGACCTCACCAAATGAGCAGATCTAAATGTGTATGGCCACTTTGACATATTCCTTTGGTCTGTAACAGCATTCTGACAATGCATATTAAAGAAGTCAGTGGAACAGTAGGACTAAAAGTAGACCCTAGATCAGTAATATCTGTGCACCCATGTGATAGGTACAACTGAACAAATTATGGGAAAAACAACACCTGATACATAGTAACAAATAAGACTTTAGTGTATAAAAAGATGGACATAAAAGTCACAAGTAAAAGAATCACTTTATAACATCTGCTTCTTAAAACCATGGGTAAAATCGGTGTTTGCTATTGCAGTGTTTCCTCTATCCTTTACTTTCATTTTTGAACAACATAGTACAAGGGCTACTTTGGTGAGTGAAATATACACTATTTATAAATAGAGTTATTTAATTTTATATTCCCTTCAGCCCTTCTTTATTTAATTTATTTACTTTAATTTTAGTGACGTTGTTGGTTTTACACTGCTAATATCATGATTTGCAATAGCAGCATCACCTGTGTCTGTATACCAATATATTACGATATTTGGCACTTGTCATTCTGGCTGGCCAGGCCAGCAAGGGGTTCTGCTTTTACAATTCATGTTAATAGCTTTATAATCCTCCTAATATGATATAATAATAATAAAAAAAAAAGAAAACATGAATGTAAATGAATTACTCAGATGAGCACTATTAGCAGTTTTACATTATCATCCTTCATTTCAATATTGTAATGCTGAGATATCCCACAGTACATTACAGAGGCTTTACATCATGCACATTAGTTCCTGCCCCAGTGGAGCTCCCTCTCTACAGGGAGAACATACAAACTCATATCAGACAACTCTCCTTAGTTTAAATTAAAAAACTATACCCCCAACAATGTAGGTCTCTATTAAGATGTATTGTGAAGCACAGTCCATATGTAATACCCTGCTTCATCTATATAAACCATTTTTTATAAAATTACACCTTTTTAATATGCGCCACAGGGTAATCCTAAATAGAAAATTGGCAATTTAAGTACTAAGGGCCGCCCCCTGGGATTATATGATATATGGTGCACACAAACAAGCCAAGGCACACATACTGTACATGTCAGGATCATATCAACCAATTAATGGACAAAGTTCTGTCTTTTGCTCCCACACTCTTTCCTGTTACAATTAGAGCTGCATTATTTCCTGTCAGGTGATCTCTGAGGGAGCGCACAGATTGTCACAAAATGGCGGCTGAAGAGAAACTGATTTATATATTCCAGTTTGATAAGATTCTTTGATAAGCCACTTAATATGATATAAACTGTTGGATAAGTATTCATTCTGGGGATATAGTTTTCATTTAAAGCCCAGAACCAGGGCCCAAACTAGGGGTAGGCAGGAGAGGCACAAGGATGGGGGAGGCGCCAAGCAGGTACCTCTCCTGCCTACCCCTAGTCCACACTCCACGTACTCAGTGGTGTAACTGTAGAGGAAGCACACCCCATGGTCACAGGGGGGCCCGGACCTCAGGCTCTGCTTCCTCTACAGTTATAGAAATCCCCCCTCCCCAGCTGCCCTCTTACCTGACAGTGGGTGGGAGCAGGCAGCAAGGTGAGTAGGTAGTGGGGGCGGGGCCAGAAAGGGGTTGGTGTGCACACTGGGCCCTTCAAAGGATTCTTCTGCAGGGGGCCCAGTGCCATGTGGGGTACGCCACTGGCAGTACTAACCCCTGTGCCACCATGTTACCCATGCATTACATTTTGGGAGGGAGAGTTCCCTTTTAATCATGCTACAGCACCAATCCTCTGCACATTTGTGGGCCAAATGTATAAATATATATCTTGTTCTAAAAGCAAAAATCTGCACTTAAAGATATTTAAAGCAAACTAAACTGGCATCACTGGGATAAAATGCTGTGTGAGTTTCCCTTGACACTCTGTGAGTATTACTGAAGATATGTGTAATTATTAAAATGGCAATTTTCTATTTAGGATTACCCAATAAATCCTAAATGATAAAAAAAACCATTGCATTTCTGCATGCAGTTAAATGACTGTACTGTACAAAAGGCAGAATTTTTACTTAATTAAAAGTGACAGAAGGATTGGGAAAGGCTAGAATGTGCTGCTGAGGAAGTTAATTTACCGTGAAGACTTCACTATATCAAACTTCTTCTTGTAGAAAAAACGTACCTATAATGACTTTCCGATTTGCCTGAGCATGATAGAAAGGAATTTAGCCATGGCTGGTACTGTATAATCTTACTGTAACAGTAGCTCCAGATATACCATCTGCTGTAAATCAATAGCCTCAAGCTGATTTTACTAAACAGCTCAGAAAGCCCCACTGATTCTGTTTCAGCATACAGCCGCTCAAATCATATTCTCTTTCTCAGCAAACAGATGCCTATTAGTTTATAGACTATATTGTCTATACAGCTATAGGACCCATAATCCAGAATGCTCGGGACCAAGGGTATTCCGGATAAGGGGTCTTTCCATAATTTGGATCTCCATACCTTAAGTCTACCAAAGAATCAATAAAATATTAATTAAACCCTATGGGATTGTTTTGCATCCAATAAGGATTATTTATATATTAGTTGGGATCAAGTACAAGATACTGCATTATTATTACAGAGAAAAAGGAAATCAGTTTTAAAATTCTGAATTATTTGATTAAAATGGAGTCTATGGGAGACGGGGTTTCCGTAATTCGGAGCTTTCTGGATAACGGGTTTCCGCATAAGGGGTCCCATACCTGTATCTGTTTATCTAAAGAGAACTTGGGTTTGGCTTTAAGTACCATGTCTCGGCTGCTGAAACCGAGAAAACCATTATCCAGAAAGTTCCAAATTCTGAAAAGGCCATCTCCCATAGACTCCATTATTAGCAAATAATTCTAATTTTTAAAAATGGTTTCCCTTTTCTCTGTAATAATTAAACAGTACCTTGTATTTGATCCCAAATAAGATTTAATTAATACTTATTGGAGGTAAAACAATCCTATTGGGTTTAATTAATGTTTAAATTATTTTTTAGCAGACAAAGTATGGAGACCCAAACTACAAAAAGACCCCTTATCCGGAAAACCCCAGGCCCCAAACCTGTATATACTTACTGACGAAAAAAATATTATCACTTTTGCAAACCCAGAAACTGGTTAGCGATCACTCCCGCCAGTGGAAGAAAGCCATTTTATATTTTGCACCAGCGTGCAGTGTGTGTAATAAACCTTCTTACTGTAAAAGTTGTAATGTTTGCTCCAAAAATGTACTCCCCCTTCAAGCACATCTTTTATGTGTGTGTAAAGACAAAGTTATTGCTAATTAATTAAACTTGCCCTCAGTAATATGACTCAGAAAAAATGTAAACCCTGGGCAAAATTACACCTGGGCAGTAACCCATAACAACCAATCAGTGATTAGCTTTTTTTCCAGCCAGCTGTGTGTAGGATTAAAGCAAATATTCCACTGGTTGCCATGGGTTACTGCCTAGGTGCAGATTTTTCCTCAAACTATTCATTGCAATTAAAGAGATACTATATCACATCATTAACCCCCTTTCTTGTATCTTTACATTCAGATCCGCTAACAAATACACATAGGCTACATCTGGAGTGGCAAATATTGTCTAATATAAAGCCAGGTTCACTGGCAGGGCAATACTCTATATATACAGTAAATAAGCACCGTACATTGGTTTCATTGCAGAAAGCCCGTAAAACCAACTCCTTTATTATCATAATCAAACAGAATCAACCCTGTTTCTGCATGAAATGCTCAAGCTGCAAAATTAGCTGGAAAACATTATAATAGTTTGTTCAAATAAACTTCAATAATAAAATTAATTTTATACTTCCTCAACCTATGTTTGAACATCATGTTCCTGCATGTTTTGGTGCTTGCCCAACATAACCAAGTTGACAAGGGCACATTATTAAAAATACACATGGGTTTTCAAAGGAGGGCACAGTGGAATGTTAAAAACAAGGCAAAAATACCGTACTGTGGGTATAGCACAAGTTACTAATTTAGGGTGATCTAAATGGGCCCCTTAGCACTGCAGCAATTAAACTGTACACATGGTAACCTGATTATTAAAACACTTAGATTGTAAGCTCTATAGGTCAGGGATCTCCTTCCTCTTGTCTTTTTGACACTTAGCTCTTTATCTTTAAAGGCTACTGTCACAATATTTATGTTGTACTTTCTATTTCTAAATTACATTTCTAAATTACATTGTTTACATTCATTCTACCATTTTAAAAAAATGTATTGAAACAAAAAAATATTATATTTAATATTATATATATATATATTTTTAATTGTAACATTGGTGTGTAGGCACCATCTCATTGCATTGGGTCTGAGCTTTCCGAAGGAGCCAGCGCTAAACATTAGAATTGCTTTCAGGTAACCTATTGTTTCTCCTACTCCCATGTAACTGGAGGAGTCCCAAGCCTGACTTGGATTTCTTACTGTTACAGTGATATCACTCCAACTTGCAGCTCAGCATTAGTATTACTGAAGTTTATCACAGCACAGGTCACATGGCTGTGGCAGCCTGGGAAATGAAGAATATGGCTAGCCCCATGTGAAATTTCAAAATTAAATATAAAAAAAATGTTAGCATTTTTGAAAACCAGATTCCAATGCAGGATTCTGCTGGAGAAGCTCTATTAACTGATGCATTTTGAAAAATCCATGTTTCCCCATGACAGTATTCCTTTAGTATAACTGTATATTGTATTTATTTGTATTTTTTATTGTAATGACCCCTGCTGCATATGTACTGTAAGTAGCACTATATAAATAATAATATACAGACATAACATTTCTTATTTAAAAGTGAGAAGCATTTTGTGCAGCTTGTGTCCCACAGAGGAGGATAGGGAAGTATAGTACCTTATAAACCCCTTACAGCAGGAGCTTAAATGGTTCTGGATTGGCTAATTGTTTTTACAGTCCACCCAATAAATGATAAATTATAGTCCACTAAATTGAACAGAATTATTACTGCCACAAATCTTGGTGCTATTTGTGTACCCCCACCCTATCCAGTGCAGCATTAGATACACCAAAATGTAAATGGGACATTCCACAAGAATCTTTATCGTTAACCTCACATCCTATTACTGGTTGAGACTGTATTGATCTGATTTTAATTGGACAAACCACACAGTGAAGTAACAGCAACAACATCCTGAAAGGATCAAACCTCATACAGGAATACAATGAGAAAAATGGAGAGTGAGTGTTTCTTACTGACATTTTCAAAAGCCAGAATTTTGTTACGCGTTAAACATTTGGGTCATTGCTTTCTAACTAAGTTAAAGTAATTAATATATATTGGCATCTACGTGCTATGCCTGGGGCTCTTTGTGAATCCTTCCCTCTGTGGTATATAAGGTTTGCAGTACTTTATGTTGAACTATAGGAACCTGAGCGAAAGGGACTGGAGAATCTAATTACTATATACAGTAGATCATTTACTTACAGCTTATAAGGAACTGATTCTGCAGGTACCATATCTACTGAGCATACCACCCCACAGAATATCAAGTTTTTACAAGGGCAGTTATATCTCCATTTATCTCCCAATTAGAAATGAAACCACAAAACTCAGTGTGCATTGATGCTATTCATAAAAGGTATTTGCACCTATACATGGTCCTTGCTTTTGTAGTACTTACAGTAATGCACCATCCTAGCCTGCATAAGTACATGTATTGACACTAGGGAACCTTTAATTACAGCCAGCCTGGACATGGCACTAGTTCCAGGGTTTAACTAGCTGCAAATCACATGCTAATGGTGTTATTAACACCATGCACACTGATGTGCCATAAGTGGAGCCATTCTGACTCTACAAATGTTAGACACAACTTAAGCAAAAGAAACAAAAAAGAGTAAACTAATGAACTAGCATGTTGACACAATGCGCACACTTGGCCCAGACACATGTCAGCAAGAATGCTGGAATTCTGGGAGAATGCATGCTGATTTGCATCCAAAAATAATTGTGCATTTTGCTGAATGCGCTGAGTACATAAATGATCCTGTAGGTGTAGGGGTATTCAATTTGTGCTATGCTTACAAACATACAGTATATAGAAGGTGGGTCTCATCAACTAATGCCCTGTCCCTAGTGCTAGATCACAAAGGGTAGCAAAAGGGTGGCCAAGTGATTTTGCTATGAGGCCCCTGGGCCGGAACTAGAGGTAATCACTAGTGATGAGCGAATCTGTCAAATATCTTTCTTAATCTCTGCATAACATATTTAATTCTATGTAGGTTGCATGAATTAATATAACAAAGTATAATTATGGTTCCAGAGTGTCACTATCAGAAGATATTTCTTGTTGGGTGCCTTCCTGGAATTGCACTGATGCAACCAGCCATGAAAGATATCTATGTCTATCTTCTCATTACCTACAGATATGAGTCATTTCAGAGGAGCTCTGAGTAATCCAAAGAAGTAAAAAGAAGAATTTATTAACTGGACTCAGCGCGTTACATGCCGGTTATTAGAAGACAGGGTAATATTTCTGAATTTCAGAACTCACACCAAAACATTTAGGGAAACAGAACCCAAACAAGATCATGTTTTTCTATTTAACAACTGATTTAACAACTGCCTCATTCACACACTGGGCAACGGGAGTGAGTATTTATTTAAACGTTTATAATGTACTTGCCATGCCAAATGATCATGCCCCGGTGTCCCCTTTTGGCAATGCAAATAGGGCAAAGCAAACTAGGCCTTTTGCAGGAAGAAACCAGGTAATTGGCCATAAAGTGATTCACCCTTTCTGTGCTGGTTCCCTTAGATCTTGTTAGACCTTGGAATAGTTACTAGGGCTCATTTACCTTCGTAAGTTCAGTTGTGGTCCCAATTTCCTTGCAATTTACTTGCAGTCAGTTGCCCATAAAACCTCTTCCATTAAAGGTACTTGTGTCAAATTGTTCTCCTAGCGCTCAGCACCGCTCAGTCTTTCCTGCCATCCATTTTGAATCGAGTGCTGGACTATTGGCGCAGGGGAACCCTGGAGCTACTGCCACTTCCTGACCAGGCGGTACCTCCAAAGTTCCCTTAACACCCAGTGTCAATAGGAGCAGCACATTTGTGCCTGAAAAATTGAGTGCAGACATCACTTGCACAGCAACCACCGGAAATGGTGCGATAATGCAGTGAGGCTTGCTGCTGTGTCTTTGTTGCTGATGTTCTCCTTTATTGCTACCATTATTATAAAAGTCTTTTTCTCCTCGTTCCTATTTACCTTATGGTAATGTTTGCACTTGTTTAAAAAATGGGAAAAGTTAATAACAAAAAGAGTAATAATAAATGTTATATTTCTGCTAGGGAAAGATATCTGTATGTTGTTCTAGAAGATCAAATCTTACAGATTTTATTAGGAAGAAAGCAATAACTGAAAACCAGACAGAATAGATCAGTCTGAAATGATATACTACATTGCTATGAAATATAGCACATTTTAACTGTGTATATGAAAAAAAGCCTAAATGGCTATAACTGTAAATAGGTTCCATTTATTGGAATGCCACCTTTCAATAAAATAATGTCACTGTTCAAAGCTTCCATGGGGCTCCAGGTTTATGAACTGCCATGCACTTATCTGTTGCCATAGTGATATTTTGGAGGACAAATATTGTTTGTCACTATAAAAAAAAATACATATAAACATTGACGTAAAATATGTATAGATTTCTAGTTTTTAGCATTATCCTAGTACATTTTCGTTCCTGTCTTGCCAACAATTGGTGTATTTTCAAATACAAGTATGCATGTGAATTATTAACACATTTATATATGGCTGTTTAGATCAGTATTATTAAGATATGAGAGATTCTGTTTCTTTTGCAGAACTATCTGCTACTCCAGGTTAGCTTGTACTGTTATATATACAGTTGGGGAGCCTTGTGTGGCAGCTAATGACTGTGAGCCATGCAGACTTCCCTATTACCAAGGTGGCAGCTTTGTGCCATGATTACACTTAAGGGTAATGTCCCACAGAGAGATAAGTCACCCGCTATAGATCTCTGCTACCGGCAACAAAGGGAATCACTGGTGGAAATGCGACTTTGGTTTTTTCTAAGTTGTGCTAAGTTTCCTCCTGCAGGCAACTTCGTACGACTTTGGAAACCGAAGCGATGCTTCGGCCTAAGAACTTAAGCAGGCAGTATGGAAGAGCTCAGAGCCAGACCAGATGGCAGGAAGGAGAGTTAGAAGTTGGTGTCAGCTCACTTTAGGTGTGAGAGATATTTAGGCTAGCCAGAAAGAACAGTCTGTTGTCCCGACGAGGAATGAGTGTTTTGGGGTAGGGCCCCTGGTCTATTGTGCACCAGTTATCGAACTGGAGCTTTCAGGAGGAACCTATGTTGTAGTGAAACAGCACAGGAGAAGCTCATGTACTGTATGCTGGATACGAAAGAGACGCAGTGGGGAAAGCTTTATTAAAGAGGACCTGTCACCCAAAGAAATAATTTGAAATTATTTTCTATTGGGTTTGTTAAGCAAAATAAACTTCACTTACCCAATTTTGCGGATTCAGTGCTGCTACCTGCTGATTACTTGTTACTTGGCGCTACAGGAGTCCTGAGCCCCCGCTTACTATGGGGGTTAACAGGGATTCCTCCCTTAATGGCGTGCCTCCACCCAGGGATGATCTTGTGGAACTATAATCCACACCCTGGGAACTTAATAGTATACGGTACCCCTCAATGGGATCCACTTACTCCTGGCTGATTTGCCCCACCCTGGGGTAATTCCTTACCAGCTTGTAGGTGATCCAAAGATACGAAGGATATCAGACATAGTTGATTGTGGTGAAACAAGTGAGCTGCTTTATTGTGACCAGAACCTCTCCAGGAGTGGCATACATTCCAACAGCAGGGCATATACTCCTTACTTCTCATTGAGAACCTTTCTCCTGTTGGGTAACCTACGGTACTCCCACCAAGTGCTCCCATCTAGGTGCTCCCCCCGGTACTCTTGCCAGGAGACACTCTCTCTTAGAGTTCTCCCCAGTACTCACGCTAGGCAGACCCACCACAGGGACCCACCCCGGTACTCACGCATAGGCACCCTCAGATCAGGACTCCTTCACTAGTGGTGACTTGATCCACCTACCTAGCCACTTTGTGCCCTGCACTCCAGCAGATGTAATGCTGGGGGATCTTAACCCCACTACCACTCCTGGAGGGGCAATATCCACCCATTCTACCTTAATGTCCTACATATCACTCCAGGAGTGATCAATCACACAACTACTATCTATTAACTGCGCCTGGGGTACACCTTTAGTGGAGCACTCCCAGGACTCAAATGTCTGACAGCACATGGCTGCTTCCCTTTATATAGTGCATAGAGGCATAGAGGCGGGGCAGGCAATATATGATTGACAGCTTGGATTTTTAAATGCCTTTATAATGAGTTTGGATGTGTTAATATAGAAATTAATTTGGGTTTCTTGTTTAATTTGAAAAGTACTTTTATTATACAGCTTTTTATGTCTGGGTGACAGGTCCACTTTAAGAGAAGATGCCCCCTCAATAGCTAATGGCAATCTGCTAGTTCAGTGCTGTCCAACTGGCGGCCCCCCTCTGTGTGGCCCCCCACCTTCTGGCTGCTTTGATGGCTTACCTTTATGTAAACTTTAAATTGTATCAGTACTGTGATTAACTGCCCCCCTGCATGGTTCTCACCTCAGATTCAGGCTGTAATCCCCCTGTATTGTTTAAAAATGTAATCCCCTGTGTTGTTCACACCTTTTAATCCCTCCATTGTTCACCCCCTGCAGTGTTCACACCTCAGGCTCAGGCTGTAATCACCCACATTGTTCCCCTGTTCACACCTCAGACATTGTAAGTACTGCCTGGACTATGCTGCCTGTGTGTATTGCACACACAGGGAGCATATGGTAGGCAGATTATGGCACATAGGCAGCATAGGGCAGGCAGAGTATGGCACCCACAGGCAGGGTAGGGCAGGCAGAGTATGGCACACACAGGCAGGGTATGGCAGGCAGAGTATGGCACACACAGGCAGGGTAGGGCAGGCAGAGTATGGCACACATAGGCAGCATAGGACAGGCAGAGTGCTGCCTGTGTGTGCCATACTCTGCCTGACCTATGCTGCCTGTGTGTGCCATACTCTGCCTGCCCTATGTTGCCTGTGGCAGGTGAACCTGGCAGGGGTTTGTTCTGGGAGTTTGTTTGGAAATAGCCATTAAATGGTCCCTAAGGTGTGTAATTATGTGCTGGGGGTTGCTGTGCTATTCACTGGGGAGGAGGAGGAGGCATATGGATATCTTAATATGACATAATATAATTCTTTCACATATGAGTGGCAGTTGATATCCCCACAGTAAGGACCAAGCATTTGGGTTTTTGCTGCACTACCACCATTGTGAAAAAATTGTGTGGTTTGAAGTGGGTGTGGTTTAAAAAGGGGAGTGGTCAAAACTGGCTTCCATTAGCGGCCCTTCACCATGTTTGCTAGAGAAATTCCGGCCCTCGGCACCGCAGAAGTTGGACAGCACTGTGCTAGTGCATTACATCCCATTACATATATTTATTCAATGAGGCCATTCACTTTTAGACAGTGTAAAAATTTGACTGTTAAATTAAACAATCTCGAAATTAAAGTCCAGGTGTCTGCACTTTAAGCAGATACACTGGTGGGGGCAGGGTCAAAATTTGAATAAATAAGACAGCACTCCATATAATTCAGTGCAATTTATTGCATAATATGCTACATCCTTATATATGTATGAGAGAGTAGTGCCAGGTATGTCTTGTTTGAAATAATATGCATAATGTTTATCGCAGCTCAGCAAAAACACAAAGGACACCATCAGATGTATGCCTTGTAGCATAACATTAACTGATATCCCCACAAGGGTGCTGCTAAGTCATGGTAAATGAGTCCTACTGTACCTTTTACCTCGTAAAATTGTTGGCCCTGCAGCATATAATGCATCTTTCTGTCATAAAGACAAGCCTAATCCCAGTCATTGAAAAATAGTATTTTACATTCAGAATATTTAAGCTTAGACATAGCAAGGAAATGTAAGTTGGAAAATGTACAAGTACCTCTCTCTCTCCCATTCAATTTCCAAAATTCTCCACTCTTGGCTTTGTGGAAAGACTGTAGAATAAAATATAGCCCTGAGAAAATGGCCTATTTAAAAACAGTTGGCAAATTGGTAAAGACCTGATCAAATGAAATTGTATTTTCAAAAGACCAAATTATCCTTATTATTGAGTCCTATAGTGGCACCTAGGGGTCAAAACTATCTTAAATTCCATTTTTTGTTTGTTTCGTTTTAGTTTTTACATGGCATTGTATTCCATGTAATGATTTTTGGGTCTCAATTTCACATTTGGCCAAAAGGAAAATCAACCTATAGGAGATCTGTTTATATAATAACTGTTGTGGCACAATGTTTATCTGCAGTTATGTTTCCCCTAACATTCTAGTTTGCCATTCTGTTAAAGTGTTGAATAAGCAGCTTAATCTAAGTGCATTTTATAAATATCATTCCCTAAATCATTATTAGAACCAGACCACAATGACAGCTCAAATCCTCCAGCAATCTATGGTATAAAAAGATGTTGCCTTTACATCTTGCTTGCACTGGTTAAGCAACAAAGACTGTACAGATTCATTTTGTTTCATTATGTGACAAAAGCATTTGACCCTTATCAGTGTCTAACACTAGTATAATCCCTATCGCTGTTGGGCAGACCTCTTCCCAACAATTCCCATTCTTCCAAGGCCCTCATAGTAAACTGATAAGGACACAGGAAACAGACAATTATTTCTGAAATTAAGATAATTAAAGATTAGCCTTGTCTCTGCTGCCTGAAATATGATGGTATTAACAGGATATTACAATTATTATTTTCCATCGTTATTAATGTAATTCATTCGTGTTAATCTGTCAATTACAATGAAAAGAAAAAATGTTTTGCTTGCTTTATTAATGCTCTTTTTTGCTTTTCCCTAAAAGCAATAGTGACTTTTTGAATACTCCAGAACTACCTACAAGAATTAGTGAGACCTCTTGTTTGCCTAGAGCCAGCAACTGATCACCCAGTCCGGGCCTGGACTCAATACATTCTTTGCTCACTTGTGTTCACTTAATGCAGTTTTATGGTGCTCACCTAGCTTTATGGTCTTGCAAAGATTTTCAACCCATTTTGAGGGATGTTTGGCTGACTTTCACTAACAAAACAGAAGAAGAACAGGGATCCTGCTGTTTTGGGTGGAGCTTTATGATTCACTTTCATAAAGGTTTCTATTTGTTATGAAAACATAGCAATTGAATTTTAATGCTTAACTGGTTCTAAACCAATCTTTTATTCTCTAACTTAAATTGGGTCAGTGATAAAAGGCTAAGAAACATTGCACTACTACATTATGTTGACCTTAGAATACCAACATAAGCAAAATAATTTATTATTCCAGCTAGCTTTCCTGAGTGGTCAAGAAGCTAGGAACTGATTTGAGTGGGGTCCAAAGCTCAGTGTGACTCAGGTTCCCTCACTATTTGGTGAAATGGCATGTTGCCTAGCTGGGAATAAGCAAGTAGGCCCAACAAAAAATTCTTGATCTCTTGTGTCAGTCTTTACAGATTCAGTTAACAAGATCTAAATGAATGAATTCTCAAAATTGATGAGCAAAATACTAACCTGTATTCCCACCCCTAATTATCACTGTTACTATTGCTGCTCTTGTACAGTTAATTATATAATTATTGCCAATAAGGCAACCAACAGAAGAGAACAATAAAAAACAGCACAGCCTCCTTTTTAAGAAAGTAAATGGAAGCAACATTGGGCAACCAATCCTTTACAGATATCAGTGACCATAGTTGGCACATTTATATAAAAGCCTTCATTCCCAGAAAAGTGGCACAACACTGGAACACTTTCCTGCTCTATTACATATCATGTTGGCATCAGTTGGCACAGTGCCCTTTCTTGTTTTTGCAATATGCCATGTTTTAACTGCTAATATAATTGAATAAATGGGGTTACATCTCTTTAAAGAACAAACTAATATTACACTGATATTTTCTACATGATTTAGAAATCATATTCTGAGGGGAAAAACTCATATCCGTCTTCTCAGCAGTCCCACAGTTTAATTTGCTGCAGTGCTTTGGTAGCGTAACTATTAAAACCTGTGGTGTTCCTCCTGGGAGAGAGATCTAAATTGCTCAGATACAAGCACAATCAATGGCAAATATGTGTTGCCTTTATGCTCCCAGGCTGCTGTTGTTTAATGTAGCTCTGCCTTACAGATGAAAGAAATGCATTTTTTTCAACACACCACCAACTAGGTTATGTCCTTGGATTTGAAAACATTTTAGAGGTTAAAAGAAAAAGAAAAAACAGCTTAATAAACCTTATGATAATCAACCAACTGTGTTTATTACTATAGAACAATTACAGAATCCATATATGTTTCTTAAACCTTTCTAGAAATTTGTGACATACCTGGGATTTAAGCAGATAATATCACACTTTAGGGCTAAATTAAAAAACATGGTAAAATGGAACCCCAATAATAAAAATCTACATCTGACCCTGTGTCACTCATCTGCATTCATGTATTCATCTGTTGGCCCCTTCACTACCAGTCAGTAGGACCTGCTGTTCTTTTTTTTTGCTCCACTCGACTGGTCTCCCCCCTGTACCTACCCAATGAGCTACTAATACCCACAAACCTCATTGAAGAAGGTGAGCTTGTATATTATAACAAACACTGTCAGTCTGCAGCATCCAGGGCTAACAAAATACATTCATGTTTTAGATTAAAAAGGGATAGATTTATAGGAACAAGATGCAATTCAGCTATTTAAAAGAGAGTATTTGAGATACTATAATGTAAGAAGTTAACATAAACAAAATGAGTTTGTTGCTCATAGTTATAGACTGGGTATCTCTTCTTAGTCTAGTTCCAAATGGAAAATTCAGAGCATCTTTTAAAAGTTGAGCTCACACCTTTAAAGGTTTAGAATTAACCCAAATGACAACACATTTTCAGTTCAATTACATTACAGTATCCATTGGATGGTATTGCAATCTCTTTCTCTTCTTTTCCCTTTCAACTCTTTACTATGCGTTGTTTCTCCTTCTTTTGTTCTGTTTTGTTTTTTAGCAAAACAACTGTATGTATATACCAATATAACATTATCGAGGGTATTAGATTTAACAAATGAATTTGTAAATTGCCTGCCTCCTTTCTCTCTGACTTATCAAGGGCTAAGGATTCAGACAGGTGATAGTACTCAGTGCCGCTGATCTTCTACTTGTTCATTTTTCAAAGGAATTCTCACTGCCCATTAAAGGACAAGGAAAGGTTAATATAAATTAAAAGTAAGTCTAAAGGCATTCTTTTTAAGTACTTACTGCATATCTAAATTCCCAGATCCCTGATTGCTTCTCTGAGATATGGTGCTGGCAGCCTACAGCAATGTGAAGACTACAGTGACATCACTGAAATCTCTCTCCCCTTCCTGTAGGTGCCAGCGGCAGCCTTCCTATTCTCTGAGCATGTGCGTAACTTGATCCTGTCTCCTGTTCTGAGCTACACATGCCCACCAGCCAATCAGAAGCGGATCTGGCAGAGGGGAGGGGGGGGAGGGAATGAAACACATGTGCAGTATGAAGCAAGGAGGGAAAGGAAGGGAGAATACCTTTTTAGAGATGGCTGCCTGTTCTAGAAAATGTGAAGTAAGTGTGACTGAGTAAATATTTGATTAGGTAAGCCAAAAGTGTGGCGTTTTTACTAAACAATAGGAGGACTATTGGGCAGTATGCTTTTTAAATTTTGACTTGCATTCTCCTTTAAAGGCCTAATTATATGTTGATACATTTTTGCTAGAAAAGGCTCACCAAGTTACCCTAATGGCAAGCACACACATAGGCCATTGTCTGCTTTTCCTCCACCTGTGTTATTCACTCACACTCCATTGGTAGGCTTTATGCCAGCTTGTGTGGAGCTACATAGATTGGAGATCAGGCATTTTTTGGGCTTATCTCCATCCTGTGTAAATTCACAGAGGTCGACTCTTGGCATGTCAATGGAGGTACAGGGGTGAGCAAATGAAAGTGGATCTGCTTTCCTGCGCCTGTGTACAAAATCTAGGTGGAAGTAACAGACCACTTTGTGTGCCTTTACCATAAGGTGATACTAAAATATAACATCAGTTCTCAGAGTTTATGCATCATTTAGATACAATCTAAATTCATCTTAGGGCAAGTTCACTTCTAAAATAGTCTAAAGTTGGGGATCTCCTTATCTAGCCCCCTCCCCCACCCCGGATTATTTGTAGTGTAGAAAGCATTCAACTCTTTATTCAAACAGTGGGGCTCATAGCAACCTATCAATGATTAGCTTTATTTCAGCCAGCTGCAGGTTGAACATTAAAAGCAATCATTTGATTGGTTACTATCGGTTACTGCCCAGGGGCAAATTTGTCCAGTATTTATAAATAATCCCCACTAAGTGACAGTTTATATAAATCTCCTGTCTGTGTCTCCTCCCCTCAAATCCCCAAATTCTCAGATGACAACCATTATGTACATAGGATATATGTTTAGCAGCGCTTCAAAATAAATTGCAGCTAGTCGAAAAATTTGCGAATCTTTCAAAAGACTTGCGAAATGGCGAAAATGTTGCACATCAAAAAAAATTGAAGCCCGCGACAATTCTTTTGACGCAGGCGACAATTTTTGGACGCGCAGCAATTTTTTCATCCGTTTCCCCCAAAAATCTGCCAATGGCGAAACGCGGAAATTCAACAAGAGTCCATGCCTGGTGAAACCTTTCACCCATCACTAATTGCAGCTTCAAATAGATGTTATTAGATTCTTCTTTTCATTACTCTTGGTTACCCTCACAAGAGACTGTAAATATGGTGTACATTAGTGTACTGCTTCACCCCCAATCTGTGCAATTGTGTATTATTATACATTACACATATCTGATTAGTAACTCACAGATTTATCTGTAGCATATCAGGAAAGACAACATTCTGTGGCCACTATATGGGAGTTTTAGAAAATGGGAGACAGCTGAGGAAAGATAATGGTGCTTTAATATTTAAGTATAGTCCACAAAAAAATTGCTTATATTTTAATGGAAGTCCCCATTAGGTGGCAATGTTGGAATGGCTATATGAGCAGCTTGAATGTATAACTGACTGCGCCCTGAGTTCTATTATAATGGTCTGAAGTGCTAAGTTGATTGTCTGAACAACCAAAAATCAGGCCTCCATTTCACAAGTCATTTTGGATATATATATTCTAATATTCTATATCAATAATCATGGGGCTGATTACAAACATAGGTGCTAAATTGCACCAGCCCAGTGACTCATAGCAACTCGTGTAAAAATCTTGCTGGATTTCTGTCCCTTCGTTTTTTTCTGCTGGTTTTGAAGAGACTATGCAATAGCAAACTGGGGCCCATCAGTTGAGTGTATTATGTATATTAGATTTCAGGGGAAGGAAAGCCTTGGAAATAATTTCTTTTTAATGAACTATAGATGAGTCAATCTTCAGATGCTGTTTCCTAGAGTAATCTCATGATCTCGGCAATAAGAAGCCTCCTGGATAGAGTACCCTCCCACCGTGTCCTGGATAGAGTACCCTCCCACCGTCTCCTGGATAGAGTACCCTCCCACCGTCTCCTGGATAGAGTACCCTCCAACCGTCTCCTGGATAGAGTACCCTCCCACCGTCTCCTAGATAGAGTACCCTCCCACCGTCTCCTGGATAGAGTACCCTCCCACCGTCTCCTGGATAGAGTACCCTCCCACCGTCTCCTGGATAGAGTACCCTCCCACCGTCTCCTGGATAGAGTACCCTCCCACCGTCTCCTAGATAGAGTACCCTCCCACCGTCTCCTAGATAGAGTACCCTCCCACCATCTCCTGGATAGAGTACCCTCCCACCATCTCCTGGATAGAGTACCCTCCCACCGTCTCCTAGATAGAGTACCCTCCCACCGTCTCCTGGATAGAGTACCCTCCCACCATCTCCTGGATAGAGTACCCTCCCTCCATCTCCTGGATAGGGTACCCTCCCTCCATCTCCTGGATAGGGTACCCTCCCACCTCACTGTATTGGGCTTTAGAGCAGGGATCCCCGACCTTTTTTACTTATGAGCCACATTCAGATATGAAAAGTGTTGGTGAGCTACACAAGCATGAAACAAGTTCTTTGGGGATGTCATATAAGGACTGTGATTGGCTATTTGGCAGCCCCATGTGGCCTACTGGCCTGCAGGAGACTCTGCTTGGAGTAAAACTGTGTCTCTGAGCTTCCAAAACTTGCCTCCAAGCCAGAGATTTAAAAATGGGCACCTACTTTGAGGTCACTGGGAGCAACATCAAAGGGGGTGGTGAGCAACATGTTGCTCATGAACCACTGATTGGGGAGCATTGCTCTAGAGGGACAGAGCGCCCTGAGATAAAAAGGTTAAAAGCACCACAGCCGTCTTTTCCAAACTTCAAAACAGGGCTGAACTATGTTTGCTGTTCACTAAAACATTTGTACCGGGTTCCCTCTATAGTGATCTCACCATGTGTCCACTTGTCTTGATTGACAGAAATAAAACTGCATGCAATCTTTAGAGTCACTTGTACAAAACTCAGCTTATGGTTCAAGGGAATGAGTTTGTAGAACAATGCAGACTTCCTGCTGTTAGGTGCCCGGAGACATTAGCAGTAAAAGGAAGCATTTTGCAGAGATTCCTGCTACTCAATCTCCATAGATTCAAACTCCACTAGCCAAACAGCACTCAGCTCTATTAGCCTATTAGGTGGTTAATAAAAGCCAACAGATGTTTCAGGAGCCTGTAAGCTTATAGACATTTCCAAGAAGCAAAAATCCTGGTTTCTGGGCTTAATATATTAATATTAATAGCTTCCTCTGAGCCAACATTCCCCAGTTTTATCCAGTTTAATGTCATTTGATATGTTTTCTTCAGGTGGATTTTATCAATTCCACAAAAAGCAATATATATATATATATATATATATATATATATATATATATATACATATATCGACAGAAATACTTATATATGTATAGATATATAAACATAATCATATTCAAAACAGCTAATTAAAATGTTAATTAAAACCTTTTACACGTGGAATCATTTGGCTGACCTACTTTGCATGTGGGTAATGCACAAAATTTGTCGTTGAAAGCAAAATTTGCTATAAACCATATGTATTTCTTAATTGGAGTTTTAGGCTGATCTTTGCTGCCGACAGTTTAATAATTGATGGCTGTTAGCAATGCTGACTCTAGTAAACTGCAGCAAGACTGAGTATATATTGATATACTGCTAATCGCAATAAACTGGGCCATCAACTGATCGCACAATTCTGATGGCCAGATTTACTTCCATTCTGTTCTATAAAGTGCCTCTTTTACATTTACTGACACACAGACACGACTAGCAGATGGTTAAATAAAATGCTTGGGAAAGCAATATATACTTTCTGTTGAGTTGACTTTACAGTAAGAATTAAAAATATAAAAACCAAAAAGCTTACAAAACAATTAACCAAAATTTAAAAAAATGAGACATTACTTACTGTTCTTATCAATATTTATTTCTTGTGTAAAAACAAATCCAGATGTTTAGTCTTTTAGGTTTGTATTTGGACAAATAAATGGGCAGTGTTGGTTATCACAATGAGTCTCAACGGAACAGTCATTAAGATGTTTCTGTTCACTGAGGTTACACCAAATACCAGAAATATTTTATTCCAACAGATTATATTTTATATTAAAAATACCACAGGTTTACATAGGGTTGAGCTTATTTACCCATTTGGAATGTATTTGAAGTTGAAAGAACCATTTTTAAATACACGTAGGTAATAAAATTTGACCTAGCAGGTACTGGCCAGCTTCCTGGCTCTGTGACTAGGGTATATATCTGGAATAAATCTATAAGGCTGGCTCGTGTACATTGGCTATTGGCCTGTGCTAAGCCCTTTCCCTTGGCACCTTGTTGCCGACTTAGCTATAAGTTCTGCTGTTTACTTGCTCTTCAAAAGTTCTTCAGGCACAGAGCAGGAGAATGTGGGTTAGCTCCATTGTATATGGTATCTTTTGGTCTCTTTTATGCTTCTTCATATGTGAGATTCCTTATATGAGAGATTTATGCTTTGGATAACATAGTAACATAGTAACATAGTAAGTTGGGTTAAAAAAAGACATTCGTATATCACGTTCAACCATAATGACTATCTATAACCTGCCTAACTTCTAGTTGATCCAGAGGAAGGCAAAAAACCCCATCTGAAGCCTCTCTAATTTGCTGCAGAGGGGAAAAAATTCCTTACTGACTCCAAGATGGCAATCGGACCAGTCTGTGGAACAACTTGTACTAGAAACTTGTACTATGAACTTGTACTATCTCCCATAACCCTGTATTCCCTCACTTGCTAAGAATCCATCCAGCCCCTTCTTAAAGTTATTTAATGTATCAGCCAGCACGACTGATTTGGGGAGGGAATTCCACAGCTTCACAGCTCTCACAGTATATAAACGGAACCTCCCTTCTTCTAAACGGATTGGATGCCCTTTTGTCCTTTGGAAGGATCTACCGGTAAATAAAGCATTAGAGAGGTTATTATATGATCCCCTTATATATTTATACATAGTTATCATGTCACCTCTTAAGAGCCTCTTCTCCAGTGTAAACGGACCCAACTTGGCCAGTCTTTCTTCATAACTGAGACTTTCCATACCCTTAGCTTAGTTGCCCTTCTCTGGACCCTCTCTAACTCAATAATGTCCCATTTGAGCACTGGAGACCAAAACTGAACAGCATATTCTAGATGGGGCCTAACCCCCTCCTCCCGTGAATCTATACCCCTTTTAATACAGCTCAAAACCTTGTTTGCCCTTGCAGCTGCTGCCTGGCATTGCTTGCTACAGCCAAGTTTATTATCTACAAGGACTCCAAGGTTCTTCTCCATTATGGATTTGCCTAGTGCAGTCCCATTAAGGGTATACAGGGCTTGCATATTTTTACATCCCAGGTGCATGACCTTACATTTATCCACATTAAATCTCATCTGCCACTCAGATTGCCAGTTGGTCAAGATCCTGCTGCAAGGATGCCACATCCTGGATAGAATTGACTGGTCTGCAGAGTTGTGTGTCATCTGCAAACACTGATACATTACTCATAATACCCTCCCCTAAGTCATTTATGAACAAATTAAACAAAAGTGGACCCAGTACAGAACCCTGAGGGACCCCACTGAGAACCTTACTCCGAGTAGAGAATGTACCATTAACAACCACCCTCTGTACCCAATCCTGTAGCCAGTTTTCTATCCATGTGCAAACGACTTCACTAAGACCAATAGACCTTAGCTTAGAAAGCAGTCGTTTGTGGGGAATGGTATCAAATGCTTTGGCAAAATCCAAATAGATTATATCTACTGCATCCCCACTGTCCAGCTTCTTACTTACCTCATCATAAAAAGCAATTAAATTGGTCTGACATGACCTGTCCTTCATAAAGCCATGCTGATTACTGCTCATAATGCCATTCTCCACTACATAATTTTGTATGTGATCCCTTAATAAGCTTTCAAATAACTTGCCCACCACGGATGTCAAACTTACAGGCCTATAATTGCCAGGCTGAGATCTTACTCCCTTTTTAAATATAGGAATGACATTCGCCTTCTTCCAATCCCTAGGTACCATACCTGATGAAAGCATTTTATTCAGGTCCTTTTCTATTTATATAACAGTCTTTCATTCAAACTATTCCCTGGTTGAAGAACAATTGAAATTGTCTCAGAATATCACTCTCATGCTAAAAGTTAACTCAAAGGCAAACAACCCCTTTAATAGTAGTGCAGGAGCTTTATATGTTCTGCTCTGGCTGTTATCAAACATGGATTTTCTGGCAGGAAGACCTAACATATCCAACACTTCACAGCATTAGGATTATACATGTGTGTGGGTATTGATTAAGGTAATTTAAAAAATGGTTCCCACTGCCACCCTAGTCAATATTTGGAGAATTAAAAGTGTCTGTAATTAAAATTTACATCAGTTTTCTTGCCTTTTCTATTTGCAGCCACTTTATTTACATGTGAAGGTCTGTATCATACTCTCTCTGTACATACTACATTTACATGCCTGTCACCTTACAATATCTGGAAAGTTTAACCTATTGGCTTTAGCTTATAGTACAAATTTCTGATTCTACAGCACTTGTGCAGTGCCCAGGACACACAAAGGCGCCATGGGGAAGAATAAGAATATGTTGGCGCTGCACTAATAAGCAAATATCCAAGTTTAGCCGAATTCACAGCCTTTGGTTTAAACAAATCCTTCACAAATGTTTTTGAGTAGAATCTTTTTTTTTTTTTAAGTTCAGTATTTATGTAAATCCTGCAATAAGATCTCACTGCCTTGGCATGATTGGTGCAAGCCGATGGTTTTAATTTCAAACGAGTGATGAATTTATGAGCCTGTGAATGTTTTATACATATTGATGTGAGCAATCTGCATCTGTTTGGGAGACATGAATGATAATAAAATGTGCATGGTTATTATGCAATGCAGCAAAATGGTCTCCTGTGAATGACACATTATGTATCATGCACAAAATAAAACAAGCGGAAATAAGTGCACACAGTTTGTTGTATTGAACACAATTTCAGCCTATCATCTTAAGGACGTTAATGTATTCTATCAAGCAAAAATCAGTTTTCATACATTTATGAAAGGTATGTTCTATGTGGATACAGAAAACAAAAATGAAAATGTACTTATCATTTCATTTATTGTTTTACTTGCTCTTATTTTTGTTTTTTCTTTTGTTCCAGGGAAAAGCAAACTGTATTAAGTAATAGTAGTTGAGGTGCAGTCTAATTAACTTTAGACCAAGGGTATTCCGGATTAGGGATGTAGCGAACCTAAAAAAAAAACTTACACCAAAAAGCGTGAATATTCGCGAACTTTGCGAACCCCATAGACTTCAATGGGAAGGCGAACTTTAAAACCTAGAAAAGTCATTTCTGGCCAGAAAACTAATTTTAAAGTTGTTTAAAGGGTGCCACGACCTGGACAGTGGCATGCAGGAGGGGGATCAAGGGCAAAAATTTATCTGAAAAATACTTTGTTGACACAGCGTTGCGTAAAATCGCAAAGGCAGCTGGCAGACCTAGCGGCAGTTTTTGCTATTTCGTGCTATTACCACCATGGAAACTGGATTTGCTGAAAAACGCCATGTGTGGCTTGCATGGCGTTTTTAGGCTGAGAAAAACTGTAGCGGAAAAACGCCACGCGAACCCAAATTGCGAACATACGCGAAAAGTTCGCGAACTTGCGCGTTCGCGAACACCCAATGTTCGCGCGAATTAGTTTGCCGGCGAACAGTTCGCTACATCTCTATTCCGGATAAGGGGTCTTTCCGTAATTTGGATCTCCATACCTTAAGTCTACTAAAAAATCATTAATTAAACCCAATAAGATTGTTTTGTGTCCAATTAGGATTAATTATATCTTAGTTGGGATCATGTACAAGGTACTGTTTTATTATTACAGAGAAAAAGGAGTCTATGGGAGATGGGCTTTCCGTAATTTGGAGCTTTCTGGATAAAGGGTTTCCGGATAAGTGATCCCATACCTGTATATATATCAACAGAAAGATTAGCTAGGTAGATAGGTAAATAGATAGAAATCTTTAGATAAGATAGATAGATAGATAGATAGATAGATAGATAGATAGATAGATAGATAGACAGACTGATAGATGATAGATAGATAGATAGATAGATAGATAGATGATAGATAGATAGATGATAGATAGATAGATAGTTGATAGATAGATAGATAGATAGATAGATAGATAGATAGATAGATAGATAGATAGATAGATGATAGTCCTCATTATCTCCTCCCTCAAGTACAAACTAAAATGTCTTAGTTGACATCTCTGCAGAACCCAAATTCCTTGGATTCCCTAACCTTAGATAGCATGAACTGTCAGAATCAATATCAGTTCAAGAACATAACCATTAAAGGTGCTCTTCATAGCTCATGTTAACAACCCAGCTTCATAAGGTTCAGACTAAGATAGGCCCTGGCATTTCCCTTCCCATTAAGCTTTTTCAACTGGATGATAGTTATAACTAGTGTGGCTTTATAAGTGCATGTAATGAACTGGAATTAAGACAACAGTGTATGTACAAAAATGTAAATCAGTTTGAAATATGCTCCCTTTAACAGTTTCTACTTTCTGTGTTTAGTTCATGAAGACATATTATAAATGGTCAGAACAAATCTTTATTCAGGGAAACCCATTAAAATAGAAGCAATTTCCAGTTATCTGCTAGTTACACTGCGCCCACACATACATACCGCAGATGTTTTTGTGTTACTGTTTATCTGATAAATGTAAGTGTCTTCTTCTCATTGTCCTTGGGAGCGTTGGATGTTGACTGGTTTCATAATATTTCTGTATTTCAGGGGTTATATGATAGCAATTCTTGTTACTGATTAATCCTTCACTAATCTGCCCACCACATTTTTGGATTATTCTTCACATGTGTGGGGAGGAATCTGTGGTCACACCTATCCAAATATGGCAATGATGATAACTGGAACCAGTTTGGAATATGATACAGACCATGGATCCCTTTAATTCAATAGACTAAACATTGGGTTTGAGGCTTTCGGAGAGCAGCAACTTTTACTAACAAAATTGTTCATTAAAAAAAATATTTTTTCCTCATCTTAAACTGTATTTGTATGAATAAAAATATTCTCAGAGCTGTATTTCAGCTAGGACTGTGGTCTTTGACCATTGTTCTTACACTAACATCATTGATTTTGTGCCTAAGTAAGACTATATTGCCCTAAGCCGGCTGGCATTATTTCTTGAAAACCTATGCTATGCATATTATAATAGTTATTATACATACAATATAACTATACATACAAATATAAATGTACAAGGTTTCTGTTTTTATTCTTAGCTCATCATCAAACTAAGCATAAACAGAATAGATACCATAAATGTACTATTTTTATTATTACTGTCTATAACTGGAGGCCTTCCAGCTTAACAAAGTTGTAAACACAAAATGCTTTCCTTAAAGGGGCAGTAGATTATCTCATTCAATGTGACTTCAATAGGGCTTAAGTCGAAACATACTTTTTATCCTATAGTTTTAATCATGAAAAATCCATGGTTTTTGTTATATCTTGAGCTAAACGAGGCAAGCAGGGAAACTGAAGCTGTTCCATGTTGGTCCTTGTGAGATAATTAGATTTCCAGTGCACAGATAACTCCCTTTTCCCGTTGGACTACTGCTAATGAAATGGTTACAACAAAGGGATAGATAAACTGATCACCAATATACAACACCCTCCCTTAAGGGCTCTGGCACACGGGGAGATTGGTCGCCCACGACAAAACTCCCTGTTCACGGACGACTAATCACGAGTCTTTTTCGGGAAATCGCGCCGCCGCGTGTGCCATCCCGTCGGCGAATTACATGTTCACCGGTGGGATGGCAGGGGAAGGCAACTCGGGGAGATTAGTCGCCCGCGAACAGGGAGTTTTGTCGTGGGCGACTAATCTCCCCGTGTGCCAGAGCCCTAAAGGGAGGGTGTTGTATATTGGTGATCAGTTTATCTACCCCACAAGGATCAAACATGGAGAAACTTAAGCCTTATCCATTGCACTCAAGTAGAACAAATAGTGGGCCCCGCTGGCCTAGAACTAATCCCTGCTGGGTGCTCTGGGACCCGCATGTCCCCCTCTCCCTGGTAAAAGGAATAAGTCGACATATAGTTGCTGCCTTTATTATGCTGCCAAAGTTTTATATTTCTGCGTTATATAGCACATTAGAAGTTCATATTTCAAATATTAATATACCTTTAAAAAATAGTGCTTCTGTTTACTCTTTTTCATCTTTCATTGTTAATTTAGCTACATGCATTTTAAAGCAACAGTTAAGTAAATGTTAATGTGTCTTTCAGGTAAAGTGTAATTGATCCTGCTTTTTCTTGTGGGGGGTATAAATCAATACTTCCTGCCATAAACATAAGGCCCTTCTGTAGTTTGCCAGAAAGCAAAGAGAAAAACTCACACAAGCACCAGGAAATTATTCATCCATTGAAGCACTGACTTTTTCAAAAGAAAATTAAAATATTTATATTCAAGCCCCAAACTACAGAGAGTGGAGCCAGGTTAGAATATGCTCCATGTACAGTGTAGCTGCACTCAGGCCAAAGCTGTGCTGGTTAATACAGCTAGACACAGAAGTGCATAGGAGAGGATCCGCTTCTCTGCCTGCCTACAAAATGCAGATAAAGAGAAGGTGACCCTATGCTTCATGTACATTTGCCCTTACAAATAACACAGTGAATGTGTACTGGAAAGTTGCTAGTGATTAGATTTTCTTTTATTAGGCAAAATTTCATTTTTGGTGTAAAATCCCCTTTAATTTATAACCATTTAATAAATTGTCTATATAAAAAGGGTTCATGAATTTAAAAGCCTAGCTACCCACAAACCAGCTCTCCTTGGTTGAAGTGGTGGTTGAGAACGTACTGGACTTACATTGCGGCAACATTTAGGGGAACTAGAACGTACACAGATAAGGGCTCATTTACAAAAAATGGTGCAAGAAGCAAACTGCAAAAAAACCCCACAAACACAAAGACACAAAGTGCAATGTTTTTTGCGCATTCATCCTTGCCCTATTGAAATTTTTAATGCAGTGCAAGGTTCAAGGTTCAGTGAGCATGTTACACCTGCTAACGCTACAGGCACAAGTGTTCCATGCACATTTACACCCCTTAGCACTACAGCCCTTGTGCATGTAGATTTGGTAAATCAGCCATATCATCTGCTGGTGGGGAAAAAAACACCATTTAGACACAGGTGGAGCGGCTCCACTCTCTGTTGCTATGCTGATCCTGCTGATGTCAGTTTAATGCAAGCTGAGTGCCGAAAATGTCAACCATAATCAATAGACAGGAAATTATTCTACAGGACCGCCATAGAATCAGTTACATCATGTATGGCAGCATGGCATCGCTAATACAGGAGTATGTGCCATTGTTCCAATGACTATTTCAGTTGACTCCAATAGAGTATTATTATTATTATTATTAACATTTATTTATAAAGCACCAACATATTCCGCATCGCTGTACAATGCGTGGGTTTCATACATTGGACATACAGAGTAACATATAAAGCAATCAGCAATCAGAGGTGAAGAGAGCCCTGCCCAAAAGAGCTTACAATCTGCAAGAGTATTGCCAGGTCATAACAGGCAAACATCAAGCTATAATTCATAAACAAACTTAAAAAAAAAATTTAGCTGCACAAAAACAGTTTTAAAGTTTTAATGGAATAAATACCCAATGAAAAAATGCTAAATTGGAGGAAAAATAAAATTTTCATCTACTTGCCCCTAATATTCATTTACAGTCTAACAACTGTTCTATTAAATCAGTTAATTAAAAAACAGAAAAATGAAGTGAAGATGCATCTAGTAGCACTATCATAAAACACACCCCCAAGAAGTTCCAGATTTACATTTAATGCTCCACTGGGCACATTTATTAACATAGGTTCTAAATTAAACCAACATAGTTCCCCATAGTAACTGCTCAGATCCATCATCTTTTCATGGAGGCTGAAAGCAAACTGCATTTCTACTGTTGGGCTCTAGGAGAAATTAATGCGATAACATGGTCACCTGAATTGACATATGACAGTTTTTATGTTTTATTTGTTCAGTTCTAAAATGTTTGTATTATTTGGTTGGTGTTGAAGAAGGTGCCACACCTACACAGATCCGAATTCCTTAGGCTAGGACTGAGAAACTATAGGGAAATTGTATGGACATGCCAAGTAACATGTCCCAGAGGTGACAGTCATCTAGATGAGGCAATAAAGCTCTTCTGTCATAAATAAAACTGAAGACAAGTTTCCCAAGCTACCCAGAAGCCATTTCTCTGGCATCTCTCCTTGGTTAAAGTGGCAGTTGAGGACTGACTGAAGCTAGATTAAGGCATTGCGGCAGCATGTGGGGAAACCCAAACAAACATACCAAAGTGCAATATCACTGACATGCCCAACCTTTGTAAATGAGGGCCATAGACTCAATTTGTTTGTATTTATTTCACCAGTAACTATAGAGGTTTAGCAAAGAGCCGCACCTCCTACCCACATACCCATACACAGGTAATGTCCAGGTATTATTTCCTGCTTTGGGACTACAGGCACCAGTTCACTCTTAGAAACAGATTTCTGGGGCTCAATGAGATTATTAGTACTGTATTGTTATCCACAGGAAGGAGAGGGAGATGAGGTGGAGCAGGAGCTCCCTCTGTTAGTCACAGAAAACAACTGTAGCTATCAACTAAATTGAAACATTGCTCCTATGTACTCATGATAAACTGTTTTAGCATATTTATGCATATTAATATTATATCATTAGGGTTAGTTGTTATTCAAACTGAGTTTTCTCTTCTAAGAGATAAGTCCATGAAAAAGGTAAATGTTTTAAAGTTAAAGAGGTATTAGAGGAATACATAATATCCATCTTTAGATGGGATGCTCTTGTTAACAGGACTCTCCTTGTAAGACTTGTGTTTGTTATAAATGGTGGTAAAGTGCTATGGTAATTATGAAAAACAGAGGCTATAAAAAACAGACAGGCAACCTCACTGAAACTTATGGCCTTGACAAGAACATAGATACAGATAAAAACATAATATATATCATGTATGTATCTATATATATATATATCTATATATATGTAGATCAATATCGTTAAACTAGGTTGTATAATTATGATTGTATAACACACAAGAGCCATGAATTTCCTGTAAATTATATTCTTATAAACAGTACATAGTGATGTCATTAGTTATAAGTGGTGCTTAATTATGTAATTTGTCACATGACTCACTGAAACTAGAACAGCCAATGTACACATCTTGTAATATATGATGATATCAGAACTCATCTCAGAATTTCATGACCTGTATAAAAGCACTTGGCCTTCAGCCTTCAGCCTTTATATGGTCATAGAACTCCTCAGATATTTTCCTTGTATTTTACAATAAGGGATACATCATTGTGTATCCCTTATTCATGCTGCCCCTTACATCATGCTGCCCAACTTATAACATGTATTGGGCCACTTCATTCTCAAAAAGTGTGCTCAAGGGCCAGATTAAATTAAAGTGATAATGGCAAACAGTGAAGTCTGTGGAGCCTTTGGGTAGACCAGGGGCCATAAAAATCATTTACAGGGCCACGTCTGGGCCTCTAGTTGGACAGCCCTGCCTTAACTGAATAAAATCAAGTGAATATGAAGCCATAGGGGAAGATGATTATCAATGACATGGCTATAGGCCCCTGCAGCATCATCTGAAGCTTATGTCTTTTGAAAAAGATGATCTGTTTGGACATGTATATTGAAAGTATACATCAATCAGACCCTAACAGGTCCTCTATATTTCTGCCCCCAGCTCACTACTGCTCAACTCCACCCCTCAAAAACAAACTAATGTTGACACCCAGCAGCTCTAAGTAAATGTTATCCCCTGACTCAAGCAAATAATCAATCACAAAATATTATCTTTGTAGGAAAACAACAAGAAAAATCAAACATGCAGTAATGATGGTGGAAGGCCAAAAGTCGCAGTTATGATGGTGGAAAGGCCAAAAGTCTTTTTATTGGGAGATAATATGTAACAATAATGAGGCGATACCCTAGGCAGTATAATTCCCATGATTCCTACCCCCAGTGGAAGCCTTGTTTTTCAATCAGAGTATAAAATAATGTGATTTAGCATTAATTATGACAACTACAGAATTCTGACAAAAACATTTAGATGAATAAAAGTAGAACTAAAACCCAATGAACATATTACAGTATAAAGGGATAGTGTCATCGTCATAATCCAGTGCCATTGTTGATACAAAATATAACATTTTTAATATATTTATGTATTTTTTAATTCTTCAACCAGAGCTCTGTTTGTTTGGTTTTTTTTTACTTTCAAAGCTAAAATCAAACAAAGATCTCCCTAGACACCACTGCAATAAATGTAAATATGCCTTTCAGATAAAGGGCAAGCAAGTGGCAGTCTCTTGCATACTAATTGGCCTTTCAATACTTCCTGACACTAGAATGACAATGGGACAGCTCACTGGTCAGAGTGACAAGAATGATACTCTGACTGCTGTATCGTGGAGAAACTACAGGAGGAAGGGTAGCAAATTGCTGGTTAATGTATATAATAGCTATTCTCTTCCAGGAAATTAGCTGATCATCAGTTTTCCGTTAGTATAAGCATCAGATGAAGTGTGTAAGCCTCTCTCCTCTAAATTATGTCATAATTGATGTTCACTAGTAGAGCGTACTGTGTGTGCTTCTGAGAAGATACTAACAGAGAAACATACCTGTAATGGAGGTAGAAGCTAAAAAATAGGAGCATTAATTGTATCACAGTTGCAGCAGATTGCATGGAATGAGGCTGCAAGAGATGTGCATGAATATAAATACTGCCCTGAGCAGGATGTATTTAATGGCCACAGTAAAACTACTGAAAACAGCAAGCTGAAAAGTCCTATTAGGAAGATATTCTTATGAAGCTGGATAAATTATGCATTTCTACTGCTAAGCAATTAAGTAATAAAAATACCCATGTCTTTAAAATATATCATCTACTTTATTGTAATGCATTTTCATTCTTTAAACTAAACCCTTAATATTATACCTACACATAGCATAATGCTACACATGGCATAACAAATCTTCTGTTCCAGATCCACTTATTATTCTTACAATGAGCCTGCATTTCCAGTTGATGATGAGGATAAGGACGAATAAAGACATGTTGCCAAGGACATTATTTCAATGCAGAGAAAGGAAACGTATGAGCACAAAGTGAGAATAAATGAACCACCTGGAGACAAGGGAATAACTAAAGAGGGGGCAGAAGAAGCAATGTTACTGCTACCCTAGAAGGCCTCGCAGACACCAAATATTTGGCAAATACAATTTGCAAATGGACAGATGGAGTCAGAAACAGATCAGCATTAAAGAACATTCAACAGACTCATAATCAGATCATGGCTATGGTCAGGAAACACAGGCTGTAGGCCAAAACCATAGAATAAGAGCTCAACTAGAAATAGGAACAAGCAAGTTAGAGCTCAAGATGGTCATAAGTCCAATCAGTAATAAATAAAAACAACTTGCAGGTCATGATGACAGGAAGAACACCTAGAAATTCACTGCTAGAGACCTATAGCAGAGTATGCCCAGCTAGGGCTTTTACTGAGATTGACCTGCATCAAGCAAAGCAATGGTGTAACCTTCAACCCTGTTTTCAAAAGATTTGAGACACTAAGGGGCAGATTTACTAAGACACGAACGCTCGAAGCGTTCGTTCGAATGCTCCAAGCGTATTTTCGCCGAATTTTTCATCGCCCGCGCAACTTTATCCGTACGCTGGCACAAAAAAATCGGAAAGGTTTTCCCGCTGTTTACAATCATTCTGTACGAAAATTTCGTCACTTTCGGATTGCCAATAATATATAATCGTGACTAATACGATTGTTTCGGAAGCATTTTCGTGATATTTGCGATCTTCAGAAATTTTCGTATCCAATCCGAATTTATCCCATTCGGGATTCGAACTTGTGATTTCATGAATCTGCCCCTAAATGTATATAAAAAGAGTATGGGATGATTTGAAAATCACAAACCACCTATAAAGTAAAACACCTATAAGTAAAGACGGGGAGGAGTACCCCACTCTGTGAAACACTGCACCGGTATTTATTGCAGCAATTAAAGAAATTGCAAAGAAATTGGGGATTTTATAACCTACAATACATCATTTCATTAAAAGATTAAAAGAATCCAGAGAAATCTCTGTATGCAAGGGACAAAGCTGAAACCAATATTGGATGGCCATGATCTTTAGGCCCTCAGGCTTTACACAGTGTTCCAATTATTTTGGAAATGGGGTTGTACATTGTGCAGCTCTATTAACCAACTCCAATTGCTTCAGTCTGTAGTAAAATGCATGTAAAGGTGTAATTATGTACACACGGGTAAGCATTCTTTGTGTATTGTATAAAGGGGAAAGCGGGAGTAAGGGGCAGATCCAGTAGAGTGTCTGTGGCAAATGTGATGTATGGACTCACATGACTAAACTGGTTTGGAGTGGATCTTTTTCATACAAAATCCTTGGCATTCAGGTGATGAATGGCATAGCATACAGAAGTAATGAAATATATTCACTGGTTCTGGAAATGTTAAATTATGTGTTTTTGTTTAATTGAGTTTTACATTTTTTGGTGTCTGCTGGTACCAAATTCGAAATGATGGATTTCACTTGGACTTCCCAAATAGATGGGCATATTGGTCAATAACAGTGTTGTTGCTTACACCTTTTTCAGGCTGAAATCTGTCCTGTGGGTGCAGTGCCAGTGCCATTAAAGACAATGGAATGAATCCAGGGTTGTGCTGGGCATTTTCCAGGCTGCAGGCCTCCTTTTTGGCAGCGTTCAAAGCTGTGACTTTGTTATTTTCTAGTTAATTATGAAACAACCAAAAAAATAACAAATTAACAATTTTGTCCATACAGGTAAATCCCAAAACAGGAATTTACAGGATTATAAACCAGTCAAACATTAATCCATTCCTTGCTAATAGGAATGTGTGTAATCCCTGTTTAATACAATAGCACACTTATGCATTTGAATAGTCTGTTCATGGAACCTTTGGCACTTTTCATCAGACAGTCATTTTTCATCACATAATATATGCAGCCAGAAGCAGAGCACACATCAATATGCCACTGTGGAAGACAAGCCTAAAATCAGAAAACAGTTCTCGCTGCGAATTTTGCTTTGTTTAACATAAATATATCTATACATATTATTCTAGAGGTGACTTTTACTTTTATTTAAAAAAGATGGATTTTCCTTTTTATTGCATGTGCATGAGGTGCTTGTAGCCAGTGGTTTAGCTGCTCAGGGTACAGCCAGTTTTAGCCTGTGGGAAAATTTAGAACCAAAGAAAAAAATTTCCATTCAGGGACATCCCTTTGCATCTGACCAAGAAAGAATTTAGTCTGCTTCCAAATGAAAGGCCCAAGGCAGCCATACATACACTGATCCCATATGCCACCTTTCCAGTCAGGCCAGTACCAAACATGGGGAAATTTATGCCATTGGGTTTGCTAGCCAAATCCTTTACTATCCTCTCCCTTAGTCAATAATACACAACAGCCATAAATACTCTGTAAATAATATCCTTATAAACAGTGCTTAGTGATGTCATCAGTTATAATCAGTGCTTTAATTTAGTGTCATCAGTTATAATCAGTGAAGTTATTTGGGTCATATGACTCACTGAAACTTGTGTATTATAATAAATAATTTACCCCCTGTTGAAAAATATGAGAATATCTTAGGGCTGATTCACTAAAGTGCGTTAAAACGTGCATTATTTATAGCATGCGTTAAAATTTTTATTGCGTCTAATTTTTTGCGTCTTAACACACGATTCACTAAAAGCTTTCTTGCGTTAATTTATGCGCAATGCTGCTTGCATTATTTTAGTCGCGAAGATAATTTTTGTGCGGTATTTGACACAACGAGCGCTAATCAACGCACCGCGTACAAATATTTGCCGCGTGCGAAAAAACACACGCCATGTTAGCCATACATGCCATTACTTTTGGAAAATTACTGTACTGAAAATGCCCATTTCCCTGCAAACTGGCGGCTGCATCACTCTAGGGCCAACACAGACTGAATAAATCCCACTGCAAAGTCCATATTGTGTTGCCAAAAGCTCATTAACTGTACTTTTCTATAATTACTGCCTGCCTCAAGTAGGTGTTAATTTTTGCACAGACAAATGCGATATTTAGTGCTTCTAAGTGTTTGTGAATCATGCGTTAGAGTTATTTCGGCGCGCAAATTAACGCATGTGGTCGCGCAAAATGTAACGCATGCGATACAGGTAATACTGTAGTGAATCGCGCGTTAATTTTTGCGTCAATTTTACCGCAAAAAAGCGTGAAATAAAAATTAACGCAGCGAATCAGCCCTCTTGTCACCTAGGAATTCAATATATTTTTTACAAAAGGGGGGTACTTTCACTGTATAATTCCCTTATAAATTAACAAGTAGCCAGAAGGCAGGGGTTTGAATAGTGGCAAGGTGTGAGGGTAGGGTTCGTACACTGCTACTAGCTCACTTGCACTGCTGTTTTGTAACGTTAAACGGCGCACAAGAAACTGTTATGCAGTAAATGATCAAGTGTCCACTCTTATTACACAGCATGGAGGTTTTATTGCAGGCAAAACAATCCTATTTAGTTTATTTAATGTTTAAATGGTCCCTACTGGACTATGGAATAAAAAACATTCTTATATAAAATAGGACATTGGCTTCCAACAAATAGTTTATTTGTAGGTGCTGGATGAGCAAATACAACGTTCAAATATAACAAAGTATTTTCACTTTATTACCGTATATACTCGAGTATAAGCCGATCCGAATATAAGCCGAGGTACCTAATTTTACCGAAGAAAACTGGAAAAACTTATTGACTCGAGTATAAGCCTAGGGTGGGAAATGCAGCAGCTACTGCTAAGTTTCATCAAAATAAATACCAATAAAATTACATTAAATGAGGCATCAGTGGGGTATATGTTTTTAAATATTTATTTCAAATAAAAACTGTAAACTAGCTCTGTAAGTGGAGGGTCAACAAAAACAATTTTTTTATCAACAATGATACCTTAAGGGGCTGATTTACTAACCCACGAATCCGACCCGAATTGGAAAAGTTCTGACTTGAAAACGAACATTTTGCGACTTTTTCGTATGTTTTGCGATTTTTTCGGATTCTTTACGAATTTTTCGTTACCAATACGATTTTTGCGTAAAAACGCGAGTTTTTCGTATCCATTACGAAAGTTGCGTAAAAAGTTGCGCATTTTTCGTAGCGTTAAAACTTACGCGAAAAATGCGCAACTTTTCGCGTAAGTTTTAACGCTACGAAAAATGCGCAACTTTTACGCAACTTTCGTAATGGATACGAAAAACTCGCGTTTTTACGCAAAAATCGTATTGGTAACGAAAAATTCGTAAAGAATCCGAAAAAATCGCAAAACATACGAAAAAATCGCAAAATACCGATCATTACGAAAAAAACGCAATCGGACTCATTTCGACCCGTTCGTGGGTAAGTAAATCAGCCCCTAAGAGTACTTAATCAGCAACCAAGCTAAAACACAAAGAGTTAAAATCCTTCAAAAACTATATATAGTTTATAAAGAATATAAAGTGAAATGTCTAGTGCAGAATGGGACAGGTGAGAATAGTAGATTAAGATGCATTTGGGAGTGGGCCATGGCACTGGAGGGTCTGGTTGCAAGTTGCCTAATTTGCACGCAAAGGACAGAGGGTGCTAGTCTGGAGGGACCCAGACTCGAGTATAAGCCGAGGGTGACTTTTTGAGCACATTTTGGGTGCTGAAAAACTAGGCTTATACTCGAGTATATACAGTACATTAGTTCTGGATTCTTATTAGGTGCTAAAAAGATCGGTTGGCTGATTGCATTATAAAACTACAATAAATCAATATGGAGTTATTGGAATAATCAATAGTAAATCAGCCCCAAAAATTTTCAAATGATTTTGTGCTTTCAAATCTTTTATCTCTAGACATTGATCAGAAAGAACCCTCACTCTTTTCATGTGCCCTCACTCTCTTTAATGAAGGCAACAATTCTGAAGTGAATGAGGCATTAGATTGACCTTTCGTAATGTTTGTCGCAGATCTAATTGATCAGTTTGCTGACATTTTTGATTATAAATAATTTATGGAAAAAGCTTTTTTACTTTGCCACTATCTTTAGAAAAAATAGGTTTACAATATGGTTGGGGGTTATAAAATCAAGCATTCTGCAGATGTCTCAGCAATGCCAGTAGATCTGGATAACTTAAATATTGAATAAACTAAAGCTATTATTATAGGAACTGTTTTCAGTTTGCAGGTTTTAAAACATAAAGAGAATGGGCATAAAAGTAAAAGAGTAAAACATAACAACCAATCAGTTTGCCTTCATTTTCTATCAGTTGACAGATCAAAGCTAATTGCTGATTTGTAGCTATGGGCAACTGCACTTTTGTTGGTAAATTAGTCAATGGGTTTCATGATGGACAGAACCTTCCTAAAGGTTTAGAGAATGATGGAGCACTACATAACATTAAGGCTGATGCCACACGCGGCGTAGGGCTGATTTTTTTGGCAAGCGGAAAAACGATTGCCGAAAAATCAGCCCTACGCCTGCTACTTGTGCCTGCACCCGATATACGCATGAAAACGCGAGACTTTGCATTCTCTCGCGTTTTCATGCGTATATCGGCTACATGTGCCTGCACCAGAGCGTATCTCATTCATTCGGGTGCAGGCACAAGTAGCAGGCGTAGGGCTGATTTTTCGGCAATCGTTTTTCCGCTTGCCAAAAAAATCAGCCCTACGCCGCGTGTGGCATCAGCCTAACCACCATATGTAATAAAATGCATTACATTTGTCCAGTAGCAGTAACCCATAGCAACCAATAGAATGCCTACTTTTAAACAGGTGACCAGTTAATTCTATCTGCTGATTGGTTGCTATGGGTTACTGCTACTGGGAAAATTTAGTGCCTTTTATTACATAATTATGCCACTAAAGAAGAAAACAAAAATTCTATATAAATATCCTTATTTATAGTCAGGCTTTTATTGTCTAAATTATTCAGTTTTAGTGTTTATTGCTAATTATTGATATCTGTTAATGATTATGTTTGATTAAGTTCAAAAAGACAAAACAGACTACACTCTGGAGGAGATGGACCTAAGCTGGCCAACTTTGGGGGAAGCCTATGCCTATTTACACCTTTTTACAACATCAGCAAAACAAATTGAACATATATTGAAAGTTAATTCCGTCTATTCTTTTTAATTTAAGTTTTTGATAATGATAATGTGCTCAGTGCAAATACCCTTTGTTGAGATTGTTTTGAAATCCAGTCCAGTCCTAGGGTCAGCTTGGTTGATGGAGTTCATATTGCGTAGGATGGCTGATTTCTCTACAGGTGATTATGTTTTTATATGTAGGATGAGGAAAGACTGGCTTTTTGTGTATGATTCAGGACATCTTCCTTCAGTATTTATTGTCATCCAACAATGGTTATTTATCCAAAAGCAGTTGCTCTGGCTTCCACTGGGCTTATCTTTTCTGGATATGAAGTTGGTACTGGGGTTTTCCATTGTTGCTCCCCACACACAGGATCCTACACTGTGTAAGTGCTTCCCACCCCAGGGGATCAGTTTTTCTGTTGGAACAGATCTAATTATTAGGCAGCTGTGTCTACCTTTAGTCGTTATTTATTGTACATGCCTCGTGGCGTACCTCATAGTGCCCTGTAGGCCCTGTTAAAATATAAAGGCTCATACCTATTCAAGGCCTGTTTTGGGGTTCTCACTTCTACTAAGTGTTTCTTATAGGTGCCTTGCGATCTGCACTGAAACGAGACATACAGTACATGTAATGTATGCCTCCTGGTGAGTAGGGGAGTAAGTATTCCACACTTCAAATCTTTCACTTCTGGAAGTATTAAGCTGTTATGTCTAGTGGACTCACTTTCCAAGGTGTCACCTTTGACAATATGTAGCCTAATGTTTTCCTCATTCTGGTGGTTTGCTAGCAGTTCGGCTAGGGGAAAAGGAAGATTGTTTCATACTTTCCATTATCTTCCTTTTCTTAGACCAACTCCATGTTGGTCCTTTAAAGATTTGTGGAGGGTTCTGCTGATGGGAGCAGGGGGGAAGTGCTATCCTGATAAGTAAGTACTAACATGGAGTTTGTCTAGTAAAGGAAGATCACAGTATAAAACAATCTTCCCTTGTCTGTTTTCCTTGTTTAGCACAATAAATAATTTTAATCATTTTAACAACAGACAACAACTGTATTAATTACAAATTACAATATTCATTGAACTCATGTAGGACAAGAGGGGAATACTGTCCTTTTAAACCTGTGATACTACTGGCTAGCAGTTAGTCTGTCCAAACTAAAATCTGCCAGTGTCTCTTCCCAGTGGGAGGAGCATTGGAATACGAGAAAGTGTCAAAAGCCCTAGCTCTACTCACTTTGCCTTGGTTATAGAGGTCAATGCTCACACTCCCAGAAAAGCCTTTGTATCTGCGCTAATGAGAATTCTTTGCAAATCAATGTCTATGAGGCATAGTTTATGGCAAAGAGCAGTCATATCCTGTGCAGAGAATTAATGTGAAAATATGTCTAGCATACAAATTCTCCTGTGCTAGACACAAGAAACAGGAAATGTCCAAGTGTAGTCTTCTTGGTGAAGGGAAATTATGTTATTGGTTAGTTTATGGGCACACATTTTCTTAAAAAAACATAACAAACTATGAATTACATTTATTCCCAGTAAAGACATAGCCTTTCCTTAGTTTGTATTAATACTATTTTATGTAAAGCCAGTGAGTAGAGCAGGCCTTAAAGTAGCATTTTATTCATAGAATACATTGTGACAGTTGAGTAAAACCACATTTTTAGCCATTTTTTCACATAAATGATTGCACATAGACAATTATAGGTAGGAGCAGTTTGCTTTTTTATTTACAATGAGAACAAATAACACAACTAACCATTAATCATTACTATTGATCAAAGGGCTATGTGCTTGCTGAATCCACAGATTCAGCAGATTTCCAATAGACAGTTAAAAAGGCAGCTTGATAATGCATATATCAAAAGCATGAAATTTCCCCCCAAACTGCTGAAAACCAAATCTTTTTAATCTAAACCTATGCTCTCTCTCTCTCTCTCTCTCTCTCTCTCTCTCTTTCTCTCTATGTATATATATATATATATATATAAACACTGGTCTTGAATAACATGTAGATTATATCCATATAAATGGTGGATAGTGATGTCATTGGTCGTAATCAGTAATTACTGATGTCATTTGTGCCACATGACTTAAACTTGAGTATTATAAATGATGATAACCCCACTGCTGTATAATATAAGCATAGCTCCATGACCTCTATAAAAGCAATGGCTCATGCCTTTATATGGCCATTAAATGCCTTGATGACGTCTAAAATCCTTATATTTTACAATAGGGGGTACTTCATTTATTATTTCCATTGTCACAGGACCTTACATGCTTAAGCAAAGATTACACTGACCATTTAGAAACCATGAGAAGTTATATGATTGTCTTGTCAGGTGAAGCACATTCTCAGGCCAACAGGGAGTAGGTACAGAGGATAATAGGACAAAGACCTACAACAGGGTCAAAATTGCTATTTAGTACAAGTACAAGTACAATGGAAAGTAGTATAGGTGAATCTTTAATATACCCTAGCCTAAAAGTGGTTAAAAAAAACTGCCTTGTGGTTGTTCTATATACATTCTATACTGAACTTTGTAATTTATTGTATGGGCTTGAATGCTCCATTGTGACCCTTAATTCCCAACTGAGTCCTGCCTCCTGGAGACTTTGGCATAAGTGTGGGAGATTTTAGTGATTTTTTTTTTCATTCCCAGTTAAACCCCTTATAATAAACCCCCCTCCTTATTTCATCTGACTATGGATCATCATCTGCCTATGCATTACTGGCCAGAATCCAAGTGACAAAAGTAAAAGCACATAATAATAAGATCTATACTGTTTTAATTTGAGGATAGGCAGGGTGCATTTTAAGTACAAGACATATTTATTGGGCTCAGGTGCAACACAGAAAAGTATAATTCTATCATCTTACATAACAAAAAGGGTGCACTTGGAAGACATGTAAGCTAGCTATTCATCAGTGTGAGTGTCAGTATGCACATATTGATTCACAGATGTACTATGATGATCTAATCTATCCACACAGGGAGGCATCATACAAACCCCCAGATAATCTATAGTTACATACCAGCGCTGCCTAGCTACATTAGCATATCGACACCGTTGGTGACAGAAGACATTATTGGATATAAACCAATAACATGACACCTTGTGATTATTACAGATGCCAAGAGGGACATTAGTGCTCTGCTTCTTCTTAAGCAATCCTGAACCAATGGAATATTTCTTTCATTTGGCAAAAAGAGAATAGCATTTATAAAAAATCCAGGGAATAATGTGTCTTCTCCCCCTTTTCTCTGTTTTGCTCTTTTTTCTTTCGTCCTCCACTTTTTAAAAATGAAAAGGTACTCGAAAGTTTTGATGTTGGCAAATTCTGAATAAGGGTACCCCTTCTGTGCTCAGGGACAGGAATATGGTGCGTTTTTACTTGAAGGAATCACAATGCATTACTGGGGGGGGCAGAAAAGCAGACTATGGGGCTCATTCATTAGGGTGCCATTCACATAGCATTTCTGCATATCTGAGCACACTCTGCACCATGTGCTAATTGCCCCTTGATTGCCCATTTGCAACAAGGAGCCCTGTATGTAATCCCTGCTTTCAGAAGGCAATAAGTCCAGTCACTCCTTTGCTAACACTATGCTAACACTATTATTACTAGAAGTTTTGTTTAACACATATATATATATATATATATATATATATATATATATATATATATATATATTGTTAAAGCGTAGGATAGTTTCACAAACTAACAAATGACAAATGTTACTGGTGCTTTGAAACCTCATATTACAAATGGCTATTAAGACTATATATTCTAGAAACTGCTCTCCGAGGTATTGCAATATGACATGCTGTTTTAAGGGCACCTAGTGTGCGTGATACATCATATTCCCTCGCTGAAAATGATGCACGTGTCCCATGACTAATCACTGACTCATCCATAGGCTGAAGATGCGGGTAAAGTAATAAGCGGCAGCAGTATATTGCAGAAACTGAGACAATGACAAGAGCAAGTGAAACTCTACTTTATCGACAAGGTCATTCCTGGGAACCAAACCGAGAATTCCCCAAGAAAGCATTACGTTATCTACAGTATATACCCAAACATATAAGTAAGGATGGGTGATATACTAATATGAAATTACAATATATAAAATCTCTTTGATGCTCTGCCTTTTATTTATTTTTTTGCATCCTTCTGTAGAACTATAAGTTGGTCCAAATCAGGTTTATAAAATAAAATAGCAATCAAGGATGTATTTTAGATGCCTATATATGAATAAAAATAAAATGCTTTAAAAAAATATTCCCCCGATTGCTGCTGGATATCTAAGTAAGTCTGGAGGCAGAGATGGGGGGGTGCACTTTATGTTCCAGAAAGGTGAATGTGCAGTATCCAAACTACTACAGAAGCACTGATCTTGGAGATGGGAGGTGTTTTGGAGGCCCAGTTCCTAGGACGGTCTTAAATATGGTCTGATAGCAATATGCAACTGATGTTCAGCTACAATTATTGGTTGTAGAATGCAGGATATATGTTATTCATACATAAATTTACCATATCCATTTATTTACGCCATAAAAAGGGCATATTGTGCACACTATATATATATATATTTACATTGTTGTTGTGAGTTGGGACTGATTAGTCACAACCTTTAAAAAGGGGGTGGGGCTTTTATTCCATTTGCACCCAGAAGTGAGCACAAGCTGGTGCAGCTAAAAGAGAGCAAAGGAGAAAGCAAGTCAAAGTCAAAGTTTTATTTACCTAGTACCCCAACATTTGTCACAGCCACTGACCATTCTTAAGGGAAAGTGCTCCCATATAAACTGGCTTTTTTTGGAAATCATTTCATGTTGAATGGTAGTGCCTCAAAAATATAGTTTCAGCTAATAAAGGAATAATGACACTTTCACGTGTCACTATAACTTTAATAACATTTCTGGTGGTTTTATTGGCAGTGGTCCCCACTGCCCAGTGTTCTACGCAGTTTTTCTCCACTGCCCAGCTCTCCTGTGCACTATAATAGAATGCTCCTTACAGAAGCCTGTAGGAATACATGCTGTATTTTCAGAAGCACAGAAAGAAATTGCCAGCATTTGGTCTTACCCCACTGTAGCATTGACCAGCTGCTAGAAACACCCTTGTGCAAGGACTCTGTCTAACCCACATTCTGGCGTTGATGCTAGAAATTATTAAAAGCCATTAATTATAGACAAAAAAGAAGAAAGATTGAGTTCAGTTTGCCTTTAAAAATAATTTTCACATAAAATGAAGTGTTACCACCACAATTTGCCCAAAATATGTATGTTCACATGCCACGTCAAGGCCCCTCATTGTACCTATGCCTATTAGCATTCTAAGTCTGTAGTGCATTTAAAATCAATACCCCTAGCAAAGAGTGTTGCACTTAAGGTGAACACGTGTTGCACGTGAAGATCTGCTCGCTTGGTGAGGTTGCCAAGCGAGCAGATCTTCACCTGATATCCACACCTACGGGTGGGCGATATCGGGGGAACATGTAGGCTAATTCGAAACTCTCAAGCATGTGAAATGCTCTATGCTTACAAAAATATACATGATCCCCAGGTGTGGCACTCTAGACCAACAGCTATGGATGCAGGTAAATGACAATATGGGGACAAACACTCATAACAGAAAGAAAGCTGATCTGATACACTGCATGGTAATGCTTCTACTGGCGGGCTTTCCACGATTCTATAAAAGTTTTATTGAGATTGTATCTTTCATTTTGTCGCCAATCCCCTTCATCTGGATCTCTGTTATCCTCAAAAATCATTTTACCAGGGACATGACCGGCTATCATTAACTGTAGAAAAATACTGCTTAAAGCCTGTACTGATAAATCCTATAGAAATTTGTATATATACCAAACACAATTTAGCACTATGCTTTGTTACCATTGCAATTCCAGATATGAAAACTGATGTCTATAGATGTTTAACACTTATTCAATATCTTTTAGCTTCATCTTGAATTCTATATGTGGAACAACTCTTCTAGCAATCAATATCCTATTGATCACACTTATAAGAGTTGTGCAAATCTTTCCAACATGTAGGATTAAATGCGGAGACAGGATGACTCTTATTACTTTCAGCCAGTATGTTAAATGCTGTGGAATGATCAAATGTACGGCTGAATACATATTCTGAGCATGATCATTACAGTTGCTGTCTCTACGCCGTGTCGGCAGCTTGGGGCTGACTTGGAAGTTGCGAGTAACAAGGTCAAAAATCAGTGTCTGCAATAGGAAATGAAGAGCTTGCCAAGGGCTAAACTGTAAAGTCTTTTAATCAGCATGGACAGCTCATTTATTAGATGGGAGCAAAGTACTATACAGAAATCAGGATGAGATTCTCCATCACAAACATGTTAAGCCTGCAGACCTCCCTCGTCAAACAGCTGTTCTCAGGGAATGTTGGGATCTGTAGTCCAGACAGCCTGAGAGCAACAAGTTTGCAGATAATTCTCTGTAAGAATTTGTTTCTCAGTGTGTGTGTGTATATATACATATATATATGCATTTTTTATTAAGTGAAAACTGTAAAGCTGCTGATGCGACCAGACAACTCCTTAGAATATTTAGAATGCAACATGTATTTAGACTTTATTCCAGGGGAAATTAGTAGCTATGGATGCAGCACTGAGAAAGTGAAATTGCTAAATAGAACATCATCTGGGGGTTTATTGTTTCCCAAACAGATGGAATCGATGGATTTCCAGCAACAGACAGAGATTTTCATTTGCATTGACAATTAGGAAGCCTCGCTGTCACGTTACCGTCCATGTGGCGAGGCAGCCATGCCGTCTGTGTAAGCGCCTCTGGGCCAGTGTGGAGTTCTGCTAATGCTTCTGTGGGACCAACTCTGCCAATGTGAAAATAAACCTTGTACATCAATCTCTCGCCCACATAACGAGTTTATAAACCTATTCATACCTATTCCTCCAAATAAATCAGTTACCCAGATGTTCACTGGGTCTAAGTGAAATTAAAATAAATTATTTATTTATTTGTTTATGCCTTATATCATTATTGGATTATAAAGGTGTGCTTAGACATACCCTCATATTTGAGCTGCTAAATTTGGTTAAATCAAAGAAGAACACTGTATACCCTGTTCAAAAAATGTCACTGGCGGAGTTACCAGTGTGGCACAGCCAACTCTACCAACTATTAGGATCCTGCTTCCCTAGTTCTAGTGCCCCTAAAGAATAAGATGCTAGTTAGAAGGGATAATTGGAGCTGTGTATGGTAAGTGTAAGAACCCCCCCCCCTTGTACCCTGCCATAGACAATACTGAGAATTGCCTCTGCTAAAACACATGTAGAGAAGATTATCATTCAGCATTGTTAAGCACTGACAAGTAGCTCTGTATGTCTTCACCCTATGCTATGCTATGACACAGAGCCAGCTTTTTGTTGCAGCTATAAAATGCCACAAAATACCCTGCAATAGACAATACTGAGAATTGTCACAGCTAACACACATGTAGGGACAATTATCAGTATTTTCTATTTTCTAGCCTCTTTAGTAGCTGCTACAAGTAGCTCTGTGTGTCATTGCCCTAAAGAATCTAAGAAGAGAAAAAGATAGGGGCAGGTAATTGGTTCTGAATTTGGTAAAAATGTGTTTGGTAATTTACATATCCTTGTCCCTGACAATTATGCTAAATTCCTCCCCTCAATTCACACCAATGCAAGTGCACAGAAATCCATGTCTGAAACCGATTTACACCCCCAGCCAGAGTGGAAAATGTAGGTGCAGCTTCATTGTACACTTCCCACTTTGTTTGGAAATATCCAACTGTTCAAAAATGGCAGAAATTTCTCTACAGATACCATAGAGCTCTGTTGTAGATAGAAGAGAAGACAATGCTTTCGTTGTTGAAGGGCACTGGTACCACCTGGAGGGCAGCTCAGCCTGGGCACTTAGACAGTACGCTGTTGTGCTTTACATGGCACAGAAAGGTTCAGCATTCCCTGTATTTTTTTAATGCATCACCCACCCCCCCCAGAATTAACATAAATCCCTACCTGCGCCTAGGTATGTAAACCAGAATTACTGAGCTGCTGATTAATCCATCAGGTCTGAAAATGCGATACCCAACTGAGCCTCTGATTAACCTGCCTGTGCTCAAGCAGAGATCAGTGCTGAATCATAATCACAAGCCTATGGATGCACAATATATTGAGGGATGCAGCTGGAAAATGCTTCCGTAGCAGTTACTGCAGCAATTACCGCTATCCACTATCCCTTTAGGACTGGCATAATACACATATTGTGCTGCACAGTATCACTCTTCTTCTAACATTAACTCCATTTTTATTCATTAGATTCATCAAATTACAAACAACTATCGCATACAAGGTTTGATAACCTGGGCCACGCATATATGGCCCCTGTGGGGCTTGCCCATGTAAAAAATGTCCAACTTTTATTATGAAAAACTAAAATTCATTTAATCCTTATGTTGTACAGGATGGAATTTCATTTTTTCTATTTAGTTGCCAGTACATATCTGCCTATAAATCTGTCCGTACACAGTAAGATTCGCTAAAGATCGGCAATATCAGGCTAATTCCCTAGGGCAAAACGATCGAATTACTATGAGGGACAGAGGCGCCTTTGGACCAAGGACTGCATCAATGAGTCAATGCCTGATCAAGATATCGGCAATTTTAGGCCAGATATTGGTCGGGTAGGCCGATTGCGGGTGCCCATACACGGGCAGATAAGCTGCGGAATCGGTCTGAAGGACACCTTAATAGTACCAATAATTGGAAAGGATTGGAGTTTTGATATTGGTTATCATAAGATCCCCTACCCAGATTGTCCCTACACTTTTATTTCTTTATTCACCACTGATAGAAAATATGTGATTGCAACTCTCTTTGTTTCCACAAAATCTACAACAAAGGAAAGTGCAGGTTGATTCATTTGATACAGCCTTGTAAGAATGAAAAAAATTATTAAGATCACACAGTTTGCATTCATGTATCATATACAGTGAGCTGCCCCTCTTTTTCCCTTTCATGTGAAGGATATGCCTTTGGGCATGGAATTTTCCAGAGACATCAATAAAGCGTATGCCATCTTATTATTCTTAAACTGCTATGTGGCCAGTCATGCCCAGTTTTGCCTACAATTGGAGCTAGGTTATGTGACTCTTCTCACACCTCTGACCCCTTGCACAGCAATAAAGCTTGCGAACACTCTTATCTCCCTTGTAGCAGTTCTGTTTGTCCGTGCCCCCCCTGGGACAAGTGAATGGATAATTACATTTGTATAGAGCCATCAGTGTGTGTCTGTTTACAGTAACTGCTTCTAAAAGTTATGAGAGCAGCAAATATAACTGCCAAGAATGCTTAAAAAACAAGAATTAGGTCACCCTTGTCTCCCAGAGGCAAAAACATAATTATTCCAAATTAAGATTGGGGGTAGATTTCTCCTCTGCTCAGGACCTTGGTTGCTACATGGTATTATTTTCCAGTGCATACGATATATGCAAAAAGGGTTTAAAGGGGTATTTTCTTTTACACTTAGGGGCACATTTACTAAGCCACGAACGGGCCGAATGCGTCCAATTGCGTTTTTTTCGTAATGATCGGTATGTGATTTTTTCGGAAAAATGTCGCGACTTTTTCGTTACTAATACGATTTGTGCGAAAAAACGCGAGTTTTTTGTAGCCATTCCGAAAGTTGCGTAAAATCTGGCGATTTTTCGTAGCTTTAAAACTTGCGCGAAACGTCGCACCTTTTAAGTTTTAACGCTACGAAAAAGGCGCAACTTTTCACGCAAGTTTTAACGCTACGAAAAAATCGGCAGATTTTGCGCAACTTTCGGAATGGCTACGAAAAAGTCGCGTTTTTACGCGCAAATCGTATTGGTAACAAAAGTGTCGTAAAGACGCCGAAAAAATCGCAAAAAATACGAAAAAGTCGCAAAATGTTCGTTTTCAAATCGGAATTTTTCCAATTCGGTTCAGATTCGTGTCTTAGTAAATGTGCCCCTTATTGTACAGCACTGTGGAATATGTTGGCGCTTTATAAAAAAATGTTAATAATAATGTTAATAATTACACTGGTAGTTGTAAAGTTGCAGAATGGTCTTCCTGTACTGGCAGATACATTAGATAAGTTGAATAAAGGGCAGGACTACCTTTTAGCAAACAACAAATTCAGGTTACTAGTATTGATCATATTTAATTGGTTTTATGTAAAAGACCTCCCTGAGTTAAACGTTCGAGTAAGAGAATGATGTGGATCTGGGGATTGGTCCGGAGAACCTATGGAATTGATCCAAGCTGTGATGCAAGTTGTTGAAATAGCAAACTCTTGCTGAGATTTTTATATGAACAGGCCTATCTTATAGGTCTAATGTGAAAAGAGAAGGGGAAGCATCATAATAAAGCAGCTTTAAACTGTACAGACTTTGTCAGTAATCAGGCATGTCCACTCAAGTACACAAGCATAATATAACATCAGTCAGGTGTAATTAAGCAGAGAATTTCCACAGAGGGCTACTGTAAGATAAAGTTGGTAATTAGCTTATATTTATCATTGTTTCATTGATAGGTAGACTATTCAGGACAATATATATGTCCGTTGTGGTAGGACCATGTAATGATGAGCGTCATCACGACACAACTCTGAGCTATTCCTATCCTACCAAAGAGAAAGGACTGAAACCCTCCCAAATTCTGTGCCATCCAGACTACAAAGGCTCTTTAGTTGCTTAGTTACTCTTTCATGGTTGACTGTACCAAGTGCTGCTGACAGGTCATGCAATGTTAATAATGTGTAGTCTATTCTGTCTCACACCATAAGTAGGTCATTCGCCACCAGCCAAGGCTTTCTCTGTGATTTGATGTTTTCTGACACAAAATTGGGGTGGATTCTAAATGTTGTAATCTGACAGTCTGCTTTACAGCTGGATTTCTGTTGCTTTCTAAGTAACCCTACCTCTATAACTGACCTGTGGCCACACGATCAATGCTCAGTGATGGGGCTTGGCAACTTCTTTTTTTACAGTCTATGGAAAACTTTTAACATTGATTGGTGTTAAAGGACAATGAAAGTTTAATATAAATTAAAAGTAAGTCTAAAGGCATTCTTTTTAAGTACTTACTGCATATCTAAATTCCCAGATCCCTGCTTGCTTCTCTGAGATATGGTGCTGGCAGCCTACAGCAGTGTGAAGACTACAGTGACATCACTGATATCTCTCTGTCCTTCCTGTAGGTGCCAGCGGCAGCCTTCCTATTCTCTGAGCATGTGTGTAACTTGATCCTGTCTCCTGTTCTGAGCTACACATACCCACCAGCCAATCAGAAGCAGATCTGGCAGAGGGGAGGGGGGGGGAGGGAATGAAATACATGTGCAGTATGAAGCAAGGAGGGAAAGGAAGGGAGAATACCTTTTTAGAGATGGCTGCCTGTTCTAGAAAATGTGAAGCAAGTGTGACTGAGTAAATATTTGATTAGGTGAGCCAAAAGTGTGGTGTTTTTATCTAGTATAAATAAATTTAAAGCAACTGGACTTGTTAAGTAATCATTGAAGACGTTTCACTACTCATCCGATCAGCTTCTTCAGTTCAACTGACTGGTATGGGAAGTCCTCAGCTGAACTGAAGAAGCTGCTCGGATGAGTAGTGAAACGTCTTCAATGATTACTTAACAAGTCCAGTTGCTTCAAATTTATTTATACTAGATATACCATGACCTGGATGAATGAAAATCTTCATAGACATGTGGTGTTTTTACTAAACAATAGGAGGACTATTGGGCAGTATGCTTTTTAAATTTTGACTGGCATTCTCCTTTAAAACTCGCAAATGCCTGATATTGCGACTTCAGCAGGGGATTTTGTATCTTCTCCTAGCATCACTCTATTTATCCGGAGGCTCCTATTCGTTCCTATTCACTTATACACTTATGTAGTGGAGAACTATTTAAGCTTAAACTTAGTGGTTTCTTGTAACAAGCTAAACGCTCACCATCTTCATTTTAATGCAGTTGATATACCACACACAGTTGTGAACGGTTAGATATGCACTCACCGCTTCTTCTCAGTGGCACGGGTGCGATGGCCCAGACACGCAGCAAGGGAAAACACGACCTCAAATCAGGTGTAAGAACAGCACGGGCATGCACTCAATGGACTCTAGGACAGCGGTTGTAAAACTTCAAAAGGCTTTATTCAAAGATTAAGACCTGACATGTTTTGTGTGTTACTACACGTATTCATAGGTACCTCTCCTCATAGCATATCAAGGTGCAGCACATACAAATAAAAGCCTTGCCCCTATGGGTACCTAATACACATTATATACAAGAGGGGTGACATATACAAAATCATTGTCCATCTCTACTTTTAAGGCCCCTTCAACTGAATTACCATTGTCTCTAATATCCTAGAACTGTGGATATTGGTTGGTATAGGAATCAGGCAGGGTTAAGTCTGATAATACACGGAACTGATCTCAGCCTGTGGAAAAATGGAAGCCCAGAATCAGCCCCTACACTGGCACCATCTTTCTGCTTTATCTGAACCCAAAGGTAAACGTAGTGGATATGGACTCTGAAACGGGAGATTTTGCATTGCATTACACTGCATGTGCCTGCACCTGGGCTGACACAATGGTTCCAGGAAAATGGAAGAAGGTTAATGCCACTGTAGGGGCTTCATCTTGGGGGAACGCTGCCACTCCCAGTCATCAGCAGGTGGAAGCACGCCAAGGTAGACAGAGGCCATGGCCCACCAGGTTTTTTCATGGTACACCACTGGCCAAGTCTGACGCTGACCATATTCCATTGTATTCTATATGTCATTTCAGCTCCTGGGTTGATTGGTTGGATAGCAGAAACGGTTTGCCCATTTGATAATTTGTTTGTTAAAGACTGGCTTATGCAAATACATGTATAATTCATGGGTTTGGTAAAACAGAAATGTGCTTTACATTAGTTATTTAATAAATTAAAGCTGCGCCTTCTTCTCCCATGTGTTTCTGTGTTGTTATTTAATGTAGCCTATTAGTTCTGCATACCTACTGAAATGTGTATCAGGGCCAAATATCAGTCAGTCCAGGAAAGCTGTCTCTACTTCAAAGCATAAAGTTATTAAAAACAACTCCAGAATACTGTGACATAAGGTTACTTGACCTGCAGCTTCATGCTTGTGAGAATGTATAAAGAACATCCTGATCATCTTCTGGATGCTGCCACAGGCTACTGAAGTTTTATGTGACTGTCTGGCTTTAGAAATCAGGGTATGGCTACAGTGCAGTAGGGATAAAGAGCAGACAATAAATAAGAATCACACTGCAGCAGGGAAAAGACAAACATAAGGCATTTTTTTAAGTAGAGGTCATGTTATGCAATAGCTTGTTCCATACAGAATAACACTGCTGCTCAGCTCTGTTTGTTGTTTTAAATACATGACAGCGGAACAGCAAAGTTGGGGGAGTTATCCGTATTGTCATTGTGAAGGGGCTAGGAGGCCTGTTTACTGAGTCTAAAGTCAAATATAAGATAAAGAGTAAACTTCCCCTTTAATCACTGAGCCAAACTCTCACAGTTCCTTGTTTGTCTTTATCAGCCATAATTAGTGCCAGCTATAGTGCCAGTCAGACCGTGAGCATTATGGGCAGGAAATCAATATTCTGTTTTTGAAGCAGTGTTTTATTCTTTGGGACTAAGCACTAAAAATGTTCATGCGCAACCACTGCAGATAATAAATGGAACAACTGATATATATATATATATATATGCACACTACCAGAGGCATCTTCAAAGGTGTGGATTTTCACTGCTAAATGACTGTGATGGCCTGGGTGAGCTAAAAATAAACTTTAGTTTAGTGTAGTGTACAAGTATAGGACCAGAATATCCAGAATGCTCGGGACCTGGGGCTTTCCAGATAAGGGATCTTTCCGTAATTTGGATCGCCATACCTTAAGTCTACTAAAAAATAATTTAAACATCATTTAAACCCAATAGGATTGTTTTACCTCCAGTAAGGATTAATTATATCTTAGTTGGGATCAAGTACAAGGTTCTGTATTATTATTACAGAGAAAAAGGAAATCATTTTTAAAAATTAGAATTTTTTGCTTACAATGGAGTCTATGGGAGATGGCCTTTCCGTAATTCAGAACTTTCTGGATAACGGGTTTTCAGATAAGGGATCCTATACCGTTACCTAGCTAAGCTTCAATATTCTAATTTCCCTGTGGAAACCTAAAACCCTGACCACTGCATGTCTCTCTAAAAGCCCCACTTTTGATTCATTGGATCCTTTATAGAAACTTGGGGTGTTGACATCAATGTATATATTGTTCTAATAGTTTGTGAATAATTCCATGTTGAAAACACTTCTAAGTACAGGTATACAATCTCTTAGTCAGGAAACAGATGGCTCCAAATTATGGGAAGGTCGTCTCTCCCATAGAGTTCATTTTAAGCAAATAATTCTAATTGGTTTAAATGTTTTCCTTTATGAAATAAAACAGTACCTTGTAATGGATAGTTACTGAGCTGCATAAATTCATATTGGTGGCTAAAAAATCTTATTATACTTATAGAAGAGAGAACCCCACCCAATCTTGTAGGCAATAATGAATATTACATGATGTCAGTTTCACTCTGGGCTTAAAATTATTTTTTTCATTACTTTAAAAAATGCCCCATTATTGGAGCTTTCTATAGCTTTGCTATGGTCCCTGTCTGTGTTTCAAATGAGGGGTGGGCGTGTCCTAACGGCCCCTGTCAGAAGCACAGTAGGAGGGGGATAGCCAATCACAGCCCTGCAGTTTCACACGCAACAAAATGCTTCAGTTCCCTATTAGGTCCACCTAGTTCCTATCCTACAGTGCAGTGTTTTCCTGCCAACCCCCTGCACAGCCTGGGAAAGGAGGCAGCAGGAAGTGGAACAGTTGGGTGGGACTAGTAGGGTTTTTAGAGGAATTTTAAATAAATCAGCCCAAAACACAACTTTATTAAGCATGCTACTTCTATGTTTAGAGTATAATGCACTGGCACAGCCTTGTTTTTACACAATATGACCTCTTTAGTGTTTGGTAAATGTTTTTTACTTGACTTAAGCCATTGTGGTCGATATTTGGGAAACCCCAGGTCCCAAGCATTCCAAATATGTAAAAATGTCTCTCCCTTTGGAGAGATGTGATGTGAAGCACTGTGTTCACACACAAATGAATTCACACATACACACTAGGTTACACTGTCCAATGAATGGACAGAGCTCTGTCTATTACGCCCGTACATCCCCTGTTACAGTCAGAGCCCTCATATCTTTTCCTGTCAGGTGACCAGATGTAAATGGGCAATATACTCTAATATGCCAATTTGGTATGATTATCTGTTGGAATATAAATTAACTATTGGTTAATATTTCCTTTAGAATGTACAGTTATTATGGCCAAATGGATGGCCATACCGTACCAATTTTATGTAGGTGTATTCTGACCTATATAAATATATATATATATATATATATATATATATATATATATACACTATGAATAGTTCGGCAATTGTTCACCTGCAATAAGCAGAGGGCAGATTGCCGGCTGGGGGTGAGAGAGCAAAGTAGGCAGCTGCTTTGAACTCCATGTTCCAGGCCCCCCAAAGTTTCTTTCATGGGGGGACCCAGCTGATACAAGTTATGCCACTGCCTGCAGCCCAAATGCATACATGTATGACACGCTCTCATCTGATTCTTTAACTACACTTTCCAGCAACCTTTCCAGGGTACTGTGGCAAATTGTTGGGGATCTGGTATAGCAGAGTTAGGGGCTACAGGTGGGACTTACAGATCTACAGAAAGCCCAATAAATGACATATCGTATGCAGCCGAAATGTTCCCAACAGTTCCACCAAAGTACACATCAGAGATGGGGGCCCCCCAAATTAAAAAATAAAAAGACTTCTGAGCTGTAAGATCCCACTTGCCTCCCCCAGGCTTCTGTTGTCACATTATAATATTGGGACCTTGATGAATTCTATGTTATTCCCTGCCCTGGATCACAGTTTTCTCTATTTTTTTTATCATTTTCATTTCTTTTTAGGGCTGCATTGAATCCACTATTTCTGGCTAACCCCTGAATCTATTGTGAAAGATTCAGCCAAATAATGAACCGAATCCAAATCTTAATTTGGTTCGGCCAGGCAGGTGGATTCGCCCAGATCTGAATCCTGCTGAAAAAGGCCAAATCTTGGCCAATCCTGAACTGAATCCTGGATTAGGTGCATCCCTATTAATTTAGCAGTTATCATACTGGCAACATCTGCCTTAGTGGTTTGCTTCTTTGCTTCTGGTTTGCATTTGCTTCTCATAATAATCATCTAATAGATTGTAAGCTCTTTGGGGCTGGGCCTTCTTCACCTCTTGTATCTGTTATTGGTTGCTTTATATGTAACTCTGTATGTCCCATGTATGAAACCCACTTATTGTACAGTGCTGCGGGATATGTTGGTGCTTTATAAATACATGGTAATAATAATAAATCCCAGTAAAAACATAAAGGAAATTCCTATATCCCCAAAGGTACAACGCATAGGCCTTAACCACTACTGCTCTTCCCATCTCCTTTGTTTTAACGCATGTTTTTGTTCCACCAGAGAGTATACGGATACAGGCAAATGTAACGTGAAGCTGCTGCAACCCCTGTCATTTCCATAAATCAATATATAATGGTAAATGCACCAGTGGCCTGGGGGGGAAGATGTTGCAATGATCAGTATGGGCCCAGTGACAGATCACTTCCCACTCATAGAATCCTCTAGGAGCAGGAGGGTGGGGAAGACATAATGCAATTAGAGGCACAGAGTCGTTATACCGTGCATGCATTTAATGACAAATAAATGAAGCAGCTGAAATGTAAAATGTCCTGCTGTCATAAAATCTCATGCTGTGCAATATAATCTGTATATGAGCACAAACCCCATGTACACTATGCTATCTAAATTAAATACCAACTGGCTCTGTAAAATGGAGAAAAGCCAGAAAACAGGCGTGTCACTTATATAATTATATAATACATATATAAACCCATTATCCAGAAAGCTCTGAATTATCCCTTGTACTTGATTCCAACTAAGATATAATTAATCCCTATTGGAGGCAAAACAATCCTACTGGGTTTAATTCGTGTTTAAATGAATTGTTAATAGATTATGGTATAGTGATCCAAATTATGGAAAGGCCCATTATCTGGAAGGCGCCTAGCATTCTGGATAACAGGTACCATATCTAGTTTATATCTATCTATATATGATAAATTGTGCATGTATACAAGCTCAGGAGCCTGTTGCTGAACTACAATCACTACAACAGAGCAGAGGCTGGCAGGGGATTCTGGGAGCGGTTTGTGTAACAGCTGGAGGGACACAGCTTGTGTATTTCTGCATTAAATCCCTTTCTGTTTAATCCCCACACCCATCAACCTGCTCTGCACCTCGGGCGGGGGTTGGACATGCCAAACAGCCGCACTTAGCGCCGGCACCAGAACGGACTGGGAGGGGCCGCCTTTCTTTCATTGTAAAGCTGGAGAAGCCATAGTGAGCAGCCCAAGGAATGGCTGCAATGAAGCAGGCTGGGAGAGCGCTACTAGCGGCTGTCAGGAGCGCCATTAGCCGCACGTATTAGTGCATATATGAGGGTGAAGTAGATATAAACGAGGGCCCTGAGGTGCAGCCTTCCCTCCCTGCCCTCAGCTCTCAGCCTTCCCTCCCAGCCCTCAGCTCTCAGCCTTCCCTCCCAGCCCTCAGCTCTCAGCCTTCCCTCCCAGCCCTCAGCTCTCAGGGCATCTCTGACAGGATCACTTTCCCCTCTATATCACGTTAACTGCGCAGGCGCTTGGGCGCGGCCAGGGCCTATAATGTCTGAAACAATGCGGTGGGAGCGGTACAGCAGTGCCGTGAGGGGACCCTGTGCGCTGCGGCGCTGTCACTCAGCCGAGCAATAGGGCATCTGCAGCAGCTTCTCCTTGACCCCCCCCCCCCCCCTTCATACAGGCAAACTGCGCCTGAAATGGCGCTACACTGGCTTCCTGCTGGGGAGTGCCCCCCTGCCATTGGCAAGGATACACCCAGGAAGGAGAGAAGCTCCTTTAAATGCCTTTTCCACTCACACTCATATATCTATGAATTTCCTATTAGTGTATGGGAAGTGTCCACTGTAATTGAATGTATACCTTGGCTTTGCAGGGTGTTTGTTAATCACACATGGAATGTCTGAGAGCTGATTTCCACTCATTTTATTTCTAATACAGCGTCCATTGCCTGCAGGAGTTGCTGTGCTGCTGCACCTCTATTCCCTGGCAATGAATACAGTCGTGCAGGAGCGGCCTGTACATGCAATCCCTGGGATAGAAACCTCCTTTCAGCACCAAGGACAGCTCTGCTACACTGCTCTATCCCTGCACCCACAGCTGTACATGCCCAGCACCCAGCAAGTCTGTATACAGGAAGATGATATATATATATATATATATATAGACAGATGATAGATGATAGATGATGAATATAGGATACATCAAATATAGGATGGATATTGCACTGGGAAAGAGCATAATGGTGACCTATAGATGAATATAGGATACATCAAATATAGGATGGATATTGCACTGGGAAAGAGCATAATGGTGACCTATAGATGACTATAGGATACATCAAATATAGGATGGATATTGCACTGGGAAAGAGGCATAATGGTGACCTATAGATGAATATAGAATACATCAAATATAGGATGGATATTGCACTGGGAAAGAGCATAATGGTGACCTATAGATGAATATAGGATACATCAAATATAGGATGGATATTGCACTGGGAAAGAGCATAATGGTGACCTATAGATGAATATAGGATACATCAAATATAGGATGGATATTGCACTGGGAAAGAGCATAATGGTGACCTATAGATGAATATAGAATACATCAAATATAGGATGGATATTGCACTGGGAAAGAGCATAATGGTGACCTATAGATGAATATAGGATACATCAAATATAGGATGGATATTGCACTGGGAAAGAGCATAATGGTGACCTATAATACATATACAGTAGCCATTAAGCTGCTTCTGAACTACAACTTCCAGCATCCCCAAATGCAGTGAATAATTCTTTATTTCTTCACACTGTAGGCTCACCCATATTCCCCTTTTCCTATTACCCAAATGCTTTTTGTGTATTTCATCTGGTATGGACTGTACTATTGCAGCAATAGGGGGAGATATTTTTTTTTTTTTTGCTTATAGAATTTTTCCAATTAAACTGCATGGCTCAGTATTATCTTAAAATCCTATTGGTGGATCAATATTTAATGCTTAGAGATTGAAGCTCCAAATGAGTCATATCAGGGGACCACAAGAGCCAATCTGCTTGAGCAAAGGTCTGCTAATTATTCATGGGCTCCTGCCTCTTGCTCTTTCTTTTGCTCAGCCCCACTCTGCTGACTCAGTGCCTTATTCAGTCTTTTCTCCCTCTCCACTGCTGTAGCTGGTTCCTTCGCATTCACAGCCTCTGAGCATCTCTTCCCAGCACCATGGCTAAGACAGCAATAGGTAAGAGCAGCAAGCTGGTCTCCTTCTGCAGACATAGCTTCCTTTGTCTTATGTCTGGCAGGAATTTATTCTATTGCATTGATGGGGAAACATTAGACACGCAGCCTTGCAAATCTAAAAATCACTGCTGGTATTTCTTTTATATTATCTTTTCAAGAGATAGATGCATTATATCTGATCTTAAGATTATATAATGTATCTATATCCCAATATCCGTTTGTCATCTCCTGTTCAGTTATACATATAATCATAGTGTATAATGTGTGTGGATGTATAAAATGTACGTGAATCTTTATCGTGTAATTTTACCGTTCCCAAGAATCCGTGTATGGATGAGCAGGGCACGCCCAGTGCATTGATTTTCAATCATAAATTGTGATTAAATGAATATTTTAATAAACCCTTTTCACATGCTGTCTTATATTGGTAGGCAGCTTATACGTGTTTCTTATGTTTGGAGTCATATCTTTGAGATATTGTGATTTTGTTTTTGCCATTAGACCATGCACAGTACAGTGTGCAATACCTGCACTGCTATGTGGAGCCCACTACAGCACAATGCAGACAGACCCCACCCTGTTTCCTGCTATTTTTTGTTCACAGTCATCTCAGATTCTCTTATGCACAGTGTCTGTATATGTCAGCACTAGATGCAGTCTCGAGAGTATTTATACATATATGTTACATCTTGTTTTATTCCCTTTATATATATCCTGCAGATAAATCAGTTCCGTTCTCCCCCTTAAGCTCATGCTGTGTCATAAAATCAACATTAAAGGCAATAATCTCATTCAAACGAATTATATCAGTTTTATATTCTGAATAATGACTTGAATCGATTAAAAAAGAACACGCTATACAAATAATTGTATCAAAGGACTTAAATAACCATTAACAACTGCTTTGTTGGCTATATATATATATTGTCTAAATCTTTCCAGATTTTTTAGGTAAGGTGCATAACCTGGGCATTTAGATTGTTTTCTAATCTAGCATCCCTGCTGGGGTTTCAGATCAGGAGGTATTTTTTTAGGGGAGTCTCTTTTTTTCTTTTTTCATTGCAGTAGTATGGGTAATTGATTATCACCTATGGCATCCTCCCATTTGCTGAAAGGGACAGACTGCAATTTATTGCCGACTGCAGCCTACAAGGAAATGCAATGCCTGTTAAAGGACATTTATTGTAATACAACTAAATGTACAGTAATGTTATAGCTAGGTTCATCTTGCAGGATCATATGTTATCCAGCCCTATCACATCTTAACTAGTCTCCTTGGTAACCTGTAAAAGCATCAGTTCCCAACACAGGGCAATGCTTTGATGACACACACACATTTATATACTTTATATATATATATATTTATATCGAGGGAAACTGAGCTGTGGGAGTAAGGCCAGCCCTGCAGTGCTGAATATAGCATCCCCACCCTATTGCAGCAATCTGGTAATCAGTATTGATAATTCCTAACCATAGGGGAGACTGATGGCTGCAGAAGGCCACTGCTTTGGATGGGAACATGAGTGTTCCCCATTCTTTGATTGATTTCTGCACATTTGCGCAATCATAAAGGTGTTGTGAACATTTCATCAAGTTGTTTCAAACCACTGAGATTATCACTTGGAGTTAATGATCAGGCACTTTATTTCTGCTAATTAGATTGTAACTGCCAACTTTCATTTTTAGCACTAAAAGAATTAACAGAATGAAAGAAACGTAACTGAAAAATATGTCTTACTATTTATAGCAGTGATTCATTTTCCATGTCAGACACTTGATTTATCCTCTTTTACAATGGTTTTGTCCCCCAAGAAATATTAGAATCTCTTTATATTTTATCTATCCATATATTATGTCCTTTGAGACTCTCCAGTTGGACCAATGTGATGAGCGTGTGTGCTAGTGGCAATTATATGGCTTTATATACATGGATATCACAAAAGTTGGTTTTTTGGGGGGGGTTCGTTCTTTTTGCTTTGGGGGTGATCTTCCTTGGTACCACATGGATAAATGGAATAAACTGCTGCCATCTTGAGATTAACAGAGAAACGTCTATGGAAAATGAAATCAATGGAATGCTGCATGGGTATCACATATGAGAATACAGCTCATCACCATCATTCTTAATGTATGCTTAGGAGGCTGACGAATGATACATTAAGATAATCCCCAAAACCATGTATTGTCCCTTTTTTGACTTCTGAAGTGCTTTGTTTGTTAAGAATCCAACTATATTGGCATATGCAAAATGCATCTTTATGATTTAGCATTTTCTTTAATAGGCAGAGAGCACAGAGTATACTTCTGTTAAAATATATATTTTTTTGGCTACAGCAAAAACCCTGTGTTAGTACTGTTACTTTTAAAGGCTGTCTCCTGGGCAGGCCCCCCCGGTAGTCTTTTGCACCTTTGTGCTGTTGCTGTTATATAGTGCCTGTATACAGACAATTTCCCAGTTGCTGACACACGTGATTTGATTAAAGCAAGCCATGATGTGCCACGCCTTGGCAGACAATGCCCAAACCGGAAAAGCTCTAGAGGACAGCAGGGTGCTGCCTTTTCTGCACCATTTTATAAATCAAGGGATATAGCTGAATTCATTGCTGCATCATCTCCTTTTCATCTGATTTATATGTCTTTAAAAGTAAAGAATGCATTAATGTATCAGACATGGTCATTATTCCCACAGTGTACTGCAATTTATACATCTGCAGGGAATCCCACTGCAGCTAGTATATTCCTTTCATTTCTTTTCTGCTATATAGACTATATAGATTTATATAGAATGCTCTAGAGAATGGCTTGTTATGTGAACAGACAATGCCTCCTCTGCATATTTCCTCTGTTACATGAGAAGGTGCAATCCTAATGCTTATTTCTGAACAGACATTTACCATTATTAATGATAATTTCAGCGGTGCTGTTCTGTACTAACATTTTACCTTATTGAGGTAAAAACATGTATGATAGCTTCCTCTCAAGAATGATGATTCCTGAGCACACAAATGGATCTGCCATCTTATATTACTTTTTATTGAAAATGATGGGCATGTAATCCCAGTGTATAAGTAAGAGATCTGTGGCATCCAAATCCTTAATTAAATATCTTTACCAAGATCATAGTGTACTAAGATATATTACAATTATATACTTATATAATAATAATAATGTGTTATTAGAACCATTATGAGGGTTGCCCCACCCTGTACTCCAATAGATGTGGGCGTTACCATGCCCACGTGTATAGGAAAAAAAATTCCATTGTTCTATGTTCACTAGTATCACTGTGTGCTTGTACTCAGTACCATTCACTGTGCCCCATTTAGTCAAAATGCTTTAAATATCCTTTTTAGATAATTATGACCAACCAAAAATGGGATTCCCTGCATGCCCAAACACAAAAAACTGTACCTTTACTTGTTTGTATTCCCATTATTCCTCTACTTAACCTCTTTTTTAAATAAGCTTTTATTTTAGCTGGATTTTGTTGAATGAGTCTGATGGTTTCCATCACAGGAATTTAGGTAAATAAGGCTCAGTTTTAGTACATAGACACCAGCAAACACCTGCAACCCACTCACCCACTTACCCCTTCACCCAATTGTGAGCTGCCTAAAAACCAACCAACAATATGGCATCCAACAAAATTTTACACATAAAATATTTGGTGTAGGTTTAAAGCAAAAAAAAAATTTTAGTTTAGATTTTATATTGTTGTTGAGAAGATTTGGGGGAAGCTGAGTACTGTGCCAATAGAAGCACATGGAATAAAAGATTGGGGGAGTACATTTGGTGTGTTGGATAGCAGGTATAATAGAAACATATGGTGGCAGTTGGTTATTGAGAGCTGTAGCTCATCAACATTTGAAGAGCCATACATGCAATAGCCATGGATAATTTAAACTATGGGGAGCCCAAAATGTGACAGCCTATTGGCCCACGTGTAGGGCCAAAAGAGTGATCACCTGATCACTATGTGACTGGGGATAAGTGTGGTATTGATAAGGAAGTCTGGAAAATAAATGGAGCTTTAAATGAGTTGTGTCACCGAGAATTTAAGTTACTTATTTGATTTGACATTTTTATCTATACTGTAAATGTAAGAATCATTGATTTAATTCCTAGTTTGTATTGCATCTTTTATCTCCTCTCTAAACAAAGCTCAACTCAATCTATTGTTCAGTGGAGTCTTAATCAAACAAATTCATGCAACTACATGTATTTTCCAATACATACAAAATGGGAACAAAGTAAGTGAACATTTAAGGATTCATTTACCATGAAAGCCAAAGTCCAGAGATCAAGTCACCATGTTTTTTTCTTTTTTTGCACACAGTTCAGTTTTTTCCCATCATGCAATGTATTTGTTCCCAGCACTAGCAGATGCCAATATTTACAGTGAATGGGGCACAGGTGGTGCAATTTGCACATGGGCAAGCTGCTGGAATCCACCTGCACTGCTGTTACTAGAGCAACAGTAGGTGCAAGACTTGATCAATTCATATTTATGGGTGCAGCCATGACATTATATACAGACTAACCTCAAACCTGGAGTGTTCCATCTTCCTAACATGATCATCAGTCTGCTTCTAAACTTATCGTTATCCCTCATTATCTTTCGTTGTCTCTCTCTGGACATTATTGTGCTGCCAGAACTCACATATTATCCCATTGCCTGCACCCAGCTGACTGTGCACCTGTCAGCTCCACTAATGGCAAAGGCCTTCATTCTTATTTAATTTAGCAAGCTGGGTGTGCTTTGCATCTCTAGCAGAGCCATAGTACACTTTAATTGATGGCCTTTATTTCACATATAAAGATATAACTATATATTTACCAAACCCTTTTGGGTAGGCTGATAAATACAAGCAGAAGTGTACAGAGAATTGTTAGTAACTCTAATAAGGACCAGTATATTCAGGCTGATAATATCTATGTTTGACTTTTCATTAAAATCTGCTCATAGTCAAACAGATACCAGTAGGACATGCTGGCAAATCCATTTAGCCATTAATGGCATAGCTATATACCTGTGATCATCATCCAAACATGTGGTATGTATTTTAATAGCCTTAAATAAAATAAAAATTATCTTAACATTTATTGGTTGTTCAGATCCACATATGAGCATATATGAGTAGCAGACCTGACTTGTGACTTTCCAAAGGCCACCATGAGTTGGCACCAGAGTATTCACAAGAAACACACAGCCACCAGGTCTCGGTTATATTTTAATAACATTCAGCAATGTACATTATACACCAGTAAAGGGTACGTTGTGCTCTGTGAGAAACTAGTAATCAGTGGTGCGCACTGTGTGCCGGTGTAAGTATGCACCATTTTCCATATTAAACATCTGGCGATGCTTCTTTTCTGCATGCAGATATGGAATTAGCAGGGACTGCTGCTTTCAGCAACTTCTGTTCAGGTATCATGATGTAGGGTAATTTATTCCTCTAAAGGAAAATGTAAAGTAAATATATCTGATACAATACGCAACAGCAGGGACAGCTGGGTGGAATAAAAACATGATTTGTTGGCTTTGTACTCCTATTTAAGACAACAGACAGGGGTTAATCAGAAAAAAAGATTTGCTCCATTTTTGTTTGCATTGTTCATTACATTTACTTTTTCCTTAGAATTTTACACCATTTATATGTTCCTTTATTGCACGTCAGCATTCCCCTCTGTGATGGTGGCATGGAAGCTTGTTTGCTGGGGTTCTTATTTGCATTCTGGTTCAGGGGTTTTGGGAGGGATGGGTTTGATAGACGTGACTAGTTATAGGAACCTCAACCATCCAACAACAACTTCTATCTTTAAGGGATGCTGGGAACATGAATGTGATAACCGCAGGAAGGCCAAAGACCAGAAATCCATTCTATAGATTCTGTACTGTAAATTAGACCATTCTGTATATTTCATTTGTGTCAGTTCCAGTCACTGTTCCTTATCACATAATACTGGAGAAGCTATTGGCCATGTTTAAGAGAAAATGATATTTAAAATTATGGTCTTTGGGCTCTGTATCAGATTATGATTTTAAAGGAGAACTTCACCCAGTTTTCTTGTTTGTATAATGAAAGAAAAGCAGTTTTTCAACATCCATAAATAACTTTTTATTTAATTTGTCATGAATTAAACATTCTTAATAGTTTAAATGTTTTGAAAACATTAGTTATTATAATAACAGTATTACCTGAAAGTAATTAATTCAAAACTACTGGAAGTTTGCATGGATTTAGATTCTCCTTTTAAGCAATTTTGCAAATTTTAAATCTAAAACTGGTGTAAAGGTTTAAAAAGGTTCACTTCTCTTCAGCACCATGGTATATGGGCAAGGCCCTTCACTAGGTGGTATAGAGGCTGCATGGCCACCTTATGGGTTTTTTGTGATGCATTAATAGGTATACCATGTATTTGATTTTTTTTAAATTATTTAACACAATACAGAAAAATTGGGACAAGTAGCAAAGAGTGGGAAACCATTGGTCATTGCTGAACCAGGTTTTATATACTAGGCTTGGAACCCTTTTTTCCTAGAACAGCTTTGATTTAGGATATTTTATGAGAGCAAGTCACTGGCAGGGGAAGGTGGGTTTCCATGAAATTGTGTGAGTGTGGAAAGATAACATTACAATCTTTGGACCCACTAAAATGTATGAATGGAAATATGTAAGAACTCCCTGTACATTTTCTCCTTGGAACAGACAGTGTAAGATAAAGCCTGCTTATAAATCCAACTATGCTGAAGCTTCTTAAACGGTAATGAGTTGCAGTCAGTTTAGTGCCCATTGCAGTGACAATTCCATATGTGTCATCAATTGCTTCCTCCCCACAGCCTTGTGTCACCTTACATGGCGAATAATTCTGTTTCAGGTTCCCTCTGATTTATTGATAGACCGCATTTAACATTATACATTTCTCCGGCTGCAAGTTCATTAAATACGTAGGAAGCTCCCATTTGAATTATGTCTGTTTCTCACAGGCTGATGAGGGCTGAATAATCAGATTCATGTTCTAGCACTGAGAGCACTTTGTGAATATAATGAGACTCTGCAGTACAATATCCTAAGATCTTATGAAACATGAAGTTTCATAAGTGACAGATCTGGGTTAACCTGAGGGATTGCTTGCGCAACCATGGCACAGTATGCCAGACCTAAAATAGATTCTCTGAGTAATTATAAATTGGTAGAGGTGGTAGGGGTTGGTACACACAAGCTGCTATACCCACTACCAAAGAAATATTTCAGACAGAAATCCCTTTTAGGGAAAGAATTCTATGTTTTAGTGCTGATCTACTTGCATGAAACCTTATGCATGGCTGCATAAACAAACGTATGTGTCTTCAGCAATGACGTCAATCTCATGGCTTTCAAGCGGCCATCAAAGACACATACCGTTTGTTAGAAAAGTAATCCACAGGGATGTAGTGGTAGTTCACCCTTAAAAATTAACTTTTAGTATGGCTAGATCACTGTCTTTTAAGTTTTGGGTCCCCTAAATTACACCCAGAATACCCTGTCCCTCACCAGAATACAAACAGAGTTGGCGTGCACAACAAGTATAATGCAAGTGGGGCTTAGTCCCTGCATGTTTATTGAAAGTGTAGCAACGTTTCAGGGGCCGTACCCCTTTGTCAGGCATACAAACCAGTGCAATGCAGGTACTTATAGAGTCACAAGATTAATTAACATATTATTTACAAGATTCATTAACATATTCATTTACATAATAGGTGCAGAAACCCAGAATTCCATAGGGGCAAAAATTCAGTGTAAAGTGCATTGCACTGCTTTGGATGGGGTACACCCCCGAAACGTTGCTACGCTAAGCCCTGCTTGCATCATACACGTTGTGCCAGCCAACTCTTTTCGTAGTTGTAGTCCGAAAACATCAGGGGACCCAAGGCAATTTGCAACTGGAATTTTTATTTTTTGGGGGGGGGTAATTTTAACCTTTAAATCAGTAGGTTTTGAGTTTAAACTTTTTGGCAGCTATTTCCTGTTGTCCAAGTTACCTTAGCAACCAGGCAGTTTGATGTGAAGATGAGTAGCAGAAGGCCTGAACAGATAAGCAATGGAAATAACAATAAAAATGTAGCCTCACAGAACAATCATTTTTGGGTTGTCAATGTCAGTGACCCCCAATACTTAAAAGAATTAGACCAATTGAAAAGATGCCAAAAAAAATTTAATTAAAGTTGTATTACACCCTATAATGGTGGAAGGTATGGGGTCCATTATCTGGAAACCCATTATCCAGACAGCTCCAAATTACAGAAAGGTCCATTTTAATCAAATAATTTCAATTTTTAAAGATTTAAAGATTTCCTTTTTCTTTGTAATAATAAAACAGTACCTTGTACTTGATCCCAACTAAGATATAATTCATCCTTATTGGAAGCAAAACAATCCTACTGGGTTTAATTAATGTTTCAATTATTTTTTAGTAGACTTAAAGGTATGGTATGGACTGGAAAACCCCAGGTCCCGATCATTCTGGATAATAGGCCCCATAAATGTATTGCCTCCTGCAAATGGAAATGATTATATGCTGGGCATGGCATTTTTCTAACTGTTTTACTTTCCATTTTTCATGCTCATTATTTGTATTCTTTACATAAAGTTGTAGTTATTATAGTATAACAATGCTAGATAGATTAAACAAATAGGTGGGTGGCATATGTACCCCTTTCACTTACCAGCCCTCAGGAACTTTCCTGACTTTATATTATACATGACTCCCAATACTCTGTAATATCTGGTATTGCAACAATATTGTTAATAATACCTAGGCAATATGTTTTCAATGGTGACACTTTAAATAAAGGCACCAGAAAAAGGACAGAATCTAAATTGCAAACACTTTCTTTAAAATATAAATGAGATGAATATAAATAGAAATGAACAATTTCAGGAAGAGACTAAAATGATTTGCTATACTCTTAAATAATACATCGATTCTTCTCCTAAATTATGAATGTGACCTTTCTGTTTGACTATTAGATTTTAGCATATATTGTAGCAATAGTTCTATAATTATAATAACAGATGAATATCACAAAACCTGCATTTAATCTAAATCCTGCCAACAATCTGTATATGGAGTTTTCATATAAATGATGTGCCCAATCACTGCTAATTACAGTCAATTCAACTCCGTTTGCAGATTAATAAAATATGAATATGGTGATACAATCTTTCCAAATAATTCAATCACTTTGGGCTACCAGCCTTTCTTACCATTGCAAGTTATTATTACTCTGTATCTACATTTTACTGGACAATAAGACAAACCAGGATTTTAAGGAAGGATAGGAAATAAAAATAAAAAAGACTAGAAATGGTTTAAACATACTGCACCAGCAGAAAGTCTTAGCAGCACTATAACAGTAATTATCCATGTCTTCAACATTGCCTACAGCTTATAATTGCACTGGTTTCTGTGCTTCTATCTAATGTGCTTCTGAATTAATTACTAATTAGCTTTGCATTTATAATTTTATATAATACATATACTGTACACAGTATATTGTAAGTAGGCCCTATGCTCCGGCAACTGTGAGCAAAACAAGAAGATGGGGAGCTACTGGGGGCATTTTTGGGGGCACAGATCCAAGGTGGCCAAAGGGTGGTAAAGAAGCCCAAAACAAAAGGTGTAAAACAACAAGTGTATTCTTACATTCAGTACTGTGGCATTCATTTATCAACACTGGGAAATTTGCCTATGGGCAGTAACCCATAGAAACCAATCAGCTGCAGGAAGAACAATAAATAGAACAATTTGGTTGGTTGCCATGGGTTACTGCCCATGGGCAAATTTGCACAGTGTTGATAAGTGACCCCAGTGAGTTGAATATTATCAGCACAAATGATGCCATCAGAATAACCCTTCTACTGGCTGGGCTGCTGCTGCATAGAAAGGAGATCCTTAAGGGACTGAGAAGTTCTGCTGTTTAGACATGGAAATCCCCACAGGAAAGCCAGAATCACACTTTTTCATGTCTAGTGTTATTTTAGCATTTGCACATACAGTCTTTTTCACACTTAGCTTAACAGTTAATTTATGTGCACAGAGGCTGGGAATCTGGTGTTCGGTTTCATGGGAAGAGATTACAGGGAAACTGTTGTTTCTCCAAGCACATAACCAAGATAGAAATGAAGGAATATTTAGGGAGACCTAATCTTCCCATAAATAAACCAACCGCTATATATTCATATAGAATTCTAATGTCTCCAATGGAAAACTTTCTGTTGGCGATTAACTTGCAATGCAGCCAGGGCTGTCCAACTTGAGGCCAATGTGTCCAATGTGGCATTTCAAGGAATGTCCCCCAGTTGCTAGGGGGCTCAACAAACATGTTGTATGAATTCAAAACTTTAATATAACACAATCTTCAAACATGCTATATGAACATATAAGATTTTGCTGAACACTGCTCTAGGAAAAAGCAACAATATGCTTATAAATACTTAATATTTAGATACAGGGCAATATGCAGGTATGTGGGCAAAAATTGTTCCTTGTCCAGTAAACCATAACTGGATGATTTCTTATTCTCACCCCTCTACACCACTACAAACTGCTATGAGTGACACCACTGGGGCCACCATTTACCAATTATTAAATAACTCCTTAAGACTCATGGGCGCATCGCGAGGCCCAAGCTATACATTTTTTAAACTCTTTTATACTATATTGGATAAAAGTGCTTTTGAAAAAAAAAATGTGGATGATTTCTTGCCAACATTTCAACACAATATTTTGTGTTTCTCTGTACATTTTTGCTAGATCTTGGATAATGTCATGGTAACAGTCTGTGAGGGAAATAAAATATTATAGACTAACAAAATAAGTGTTATCACCTTCTGTGTCCCATCTGTCACCCCCATTGTATGACAACATGCCTTGATTGTAGTTCTCTGCTTGTGTTATTGGGAAATACTCACACACACCGCCATTACAAATTACATACCAATTGCTGCTTGTTATTCAATATTCTTCTACTTTTATATGTTATTTTGTATGTGTGAGTCAATATAATGAATATGCACATTTATTGGCCCTTAAACCAACTGTGCATTATGAGGGCATTGCTCATTATCTTTGTCTTTTTTTAGCCTACAAGGAAAAGATGAAGGAGCTGTCCATGCTGTCTCTGATCTGTTCTTGTTTTTACCCTGAGCCCCGCAATATCAGCGCATATACATATGATGGTAAGTAACCTCTATTCGTGCATTTCCATATTATGTTCCTTGGTTCGTACAGTTGTGTGATGCAGGTTTTACCCAATTCAATGTGACATCACATAGACCAGACTTCAGCCACAGAAGCTGTGCTTATAAAATGAAGATAAGGAGAGCAGGGGGCGGAAGTCATTAAATTATTGAGAAGTTGGATGAGGGCACTTTCCCATCACATCCTACATTTTGCTGCTTATTGGCAACTGGGTCATGTGTGTAGACCCTTTAGTCCTTTTAAACAGGCAGATATCAAAGCTATGTAAGGATTTTAGATACCTGAAGCTGCAGTGAACTAAAGCTCCCATTGGTCTCAGGATATTTATTATTCCATTTGTACATTCGCCGAAGCCCAAACAGATGTATTTGAAGTATTCTTCCTCTTACTTAGAGGTCTGCCGGTCTGGGTTTGTATTAAATTATTAAAATTGTCTAATTTAAATTCCATCTTCTAATGAAAAGCCTGAAGCGAAAACCTCGCCTTCTCCAGAAAGTAATCACTCGGTGCTCTGATTCAAGGAGCAGGAGTTTAATAAGGAGACCAGACCATCCATTTACTGCAGCTTCCACAGGGACAATGCCTGCCCACATCCAATCAGGATACAGCTCAGCTGCACATATTACTTGGCTATAACTATTGCATAAAAAAGAAGCACAGGCTTAATATCTACCTAATGTAAAATAATGACTATTATATAGGTATTTTATATAGTTACTCAGTATCTGTCTTAATCGAATTAATTTCTTAGCCCTTCGGTGTAAAGTAAACAGTTGTTTTCAAATTAGCAAATTTTTTTGGTAAAGCTACCAAAAGGATCAGTGATCTGGGCAATTACAGGCGGTACCTAGAACCCCAGCTACAATCAGCTATGCAGTTCTGGTAGTTTAATTAAGGCTGTTAGCCAAACTATAGATCAATAAAAGCACAGAATGTCAGAATGTGTAACTTATGCATCACTCTGTTTATTACTTAACTCATGTATTGGCCAGCTTTACATTTTCCTTGGCTTTTTTTAATTAGGGCTAGCTTTTCTGGCTCTGTGTAAGGCCTCAGGCAATCCCCTGATTAATTTAGATTACCATGTATTAAGTCTACTAAAAAAAATTTCAATATTAAATAAACCCAATAGGAATATTTAACCTCCAATAAGGATTAATTATATCATAAGGCAAGGTTGCTAAACAAGCAAATCTTTCTCCCAATATGCCCACCTTGGTTGCGTGATATTGTGCCAATGGGTCCTATCAATCACATTACAATGTAGGGGATAGTTAGTCGGAGCAAGGACTGCATCAATAAGCCAATACAGCCCCCCGATCTGACTAAAAAATCACACCTGCCCGATCAACACCTGTTCAATTTTCGGCTAGATATTAGTTGGGTAGGGCCCTATACAAGGGCAGATAAGCTACCACCTTTAGTTGGGATCATGTACAAGGTACTGTTTTTTTTTAATATAAAGAAAAAGGAAATAATATTTAAAAATTAGAAATATTTAATTATAATGGAGTCTAAGTTCTAGATAACGGGTTTCTGGATAACAGGTCAAATACCTGTAATAGAGCTAGGCAATGTAGGGGAAAGGTAAAAACTAAGTAAACTTTATCAGAAACGTCTATGTAAATAGAGCCATAAGCAGAAACACTGCACTGAGCCCTCTGTCAAAAGAAACAGGATTTGTTGTCTCTTTGTTTTCCTGTGCCAGAGACACGCAGCTCTCTCCTCTCTCCTGCTCCCCCCTCCCTCAAGAATGCTAAGAACTCCCACCCCCCCCTTAGGAATGTGTGATCTGAGCCAATCAGCAGGAAGCTTCCTCATAGTCTTCCTAACTGAGCATGTACACTGGTCTTGGTCTTGGTGCAGGAGCGAGGCATTATGGGAACTTTCTTTACACAGCTCAGCGTTTTTTCTTCCTGTTTGGCTTCTGATCATCTGAACAGGAGAAATATGGGGAGACTTAAGGGCACTATTGAGAGAACTGAAGGTATGCCTGCAGCTTGAGATTAACTCTTTATTAGCCTTTCCTTCTCCTTTAAGACATATAGCAAAGTGGCCCATTAGGTTCTGACACTACCACAGTAACATCTTAAGGCCTGATTTCAATTTTTTCAGCAAATGCACAATGAACCAGTATCAGATTACTACACTATAAGCAAGTTCCTTCATGATCAGATATTCTGGGGGAAAAAACTGCTACAGGGCTTTAATAAATAAAGATGGGATTCGGGGCATTTGGGAAACTCTCATATTAGCAGGATGAGTTTCCAAAGGGCTCTGATTCTTCCATATCATCCAGATCGCCTAACGTTGGTGATATTGTTTGCTATGTAAATAACTGCCTTTACACAATTAGTAGTGTCTGTTTGCAGAGTTGATATCCTGCTTTAACCTGGAGCTTGTTCACTTTCACCCTGCTGGCGTAGTTACATTTGTATGTATGTGGCACGGCATAGAGCCAGTCCTGTGGTGCCTACAGACATGCAGCGATAGGAGACAGGACAATCACCTGCTGGGGTCAATATTACAATACCATGTGTTCTGCACAATATATTGTAAAAGCATTCAATGATAAATGTCTGTCTTTATTTTATATCAAAGCATCTTATATCATTCAGACAGGGTGCTCCTGTAAATTCTTTATATTTTTATATAAAAACAAGGCATTTCTATCAGGCAGGATTGAAAATCCCATCGAGTGAGAAATGCATCAGCACATTAATGCCGACAGGTCTCCATAGGCTCCCATTATTGTCCAATCCATGGCCAAATGATCAGGGGCTGAAAGATTGGATCATCCTGATTTGGCCCAGCATGATGATAACTACAGGCTAAACCATAAAGGAAAATACATTGGCATTTCCAACAGATACAAAGGAAATGTATAAAAGGTGACAGGTGGTAGCCCCATGTTGCTGGTTATATGCTCTACTGAGCTAAAATATCACTGGAGGTGTGAGCAAAAATGATATGACATGTTGCCTGCTGAAATAACCATTTAAAGGCATAAAGTTGTTTCATTTTTTGGTTTTATTCAATTTGCATTTTAATGTGGCTGTATTGCTACATAGATTTCATCATAGTTTTTGCAGTTTTAAAAAAAATCCTATTTAAATAAGAAAGTCTCAGTACCAGTGAGGTGCAACTGGCCTTTGGAATTGTAGCTCTATAACATCTAGAGGGTCTCCGATTGCCTACTCTGTACTGGTTAGGGATGCGCTGAATCCCGGATTCGGTTTGGGATTCGGTTTCGCCCAAATCTGCAGTCCCGCCGAACCAAATCCTAATTATCATATGCTAATTTGTATTCGCAAAGGGTTAAATGGTCAGGGGAAAACAAATTTCGCCACACGCTGGGTACAGTAAATGCCTCTCTTTTATTCAGCATATATTATACGGGTATCTTACAGACATGGAAGTCAAGCAGATTAACAAGCGCGCGTCTGGCCAGGCTTTCGAACTGATATTGAAGCCGCCATCTCCAGTCTCTGAAGCGCCCCGAACCCTGGCCTCTCCCAAGAAGAAGGACGTTTCTCTAGAAGAGATTCAGGCCAAGCTGGAAGCAGCAGAGGACAGACGAAAGGTATGTTGTCAACATGCACAAAGGTGATCAGCTGATTTGGCCCTTTTGTCTGGCTCCTTTCAAACTGAAGATATATAACATTTATTATTATAGGGTTACAGTCTGCATATTCCCCCCAAATAGGCATCGGAGATCAGCCCAGGCTTTTTAATGCTAGAAAGGTGCTTGTAATTTTGTTTACTAACATTGCTGCTGAGTTTCACAAGTGCAGTTACTCATAGCAACCAGTCTGATCAGTGTCTTCATTTTTATCATACTCTACTCTAATATGGATCAGTTGCTATTGGTTACATCACTAGTGTAATTCAGCACCTGTATTAGTGAATAAGCCCTATGCTGTTATATATTACTGTCTATGAAATATGAATGGAAGTCATTTTCCCTGTATCCTAACACTGTAACTTGGGCTTCATCATTAGAAGATGAGTTTTTGAAGTGGATTCTGGGTATTGGTGGCTCATGGGCAACTAAAAGAATTTTGCCTTTTATATGCTGAAACTCAGCTGCAAAATGGTTCTTCTCTTCCTGTATTATCTGAAAACGTAGCAGGGGAGGAGGGACTAAAACACTGATGTTACAAATTGTAACAACTTCTCCAGAGCTTACAGACAACATGCAGGAACTACATAACCCACAATGCATTGCACTGTTTGGTCCAATATACATCAATTATTTTTTAATTGATGTATATTGGAAATTTTTTAAAATTATGTTTACTTTTAAAAAGTTTTATGTTAAGGGACACCATAACTGTAGCAGGGTTTGTGCCTAAAAAACTGGTTTCTGGCAGGTCTTTTCTTTGTGGCCAAACTTTAAGATGCTCCATCTATATATTGCCCCCCCCCCACATACACACACACATGCACACACACAGCTGCCTTAGTTTGCACTGTTCTGAGATGGCAAGAGGTTATAAAGCTACAGTGGCCTGGAGATAAAGGGCGTTATGTATATGTAAGTTTGAAAGGGTGGGAGATCCACTGTTTTACAGGGAGATTAGTCACCCGCAACAAATCTCCCTGTTCGCGGGCGACTAATCTCCCCGAAATGCCATCCCACCGGCGAAATTGTAAATCGCTGGTGGGATGGCATACGCGGCGGTGCGATTTCAGTGAAATCACAGAAGTTGCCTCGGGCGACTAATCTCCCCGTGTGCCAGAGCCCTAAGGTCTTGACTTTAGGCCTAGGGGTAAATGCATCTCCGGTGATTCACACAACCTCTGCTTATCTGCTGCATGTTTGATTGCTATTTACCAGTCTCAGGAAGCCCAAGTCCTGAAGCAACTTGCAGACAAGCGGGAGCACGAGAGAGAAGTGCTCCAGAAGGCCCTGGAAGAGAATAACAACTTCAGCAGGCTGGCAGAGGAGAAACTTATACTAAAAATGGAACAGATAAAAGAAAACCGTGAATACTACTTAGCTACCCTCATGGAACGTCTCAAGGAGAAGGTAAGAAGATTTCTAGATGAAGGCTGTCATTTTTGTGGGGTACCAGATACCCCATCGCATACATATACCCTATTCTGCCTAGGTACTTAGCCACAAACCTGCAAATGTATGCATAATATAAGGATTGCCACCTTTAGCAGCAGTTATCTCTGGGTGGGGCGTGATGTCACATGGGTGGGACTGTGACATCATGGGGGAGGGGCTATGACATGGCAATTGCTGCCAATTGGCAATGAATCTTAGAGATTGGGGAAGCTGGGCAGTCAGTTTTGGGACCGGACAGCCCTTCCGAAAACCGGGTTAAAACTGGACAGGTGGCAAACTCAAGGCAATAATACTGTCATAACCCTTTAAAAAGCTAAAAATTACACTTCTGTTATTCTTTATATCAGCAACATATCCAACATATTACATGTAGTGGGCCAATTATTCCTCATATAGCATGTTGGAAGGCATTGGAGGCATTAACATGACACAGAGTGAGGTCTGTGGAGCCTCTGTGAAGACTGGGAGCCATAAAAATCCTTTGGCCGCATCTGGCTTTTTGAAGTTTTGTGAAGAATACTATTTGTCTACACACACAAAAAAGGGCACCTTTACTATCAGTCAGAGAAATATGTGGTTGGAGTAATTTGTAGACTTAAAACATTACTGCTAACTGGTTGTTCTCAGTGTAACCATCATTCTATGTATAGTCCTCTGTACATGGTCCGTAAATGGCCACACTTCATACTGTAGGCCCCTTCAGTGTGCAGGGTCGGACTGGTGCACAGGGCTTCCAGTACCCTCTGGGGTACTCTGGGTAACCCTGTCCTTGTGTGATCTGATCAGAGACCCATGGTCAAACATTCACATTGTCCACATTTGGCCAATCACCTGCAAGGAAAAATCTCTTTTTGATGCAGCCAACTGAACAAAAACCATAGTTTGTGTGTACTAAGCCAAGCCCTAAAAATAGCAGGAAAATGAATGGATAATAAAATTAGCCTAGTGCAGTTAATTAGTGATGTTCCGGCCCAAAACCTGCACAACCCACAAGTTAACCCACTGGTCGGACAGGTTTGGCCGACATCCGCACAACTTCTGTGGGTCACGGGCGGGATTGGGCTGAATTTCCCATGTGCCCTCCCTGCCCTGCGACCTTACAATGCCACGCTTCCGCCTTCTGATTTATAGATTGGCACCCACATGTTCCGCCTCTTTTGTGACATCAGAGAGGGGTGGGTGCAGGTCTTTAAATACAGAGACTTGGCAGGTTAGGGTTGGGTGCAGATAACAAGTCGGCAGGTTAGGGTTGGGTGCGGGTCAACTTTTTGTCAACTCACACATCTCTACAGTTCATTATAAGTACAAGCAAGCATTTAATGTATATATGTATAATTTTATTTATAAAGCGATACAATCTTACAATATACAACAGTACACACACAGTATAACAAATACAGTGAATAAGTATAAATACACAGATGAAGTGTCATGTGGTATGAAACACAGTAGGAAGGAGGTCCTTGTCCCACAGAGCTTACAATCTAAGTGGCACGGTCTTTGACCATGTAAGAGAGGTATAGGTTTTCTTAATACACTGATTTCTTTCTCCCCCCCAGGAGAGGCATGCCGTCGAAGTGCGCAGAAACAAGGAACAACTAGAACTTTCCGGCTGAAAAAACATACCATCATTAGTAACTTCCTTGCCTATATAATTACGGATCATGCGATATCAGTATGGAAAACAATGTATGACATCAAAAAAACAAAAAAAGAAACAAAAAAAAGTACAAGAACTCAAAAAATTAAAAAAAAAACAAAAATAAAAAATTGCGGTCTCTTTGCAGAATGATTTGCTTGATGTTTAACAAAAAAAATTTGGGTCTTTTTTTGTAAATATTTACATTTTTGTTAAAAAATACAAGTATTGCATTATGCAAGTTATTTCATAATCTTACATGTCCTGTAACAGGCTTTTGGTGTTGTCTATTAACTCTTCGATGAATTTGCCGAATCTTTCCAAGATGCCCATGTCTAATCTCATTCCCTGCCGCCTCCTTTTTTTTTGCATTCAGAACATACAAAGCCAGATGGAATGAATAGGAGGGATGCCAGCCATTAACTCGCCATAATAACTATTTTGTAAGCTTCACACTTTGTTAAACACATCTTTATATCTGAATTACTGCAGTTACTCGTTGGTGTCCGCAGAAAAAAAAAAAATAATCTAGTGTCACAAAAACTGATTTGTCCTAGTTTGTCGGGACTCTGAAGCAGGTATAGCCAAGCTATGGAACTCTAGGCAGCTGTCTATCCTGGCTCTAGAGCTTTCCAAGTGTGGGTTAATATGTTGTTATTATTATTATTACACTGGATACCGAATGCAGAATCTGTCTTACAAACATAGTGGCTTTAGATTTGCATCAATGGCTACTAAAACCATTTTACCTCTTAATAACTCTGGAAACAACATTGAGTTTCCTGTTAATGTGCTATAGAGATTGTGTGTAGGCTTAATAATAGAGTTTGCAAGAGAACGGTTGAGTCATGAAAGGTTCGACATCCACGTCCGAGCAAAAGTCTTTAACTCTTCTTCAGCAAAAAAAAAAATCCAAATCAGTAAATCTACAGGGATTATTAGACAGGGTGCACGTGCCAAGTACGGAATTCCTTATCAAAGTCACCAAGACGTAAACTTAGTTCCAGTTTTGAAGTTGTTCCTAACCTATGGAAGTTTCTGCCTGCATATTCTACTCTTCATTAGTGCTATTTCCTGTATGTCATTGTGAGCAAGCTGTGATAAATAAAGAATCGGGGTTCTGTGAACTGATAAATGTTTTGTATTTTTATTGCCGCTTCGCTTTCGTTTGGTCGCTGTAAAATTCACTCCTCAACGCGCATCGTTAGAGTGGAACGTCACCTTGAATAGAAACGGACAGAACTGTGGGAATCAACTGAAGTGGCATATGGGGGGCTGCTGAACTGCAGCATCAAGGTTTTTCTCACTCCACATGCATTAAAGTCTATGGGAATTTACTAAAGTCTATGGCCATCACTTCTACCATGTGACTTTTTTTTTTTATGGACGCATCTATTCACGTTTCACGTTCCTAATCTTATAACAAGACTTAGTGATAAGGTGGATAGATGCTTTATTGTAAATCAAAAATACAGAGTCTTGGGAAACATTCAGCCACACAGAATGAAATAGGAGACTTCATATGTGGCTTTGCAAGTCACCGATTTTTATAGACTACTTCTTTTTCAGCTTATTTAACATTTGCAAATGACAAAGTTACTAGTTGCTATGGCATGGATTTGCAGCTAAATTTGCAGCGACAAAATTTGCCTAGAAAAATCGCCCACTGACTTTAATGTATTTGTAGTAAGAGAAAAAGTTGTCCGTGTAAGAAGAAAAAATGTCACCTAATGCTCCCCAACCCCTTGGATGTTGCTCTCAGTGCCCCCAAACCAGGTAGTTATTTTTGAATTCCTGACTTGGGGGAAAGTTTTGGTTGAATAAAAACAAGATTTCCTACCAAATAAAGCCCCTGTAAGCTGATAGTGTGCATAGAGGCCCCTAATAGCCAATCACAGCCCTTATTTGGCACCTCCATGAACTTTTATGGTGCTTGTGTTGCTCCCCAAGTCTTTTTACTTTTGACTGTGGCTCACGAGTAAGAAAGGTTGGGGTCCCCTGCTGTAAGGAGTAAGAAACAATTCCCATTGGCTGTAATGTATTTGGAGTGAGAAAAATGTTGCATGCATTTTCTTGGCACACCTAAGAAAAAATTGGCGCCCATTGATGTTTGCATTTTGCTAATTTTTCAGCATTTTCACAAATTTTTCAGCAAAGCAAGATAGGATTCACTCATTTTTTACTCTTTCTCATGCACTTAATTGCACTTAATAAATCTCACAGGGAACAATTTCTGATTGTAAGTGACAGTGTCAAAAAAACCCAAATAAAAAAATGTGTTGAATAGATATATAAAATAGAATAGAAACATGGTTATCTGCTGGCACAAAACTGTGCATGTAGCAATGTGCCTGAATTGCTGGCAGCCGCTGAGATTGAGTAAACTGCCCATACACGCTCTGATAAAATCATACAAAACCTATTGTGGGCACAGGACTATTGCCCTGATCATGGCAATCAGTCATTTAGTGGATCAGCCAGATTAGAAAATTTTGGTCGGATTACGATAAAATCTGCGCATGTATTGTGTATCTGACAATATCCTTGGGGGACCTACAGTGGGAGTCACTTTGGTTGCCAACTATATCATGTTCAGAACATCCTTCGATTTGTATTTTAAGGGCTTTACAATTTCAGTCTGAATGTTTGTAGGAAGAAGACTAAAATGTGAACGTGTATGGCCACCTTTAATACATACGTTTACCAGTAATGCCACTACAAGAGAGAGAGAGTCCGGGGTCCGGAATAATGTGGCTGCAAAGGGTCAAATGGTCAAGCTTCACAGGTATAGTGACTGGTCAGCAGAGGGAGTGAAGCACAATTGAACTGAAAATAACAAATTAAACTGGAGATGTGACACAGGGGCTTATAGGCCAGGCTTTTCCCCAACCAGTGGCTCGTGAGCAACATGTTTCTCCCCGACCCTTTGGATGTTGCTCCCAGTGGCCTCAAAGCAGGTGCTTATTTTTGAATTTCTAGTTAGAAGGAACATTTTGGTTGCATAAAAAGCCAGGGTAATTGCCAAACAGAGCCTTCTATAGGCTTCCGGTCAACATAGGGGCTATCAAATAGCCAATTATAGCCCTCATTGGCACCTTCAGGAACCTTTTTCATGCTTGTGTTGCTCTCTAAAACTTTTTCCATTTAAAAGTGGCTCACAGGTATAAAAGGTTGGGGATCCCTGCTCTATGTCATTCTTCAAGCCCACAGGGTTGCACTGGGCTGGCAGGAAACTGGGAAAAAATCTGTTGGGCCCTTGCCCTTGTGGGCTCCACCGACCCAGACCCAATCTGCACCTGGGGGTGGGAATGATGGTGTCAAACAGGATTATGACGCCAGGGTGGGGTTATTGTGTGCTGAGATGTCTGGTTCAAAACCAGGTGGGTGTCAAACTTAGCTCTATCTGTATTCTGCCTGATTAGTAAACCAAATCCTTTAACTAAAGGTATGGGATCTCATATACAGAATCCAGTTATCTAGAAATCTCTACAATACTGATTAACTGCAGTTGATGCTAAATAAGCCATGGTGAGTATCTTAATATTAAAATGTTTTATTTACTGGCCAGATTATTGTTTGGGTGTCAAAAGGCTTAAACCCGAACAGACACTTGAGAGCCAAACAGCCCTAAGAAAAACTGAACTGTTTGGGCCAAAGCCATAACTGTAATGGTATTTCATTTTATGTCGGTGAGTAATAAGTCAAAGCTTATTATTTTTACTGTACCTGCACCAATTTACATACACTGTGGGGTCCACCCCAGCCCCCTTTGCAAGATGGGGTAGAATATGACTAGGGAACCCAGCACACTTACCACATCACACACAGTGCATAGGATGTTAGGAATCAGGGCTACTGTCAGTCATTTAAATTCTGCCTCTTTCATTAATACACATATATGAATTATGAGTGCTCACATTGGCACATCAGTGAGATAAAGTTCCATTCTGCCTCTGTCAATCATTTACAGCAAGGGCTGTGCAATGTCTGGCCCTCTGGAAGTGCTGAATTACATACATCCCATAATACCCAGAAGCTGTTGTAAGATACTGAGATTTGTATTTTAGAACTGGCTGGAGAGTCATAGGTTGTATACCTTTGTTTTACAGGGAATAAGAATATATTAAGAACATAAAATCTATGCTCTGAAAGCATTTTGTCAGCATAAACCGGGTTAACTAAGCCGAATCTGTAGCAACCCCATCCCGGAGCTGCAAAGAGTTTTAGGCATTAGCGAATTCTCTGTTGATTTATAGCTTGTTAAAGGAGCAGTAATGGCATTCAGTGAAGTCATCCTACCTCTGTGGTGCCCTGAGAAGGTTGCAATCAGTAAGAGATAGCTGATATCCGTCAGCATTGAACTAGCTCAGGGATCCCCAATCTTTTTGGGAGAAGACACATGGAGCTACAAGTAGCAGCTACTTTTTCACTGCTACTAAATGCCAGAAAATACCCTGCCCTAGACAATACTGAAAATTGACTCTGCTAAAACATATGTAGAGACAATTATCAGTAAATGATCAGTATTGTCTGTTTTAGTAGCCACCATAAAGTCTGACTGGAGTCTGACTGGTAAAATGGGAGAGCTGGAGGTACTGGCGTTGGAGCGGAAATATGATGTGATTGGTGTTGCTGAAACTTGGTTGAATGAGTCTCATGACTGGGCAGTTAATATTGGGGGGTATACATTGTTTCGGAGGGACAGGGGCAATAGAAAAGGAGGAGGAGTGTGTCTGTTCATTAAGCAGGAATTAAAAGCAAATATTAGGGAGGAAGTGATGGGGTTAACAGAGGGAGCTGAATCCTTATGGGTTGAGCTTCTCACAGATAGTAAAGAATCTACCAAGCTAATTGTAGGGGTATGCTATAGACCCCCTAATGTAAGCGAAGAGGAGGAGGCCCAGCTCCTGTTGCAAATAGAAAAGGCTGCAAGTGATAATAATGGGGGATTTTAATTACCCTGATATTGACTGGGGCAATAGTACTGCCAGGACAGTAAATGGGAACAAGTTTATAAACTTGCTGCATGACAACTTTATGTCACAGGTTGTTGAGGAGCCAACCAGGAACCATGCTATACTAGATCTAGTGATCTCTAATGACCCAGAACGTATAGCAAATGTGCAAGTGGTTGAACCCCTGGGTAATAGTGACCATAATGTTATTTCATTTAATGTTTGGTGCAGGAAACAAATTTACACGGGGGCAACAAAGACACTGAATTTTAGGAAGGCAAATTTTAGCTCCTTAAGGGCAGCGCTTCAGGGCATAGATTGGGGCATTATGTTTTCTGATAAAAACACAGAGCAGAAATGGTTGTCATTTAAAATGATATTAAATCATTACTGTTCTCAATTTATTCCATTAATAAGAAAAAGTAGAAGTGTTAAGAATCACCCTATGTGGCTTAACTCTGAGGTAAAGAAGTTAATAGGGAGAAAAAGGAAAGCTTTTAAGAAATATAAGTCAGAGGGGACAGTAGCTGCGTTTAATGATTATAAACACTATAACAAGTGTTGTAAAACAGCAATCCGGAAGGCAAAGATAGAAAATGAGGAGCGCATTGCGGCCGAGGCCAAGACTAACCCCAAAAAGTTTTTTAAGTATATTAATAGTAAAAAGATGCAGGTTGAGGGTGTGGCCCCATTAAGTTATAGTAACAATATGGTTACAGCGGATACAGAAAAGGCAGATGTGCTTAACCAGTTCTTTTCTTCTGTGTATACAGTAGAGGAGCCAGTGGGCCAAGTCCCACCCAATAGCTGCACTGTTGCCTCAGCTCCAACTACACAGTGGTTGGCACAGGATATGGTGCTTAAAGGGTTACACACGATAAATGTAAACAAGGCACCTGGGCCAGATGGAATACACCCTCGGGTACTGAGAGAGCTAGGGGCAGAATTGCAGTGGCCCTTGTTTCTGATATTCTCAGACTCTCTTTCATCAGGTATGGTACCTAGGGATTGGAAGAAGGCGAATGTCATTCCCATATTTAAAAAGGGAGTAAGATCTCAGCCTGGCAATTATAGGCCTGTAAGTTTGACATCCGTGGTGGGCAAGTTATTTGAAGGCTTGTTAAGGGATCACATTCAAAATTATGTAGTGGAGAATGGCATTATGAGCAGTAATCAGCATGGCTTTATGAAGGACAGGTCATGTCAGACCAATTTAATTGCTTTTTATGATGAGGTAAGTAAGAAGCTGGACAGTGGGGATGCAGTAGATATAATCTATTTAGATTTTGCCAAAGCATTTGATACCGTTCCCCACAAACGACTGCTTTCTAAACTAAGGTCTATTGGTCTTAGTGAAAACTGGCTACAGGATCGGGTACAGAGGGTGGTTGTTAATGGTACATTCTCTACGTGGAATAAGGTCCTCAGTGGGGTCCCTCAGGGTTCTGTACTGGGTCCACTTTTGTTTAATTTGTTCATAAATGACTTAGGGGAGGGTATTATGAGTAATGTATCAGTGTTTGCAGATGACACAAAACTCTGCAGACCAGTCAATTCTATCCAGGATGTGACATCCCTGCAGCAGGATCTTGACCAACTGGCAATCTGGGCAGCTAAGTGGCAGATGAGATTTAATGTGGATAAATGTAAGGTCATGCACCTGGGATCTAAAAATATGCAAGCCCCGTATACCCTTAATGGGACTGCACTAGGCAAATCCATAATGGAGAAGGACCTTGGAGTCCTTGTAGATAATAAACTTGGCTGTAGCAAGCAATGCCAGGCAGCAGCTGCAAGGGCAAACAAGGTTTTGAGCTGTATTAAAAGGGGTATAGATTCACGGGAGGAGGGGGTTATTCTTCCCCTTTACAGAGCGCTGGTAAGGCCCCATCTAGAATATGCTGTTCAGTTTTGGTCTCCAGTGCTCAAACGGGACATTATTGAGTTAGAGAGGGTCCAGAGAAGGGCAACTAAGCTGGTAAAGGGTATGGAAAGTCTCAGTTATGAAGAAAGACTGGCCAAGTTGGGTCTGTTTACACTGGAGAAGAGGCGCTTAAGAGGTGACATGATAACTATGTATAAATATATAAAGGGATCATATAATAACCTTTCTAATGTTTTATTTACCAGTAGGTCCTTCCAACGGACACGAGGGCACCCACTCCGTTTAGAAGAAGGGAGGTTCCATTTAAACATTCGGAAAGGATTTTTTACAGTGAGAGCTGTGAGGTTCTGGAATTCCCTCCCCGAATCAGTCGTACTGGCTGATACATTATATAACTTTAAGAAGGGGCTGGATGGATTCTTAGCAAGTGAGGGAATACAGGGTTATGGGAGATAGCTCTTAGTACAAGTTGATCCAGGGACTGGTCCGATTGCCATCTTGGAGTCAGGAAGGAATTTTTTCCCCTCTGTGGCAAATTAGAGAGGCTTCAGATGGGGTTTTTTGCCTTCCTCTGGATCAACTAGTAGTTAGGCAGGTTATATATAGGCATTATGGTTGAACTTGATGGACGTATGTCTTTTTTCAACCCAACTTACTATGTTACTATGTTACTATAAGTAGCTGCTACTAGTAGCTCTGTGTGTCTTCACCCTTATACCCGTGAGCCACATTCAAATGGAAAAACTTTTGGAGAGCAACATATGCAGGAAAAAAGGTCTTTAAGGTGCCAATGAGAGCTATAATTGGATATTTGATAGCCCCTGTGTTGACTGGGAGCCTACAGAAGGCTCTGTTTGGCATTACACTTGGTTTTTATTCAACCAAAACTTGCCTCCTAACCAGGAATTCAAAAATAAGCACCTGCTTTGAGGCCACTGGGAGCAACATCCAAGGGGTTGGGGAGCAACATGTTGCTCCTGAGTCACTGGTTGGGGATCACTGAACTAGCTAAATACATGCTGAAGACATGTTTCAATCTATGGCAAATAACATATAAAAACAGACCCGATTTGTGGCAAAGCTGCACCTGAACTTTCTAATCAAATTACCTCAAAAATGAGAATACCCTGGCACAAAACTGGACCAAAGAAAACAAAAATTATGGTGCAGTTGAAACATATTGAGTTTTATTTTAAAGACAAAACATCTCAAACATGGGCAGCCTGATGCATTTTATGCCAAAAGGGGGCACTTAATCGGATGCTAAAACACCTGAATTTTGCTCACATCAGAGCACTGGGGTCTAGGCATGCTGGAGATTTCTGTGTGTTCTGTCTGTAGTGCTCCATGTGTGCAATGAAAGGATGCACTTGGCACAATCCTAGGGATCAGGGGAAGAACGTGGGATGGGGGTGGCTGACGGAGGGGCATCTGGGTGCCCACAATGTTGCAATGGGCCCAATGCTTGTTAGAGACCTCAACAAATGAACAAATCTTACAGTGCATGGCCACCTTTAGTCTGGGCTGATCAGTGTTGTTCTATGGCCTTGCTGGCACAAAAGGGTTCATTCACCAATGCAGCGTAAAATGAAATGTCAGGAAACAAAATGTTGGCAACTAAAAAGCAGTATTAGCTTTGTTCCAAACTTGTGCCACCTCTATCTATTAAACCCTGTGACTATCAGGCTGCACCATTAGGAGGTCAGAGGCTATATATAGAGAACTGCAGTGAGATTAATCTTATTCCTAGAGTGCTACTGTCATAAACTTAATTGTGCTGCTGTCTGCATAAGGCTGGTTTGCTACATTCTGAATAGTGTGGACTTATGGTGAACCAAGGAACAATACAGTGGGAAATAAGTGACTTACAGTATTGCCCTCACTATCCTAAGGTTAGACTAGGACACCTTGCCTTATGAGCACTGCTCCAGAGCGGACACAGTATTACATGGCAGCAATAATGAATATGCTACACAGTGATACCCCCAAAAGACCCAACACCAAAGCATACAATGCCATTTTAATGTCTTTACCCCAGTGGTCTGACAATGATTCCCACCTCTAGTCATGTAACTTGTACAATTACACCTGATTGGATCATATATTTACAAATATGTGACTGTTAAGGGTTTGAAATGCTGGGGAAATCTCTAACGCTCGATTGAATGGTTAAAGCTACTCAGATAAGTGGTGAAACATTTCCAAGATTACTCAGAAAGTCCATTTTCATTACACTTATCACTATTAGATATTTTTGATTAATTCTCACCAAACACTAAACCGCAGTCTGTGAGTGTATTTTACAAACCATGGCTGGGGGTAACCGCCTTTCAAAGAGCAAGGTGACATATTGGAGAGCAGGGTAAGGTGGCCTGGTGTTAAATGGCACCTTGCGCCACAGAATGGGAATGCACATAGTGACAAAGGAACAAAAATACTCACTCTTCATAAGATGCTGTTAGCTTTTTTTACATGATCTCTCTCTCTCATAAAACTAACGTGATTGTTATCCATTATATACGCTTGATCATTATCTCTTAATAACACTTCTTCTATGGCACCACATGTGCAATTTGCCAGTCTCTCTGCACAATGCCAGACAGCACAGTGTCCCCAAAGAATACACATATTGGTCTGACTTCTGCTTGATGAAACTCCCCAAGTACCAAGAATAGCATCTGGCCCTAGTCCTATGTACCTTCTAGTGATCCTCTGTCTGCCTTCCTCCTCAGTCAGACCGTCCAATTATACTTAATGACTTGGGTTTGTTTTATATGCAAGACTTCAGAAATTGAATCCCCTTTGCTTTAAAGAAAATCTGCCTTGTTATTTGGTTTAAGCAATATACTAGTTATGTTATCAGTGCACCCACACTTGTCCTTTTAAGTATTTGAAAGATTAGAAATGGTTTATTTTTTTATATCAATGGGAACAATAACAAATACCCAAGAGACCCAGATAGACAAAGCAAGGGGGGGCTGTTTACTTCCTTGTTTATAATATACTACTGAATATGGGGGATTCGTATTCTAGGAGTTATCTGAAGAGGCTCCCCAAGCTGCATTTCATCCCTAGTCCCCTCAGGAAAAGACCCCCTGGGAGGAATCCTCTCTGAGTTATCTAGCTAGTGTAAATGGAAATGGAAACCTGCAAAAATTCTTAGAATGTTACTTTAATTTATTTTGAGGTTTACATCAGCATGAGTTATATTGTGTGGTTAGAGCCCACTTAGTCTCAGTCAGGTCAGAATGGAGGGGTTGTTACTTTGGTTCTTTACAGGTATATACCTGCCATCCTGAGAAGCAGGGACTCCCCGTTCATTTTCAGTCTGTTACTTCTGTAACACTGTTTAGGAAATGGGGTGCCTTGGACTTGGCTGGGCAAGTTACAACTCTCTGCAAGTCTCAGGGTGGCTTAGGCAATTAGGAGGCATATTCACCTTTCAGACAATCTCCACCACTACTTAGTTGGCCAACATGTGCTGAACACTTTCATACACCCAGGGCACAGGCTGCATGTACTATCTTAGCGGAGAAGGCTACTCTTAAGATGTATATTACATAAATATATGTTTAGCCTCAAGTCTTTTTATGGTCATGTAACTCCTCTGTGACTTTATAAGATCCTTACATTTTACAATAGGGGGGACATAATTCACAAAATAATGAGGGTAGCAAAACAAGTGCCAGAGAGTGCGATGAGTGAGGTAAGTTCCCTGGTGGGTGTCAGTCGGGTGATTAGCCTACCCAGATATAAGGACTCTAGCAAAATAACTGCTTCTTATTCAGGGGAGTTCTCCTGTGATACTAAGTTCCAAATGTGCCTATCTATATAATTATAATGAAATGAATATTTATTTTCTCTAAATTTTGTAGACTTTTTTGTTCGGGCCCCCTTAATGCCTAACAAAGTTACAGACAAATGAAAAATACATAGGATTTACTCCTAAATCTGACTCTAATGAACTTTCATAAGCTGAACTCATCTTGGCAAAATATTGGACATAAAATGACTCAAAATGTCGGTATAATGAAGGACACAAATCAGGTTTAAAACAGGTGCTAATTTAGGCTTTAGTGATGAATAGCAGAAGGGTCAGTGTTTGAGCTAAAAAAACGGTAAATATGTTTTTCTATGACAGGATACACTTAGACGCAAAGAATTTATTGCAGAATGTACCTGCATTGATTTCCCCTTAATGTATTTTCTTTTGTTCAAATGCCCACTAGGTGGCAGTGTATAACCAGTATTATACAGCTGTCATTTCAAAGACTACTTTTTATTTTTATTTATTTCTTTAATGATGCAAAGAATTGCAATATATGGATGAAATTTCATCTCGCTAAAATGTAGGAACATAATTTAAATGATAGCAATTGTAAACTGTTTAAATATCAGGTGATATTTTTAATAGTGAGGCTTTGCACAGCCTTATTTCTGTACCAAGCAAATTAATACCTTGAATTAGCCGAATACAAAGCAAATATTTTTGTTATTCAGGATTGTCATCCTGGGACCCTCTAGCTCTGGCTGTCTACAATTCTCAGAATCCCACTGACGACTTTCAATCCCCCTACACCTGTCACATACAGCCTATACGTCAGCCACAGTCTTCTTTATCACAGACACAAAATAGCAGTGCCAGATCTCCCTATTACATACAAAAAAACACAATCTGTAGATAGACAGTTCTCCAATACTAGATTAAAAAGTGAAGTATGTGGCATCAGTAGATCAGTCACAGGTATCCCTAATACATACAACCCATACATCAGTGACAGGTATCCCTAATACATACAGCCCCTATATCAGTCACAGGTATCCCTAATACATACAGCCCATACATCAGTCACAGGTATCCCTAATACATACAACCCATACATCAATCACAGGTATCCCTAATACATACAGCCCCTATATCAGTCACAGGTATCCCTAATACATACAGCCCATACATCAGTCACAGGTATCCCTAATACATACAGCCCCAATATCAGTCACAGGTATCCCTAATACATACAGCCCCTATATCAGTCACAGGTATCCCTAATACATACAGCCCATACATCAGTCACAGGTATCCCTAATACATACAGCCCATACATCAGTCACAGGTATCCCTAATACATACAGCCCATACATCAGTCACAGGTATCCCTAATACATACAGCCCATACATCAGTCACAGGTATCCCTAATACATACAGCCCCTATATCAGTCACAGGTATCCCTAATACATACAGCCCATACATCAGTCACAGGTATCCCTAATACATACAGCCCCTATATCAGTCACAGCATCTCCTATCATGTAACTGTGCCCTATAAAGTGACTGAGCGAGATGAACATAAGCATGAATGTGTTACTCTAAGGTACAGTGAGTATTTTGTCTGTGCAGCAGCTGCAGCTGGGAATCTGCCACAGGGAAGTCTGTCCGTTTGGGCCACCTTATATCCAGTTGTTTAGGGGTCATGTATTTATAAAAGGCAAACGATGTGATTAATACCTGCCAGACTGTGGCGTGCCTACATGTGACTTTGTTGGTTTTGATAATAAATCTGCCCATAAAGTGATTCATTTGGCTGTTTATTTGAGGGTGAGTGGTTATCAGGGAGACACATGTCCGCCTTGTGTTGTGTGGTGTTTCCCTTGCTCCTAATGAGACTGTAAGGCCGGGGCTACGCAGAATTCCTGCCCGTGTGTTTATCCACTTCTGCACCTCATTCATCTTCTGTGTTGTATTTACTCCTGGACCGTAACAGGAACCTTTTCAAAGTGCTCCAAACCTAGTGGAACTATAAAAAGCAAAATATACATAACTACATGATAAATGTATCTGTGCAGCCATTCGTTTTTCCTGTCATGTGCACGAAGGCTTTGGTGTTCTTGCAACTCAGACCAGTTATAGTGCAACAGAAACAATCATTTATTTCCCCACAATATTAATCTTTACGTGCTGTGATGGGGGAATATTAAACCCGTGCTCCTGCCCTACCTACCACAATCTGCCGCTTACTAACAGCCCAGTAATGCCAGTAAGCTCAGCACAGCTTGGCCTCCCTTAACACCCAAAACTTACCGATTCCACCTGATGGCAGCCCTGCTCAGAGAGCTCTTTTTAGCACTTTTGCAATTTGTATAAATATTTTTCTAGTTTTTAAAATAGAAACAGTTTTTTAAACTGGTAATATAATCAATTTAAACCCACAGCGCCACCTGCTGACCTAGCATTGTTTGTGTTGCAAAAAACCTTTTATACGCGAGCCACATTCAAATGGAAAAAGTGTTGGGGAGAAACACATACCTTGAAAAAAGTTCCAGGGGCTGCCAAATAAGAGCTATGATTGGGTATTTGGTAGCCCCTATGTGGACTCGTAGCCTACAGCATACCTCCCAACATTTGAAAAATGAAAAGAGGGACAAAAAGACTTGCCGCGCTGCGCGCGGCAAAATCTTTTTGACCACGCCCACTTTTTGGTCACGCCCCAATTGCCACACCCCATTTTTTAAATAGTGCCCACGATGGCCCAATAGACAGCACCCCATAGAAAGTACCCTCCATACACAATGCCCCCATAGAAAGTGCCCCCATACACAGTGCCCCCATAGACAGCAGCCCTCCTTACACAGTGCCCCCCCATACACAGTGCCCCCATACACAGTAGCTCTCCTTACACAGTGCCCCCCCATACAGTGCCCCCAATACACAGTAGCCCTCCTTACACAGTGTCCCCCCATACAGTGCCCCCCATACACAGTGCCCCCCATACACAGTGCCCCCCATACACATGTTCCCCCCATACACAGTGCCCCCCCATACACAGTGCCCCCCCATACACAGTGCCCCCCATACACAGTAGCCCTCCTTACACAGTGCCCCCCATACACAGTAGCCCTTCATACACAGTGCCCCCCATACACAGTGCCCCCCCCATACACAGTAGCCCTCCTTACACAGTGTCCCCCCATACACAGTGCCCCCATACACAGTAGCCCTCCTTACACAGTGCCCCCCCATACACAGAGCCCCCCATACACAGAGCCCCCCCATACACAGTGCCCCCATACAGTGCACCCCATACACAGTACCCCCCCAATTGCCCTCATAGTGAGTACCTCATACATAGCGGCCCCCATTGACTTCTTGGGCTCCTGCTCCTTACTCGGCGACAGGTCCTTTTATAAGGTTGCGCCCACGTCACACGTACGCACGGGCGCAACCTTATAAAAGGACCTGTCGCTGCTGTACGAGGAGCAGAATAAGGAGCAGGAGCCCAAGAAGAAGGAGCCGGAGCGATCTGCTGTAGCCAGCGCGTCCCGCTGGCCTGGATAGTTTAATGAATGTTCTGCATTTCCGTAATTGACATTCATTGAACAATCCGGGACAGCGGGACGCGCTGTAAAAACTGGGACTGTCCCGCGAAAAGCGGGACAGTTGGGGGGTATGGCCTACAGGAGGCTCTGTCAGTGCCCCTGGTTTTTATGCAACCAAAACTTGCCTTCAAGCCAAGCATTCAAAAAGAAGCACCAGCTTTGAGGCCACTGGGAGCAACACCCAAGGGGTTGGGGAGCAGCATATTGCTCCTTAGTCACTGGTTGGGAATCACTTCGCTAGATGGTGGGGAGGGCAGGATTTGTTGATCCTTTGCAGTTTGGCTGATGAGCATAGGTGCAATACGCTACAGCAAGCAGTCAGATTCACAAGACCGATTAAAGTATCGAACTGTTGATTGATTGCTATGGTCTCACACAATATAATTAACAGAGGTCTCAATCTGTAACAGGTCATTGTTGAGGGCAACAGAGCCTGAGAAGTTATCTTCAATACTCTGTATTAGTAATCTGCAAGCAGCTGTGTTGGCTGGGGCCCCCATTTGAAGGGGGAAATAGTCTTATAATTAAATGTATGCATTTCTACTGTACTTTTACAAACCTTCATTATGTCCTATATGCCCTTTACAATATCCAACCTTGGTGGTGTCTCTCCAGCTGATTTTAGGAGAGGGATGAGGAATTTCATGCACACAGCCAACCTGCACATAAAGTATAACAAGTGCAACAAGCACAATATTAGATCATAGTGACCAATCAGATGTTTAAAAACAACAGACCAGCACTTTGTAAACTGTACAAACTGTATAGAATTAAAAACCTTATTTTCCTCTGTGTCCATACCTGCTTCCTAATAATTCCTTTGCATTCTCAGTTAGCACCCTCTTATGAACTCCATTTTGGTGGGAATTATTTTAAACATTCTTTAGATTTCTGGTTGGTTTAGCTATGTATTGTTTCTTTTTTGATGAATAAACAAATTTTGTTTTTATACTGGAGTGTGCGGCCCCTTTTGAATATGTGCTGATTGTTATTGGAGAAATGAAATGGGTGGCCTCCTGTGGACCTGCACCTCCTCTAGATATTTTGGCTGTGTGCCATCTAAGTTTGTAGACTGAAAGCTCTTTTGGGCAGGGCTCTCTTTACCTCTGTATGTCCAACGTATGAAACCCACTTATTGTACAGCGATGCGGAATATGTTGGCGCTTTATAAATAAATGTTAATAATAATAATAAGCCTTTATATAACAACCTTTATACACAGCAGCCAGTGGCATAACTACCATGGGCTCAGGTGCAAAAACTGCACCCGGCTCCCCCATCAACCCCTCCTCCAGGATACCTGCTGTATGAACACTCTTACCATGGGATCTTCTTGTAGCATGCTCGATGATGCTGTAGGGCAACTGGGGGGAAGGGGCCCGGGTGCCGTCGCACCCACTGCTTCACTGGTAAGCCACTGACATCATCTGAGGCCTAAAGCCCAGAAAGGGAAAAGGTAGCCACAATGCAAAGGTCTCTCATGGGCCTCTTAGCAAATGGCCCTGCTAAATCTGATAGGAGAACCTGAATCGCAGATGTTAAAAGTCAAATAATCAAATCTAATGCTGGAATTTTAGCCTGCAGCAGTAATATTTAGGGCACATTAATGAAAAGAAAATGCAATGAATGGCTGAAGCTGTAGCAGCGACCTTCCTTTTAGGAAGAAATTAACATGCTATGAGCAATATGGGAACGGAAGAGGTCTTTGTCCCCCTGACTAATTGTTTTGGATAGTCACACCCTTGGCTGTAGCCCATATCATTGTAATACTGTGAGGACTTACCTATTCTTCTCTATTTGACTCCCCCTCCCTCTTCTCTTCTACACACAATTCAGCTGCTGGGTGATATTCAGCACCAAACTTATTCTGTATACGTGATTCTCGCTTTTTTACATATTATTATTATTTAAAATCTATCATCATTTGTAGTATGAAGTAAATATTATCTAGCAAAAGATTTCCATTTCCAGCAATCTGGTTCCCTCTGATACATATGATGTATACTTTATGAGGCAATGTACAGAGCTTGCAAGGGAAATGATTTATCTAAATGACTGCAGTTATGTGAAAAGAGTACCTGGCTGCTGTAACGGCAAGGAAGGGTCCTAGAAGGCAAAATTATTTGGGGTGGATCAAGGTGCCAAATAGGTAGGCCATGGCCCAACCTCACCCACTATTTTTATTGAAGAAGTTTTTGGTTTAGTTTTATGCTCTACAATGTGATTGTTTTAATGTTAAGTCTTTTTGGTAAATGATTATCCACATTATAACTAAATCCAGGCAAAAGGAGACTCTCAGTGTTGGTAGAATATCCTTTGTGTGAGGCACCTAAGCGCCATTTACAGCCGCAGGTTAGAATCATGCTCAAATTGGTGGAAATATTGTCAATGTTGATATCATAAGTGCGTGCACCATGAGTGCCATGGCGTCTGCCCTGCCTCTTCTGATGAATTATGTGCAAGTACATCTATTGTCACTGTGGAACTGTGGAACTGTGGAGCTACCAGCATTAACACTCCCAAAATGTTAGCTGCAACTTGCACCTGATTTTTAAATTTTTAAATAACTGCAAACACAATTGCATTCCTTTTGATACATCAGGTGTAAATGTGTTGGGCGTGAATCAGTGCAGGGCCATAAAAACGTTGGAATTCTGGGGAAAAACACTGCATTTTGGGGGGAAAAAACATTGTAATTAACACTCCTGGAAAGGAAATGCCCCTTTCTATTTCCGATAGATTCTGGTATATACAGTACATGCCCTGCTAGGCATCTAGGAAGCCCTTTGCACAATGTCAGAGCAATGTCCCAAGCACCCTTCTTATTGTATTGAACATAAATGCACATGCAGATTCTGAAACTCACAATTTTTACTGACAATGGAACTTATGGAACCAATAATTTCCCAAATACAAGGAAGCCCACATCTTTACAGAGCTTGTTACTCCCGAGTGCAATAAACGTTATACTTCCAATGAATATCAATGAAAAGTAAATTTCACAATATGATAAGTAAACAAACCAAACAAGACCGAACCATTTCATAGAAAGCAAAGTATTATGCACACACCGTTGCCAAAGGAAATAAAGCCACACAGCACAAAGGTTAATAGGCTTTTAAAGAGCATGTTAGCTTCCATTAAGCTTTGTGTAATCTCTATCTGTGAGGACAGACTAAAGGTGGCCATACACGCACCGATATTATCGTACGAAACCTCGTTTCGTACGATAATCGGTGCGTGTATGGCATGTCGGCGAGTCGACCGATATCGCAGGAAGCTGCCGATATCAGACGACTCGCCGATCGGACAAGTTTGAAAATTTTGATCGGGCGCCATAGAAGGCGCCTGACCAAAATTCTCCCTTCAGAGCTGAATCGGCAGAAGGAGGTAGAAATCCTATTGTTTCTACCTCCTTACCTGCCGATTCAGCCCTGAATGGTGTGTGGCGGATCTTACGATGTTTCGTGCGACCGATGGTCGTACGAAACATCGTCGGATCGCCACGTGTATGGCCACCTTTATCCTGCAGAAGTGCAGATCTTCCCAAGCAACTAACAATGGGAAATATTGGCTTTTCACCACCCAGACAATAATTGCTCACAGACACTTTCTGTACAACGCTAATTAAAGAGTCTAGTACCATCCATTGTGGCTCATGTCCCTTACTTGTCGCTGTCACATTCTACTTAATATCTTTCCACTGAATTTTCCTGATCTACCACCATCAGTTATTAGACAAAGAACAAATCATACAATCAGTTTTGTGTATGACACCATTTTTTTTTACATTTTATTTATAAATGTAACTAGAAATTTGTTTGCCAGCAACCCCCTGCCTTGCACTATTGTGGTAAATGCCAGTGACAAGCCATTTCAGCTGGCCTTGGCCCTGATACTAACAACCCACCCACTGGCTTCAAAAGATAATATGAGCCTCTGGGAACTAAAAAGGGCTTGTGGCCAACCTGTTGTACAGCGTAAGACTGTATAGGGGTTACTAATGAATGCAAGTACAATGTGAAAAAGTAAAAATTCATATCCAAATTGTCATGTTTTTTATAATGGAGTGTTTTTTCCATAATTTTGGCTATTGAGTTACATCCATCGCACTTGCCCTTCCTTTTGATGCCAGTCAGAAGCAAGTTGCATCTAGCTTTTTCAGAGTGGGTTGCACCACTTCTGCATAGAGTTGACACCTGACTGGTATTTTACTGGCCTATCCTGTAAAATGCTGCTTGATTCCAATGCTATTAAAAGGAAAAAAGCTAAAAAATACAGGAAGGCTGGGTTTTCTTCTATAAAAGTTGGCAACCCTACTTCTGGAGTCCAGGTTCAAAACAGCATGTGTATACAATTATTTGGGCACAAATCTGGTGCACCTATTCACTGACTCAACCCAATGTGGGAACCCTGGAGCTTTTGCCAGGTACTGGGTCCCCAGCATCAGTAAGCAGTTGTGCAGGATGGATGCATTAGTAGAAGTGTTTACATTTGTTCTCTCCATTTTGGAGAGCGGGTGCATTCATAAATGACCCGCTAAGGCTAGTTAAGCAATACCAAAACCGCAGGCTGAGCCAGTGGCATAAATATAGAGGAAGCAGACCCCGTGGTTGGCGCAGTTGGTCCCAGGGGGACAAAGGTCCCGGACTGCAGGGTCTGCTTCCTATATAACGTTAGCAAACCCACCTACCCACCACTCTCCTTCCTGAGAGCTAGCGGGCAGTGATGGGGGAAGTGAGAGAAAGTAGGAGTGGGTAGGCCACTGGCCAGAGCTATAAGTACCACCACAGAATATCTGGAGATAAGCTAATTTTCAGCTATTAATATTTCTGTTTAGACAAACTCAAAGTAAAAAATAAGTTCATCTGCAAAATTTTTCTTCCATGTTCTAGCATAGTAAAACAACAATCATGGATGCCAGAGATGAAGCCAAAGTGGCTATGGGCAATGAAAAAGTCTCTTATGGAAAGTTCCTTTTTAATAAGGCCTCAGGGCAGTGCTGAAATCTGGAAGTTTCTAAAGAGTTTTGCTTCCAGGGTTTATGCTGGATAAATCTGCTGCAAAAGAAATATGAAAGAAGAGCACTGTCATTCAAACATATAGTAGGTCTACAGGGGTGTGCATGATCAAAATAATATGCTGCAAGCATGGGGCAGGAATTGGTTGCCCATTGCTAGCCAGAGAGGCAATCTGTTGATTCTGCCAAACGTCAGAGGGGCCCAGAGGGGATTTGGACCTCTGTGTACTTAAAATGGCAGGACCTATTTTTGAATCTCAGTCCAGACCTGCTGCACAGTCCATAAACTCTCAACATCATCAGGGCCGGATGGGGCAATAACCTGCTCAGTCTGATGGAAAACTTTATTCATAAGAAATGACCCTTTTAGATTCTATATTCAGAAATGTTTATTTATATTTAGACTGCAATGGGCCACTTGCATTTCTGGTGCCATTTTCCAAATGTGTATTTAGAAAAGCTCTCCTGCAGACGGAAGCCTCTTGGCCTATTTTTAATCATTCGATTTTTAGATAAGGGCTTCTTTTTATAAAAGACTGAGCATGATGCCAGCACAAATGTAAAAACTGTGCTAAAAGAGCCTGCATCCCGTTCCCCTTAGGATTTTCCCAAGGTCACAGATCTTCCGTCTCTGGTGCGGAAACAAAATGATCAATGTGTTGCTCACAAGTGGGGATCAGCAGAAGTTCATCCCAAGTGAGCAGCTCATTGATGCAGAGCAGAGCCAGCAGGATGGGCATAGGGAAGAGCCCAGCTCCCCACTGTTGTCTTTGCGGACTCCTTACTTACAATATGATTACATTACAGTTACATCACAGAGAAACCCTAGAGCTCCAATATTACATGAAACGTTAGAGGCAGCATATCAAAACTCTGAATGAAAAAGTAGAGGGGAAATTGTTTTTTCTTTTTTTATTTAAAGAATGAATGCCCCTTTAACGATGTGTTCCCGGCTACAACAATGGCCTTTCACTTGTGTACAATGGGGCAGACATGTTTATAAAGTTTCAAAGTCTAGCTTCATGAAATCATTTCTGAGCTCTATAGTTTGCTCCAGATTACAGAACATTCCCACAAGAAGGGAAGTACCTTTAAAGCAAAGGCCATTGAATACTAGTACAGGATATCCCCTTGTTGTTGATGATTTCCTCTGCACACAAGGAACAAGATGAACATAGGGTTATTGAAAGAGGCTAAAGAGACAGCTAGTCATCTATTTTGTGCGAGAACATTGTTCTGCATGCTTAATATTTCCTTATGCCTGTAATTCAGTTATTTTTAACAGTAACCTCAAAGTTCATTTGATTCATGAACACATATAGACAAGTGTTGCAAATGAAATCATGTGTACAAGCCTACATCAGAGGATTTAAGGAATTTTTAAGACTTTCAATTTAAGTCTTAAGAGGGGGGAAAACTCAGGGGCAATTGTATTTATTTATGAGTTGTGCAAATGTTGTCATATGAGAGGGATAGATGGTTCCCCATAGCAAATGTTTAAAGAGAGACCAGAGATCTCAAACTCTGTTTCAGTAACTACGATATAAATGTTACACTGCCCATGTTGACCTTCTGTTGCCATTGTGCCCTTCACTTTTCCTATCTACAAGTGCTGGGCTAGTGGGACATAACAACCCACACAACACATAAACCCCTAATATTCCTATCACTGTAATCTATGCCTTCAAAAAGTATGAATAAATACCATTGTTATCCATCTGCAACAGTTCTTCTCTTTTTGAATAAAATTAAATCCTGGCAGGGGAGGAGGGGCTAAAACAGTGATGTTACAAATTGTAACAACTTCTTCACAGTTTACAGACAGCATGCAGGAACTACATAACCCACAATGCATTGCACTGCAATGTTCTTTTACTTATGTACATCACATGTGCAGAAAATTGTGGGATTTGGAGGATGTTGGCTAAGGGCAGGCTAAGGACAGTCGAATACTGTTACTTTTTTTTGAGTCTCAAAGTAGCCAGATCAGCTGGGGAACAGGGGGCGGGGCTTAGGTAACTGTTCCAAACCATATTATTACATTAAAAATAAAGCTGGATATTTTATAACTGATGTATATTGCTGACTTGCGTGAAATTATGTTTACTTTTCAACTGCAGTATGCAGTACCCCCTTTACAGTTGTTTCCAAAGCTCCTTTGGTCGCCAAAGATCCAGCTATATCTGCCCATGTTATCCATGTCAGGAAAGCTAGATGCCCACTTCAAAATGTTACTGTTTTCTTTACTTATATCCTGCTGCACACCTGCAGGATATAGGCATTTGCAGAACAACTGTTTGCATACAAGGTGAGTTTTCAGGTTCACTCAGAACTCACATTCATTGACTTGCATTGAAGTTAAGGTGCAATGCAATTGGGCAAGTTTTCCCATTGCACTAGAGCTGCAGTGAGAGCTAATGAAAACCCAATCATAGAGTCAGAATTCACACTGTTTCAATGGATGTTATGTGAATGCCAAAAGGGGGCTCTTATATAAAAGCAGTCGTACTGATGTGCAGAAGGCCTCAAAGAAGCATCACACAGAAAAAAAGGCCCATTTAGCGAATGCTAAGCCAGCAGGTAGGTACCATTAAGTACCAAGCACATAATACATCTATTTTACCATGTAAACTCAATACAACATCTGCTGACAGCAGTCTCTAGCTGACGTGGTGTTTTTTTACTTCATAGAACAATAAATATGCCTAGTGTCTTTAATATACTTGCTGTAGAACGCAAATACCAAATGGAGATTGAATGAAAAAAAAATGTAATACAAAACTAATTGACCTCTTTTCATAGGAATTGTCGTCTTATGAATGAGCCAAATAGTATCATTTCCGGAAAAAGTCGCAAGTGTAACCTCACCTGTCCCTTAAAAGTCCTAAATCGGCCTAGAACTGGTTGGTCTTTCATATCACCCTGAAAGGCTGAATATTGTATTACAATATACACCTTGTTGATAATAATGAATTCTGTAAACTGCCATAGAAAAGCTTCTGCATTGTACACAAAGTGTCGGAAACTCGCTATTCATGGGCTACTGTTACAGTACAACTGATACCCGTCCCATGGTGCTCTGCCGAAACTGAGCATAGAGAAGGGAACATAAAATAATAATAAATGCACATCCTGTGAGGCAGGTGTACTGAGAAATGAATAAAATGGCAAATTCTGGCTCTGAGTGTAGGGGGTACAATGCCAGATCTGCGCTACCACCCCCCTGCACTATGAGCAGTAGTAGTTACAGGATCCTGTCACAAGTTAACTTTTCTCCGTAGCTTTCTATTTATTAAATCTGAATCCGTGTCAGGAGCAGTTGTAGGATGTAAGGGACAATGGGGGCACAGGAGTGCACCAGGTTTGCATGCTGAACCTTTTGCATAAAGGATACTCATTGTTCTATGCATCAGTGCAGCCATAAGGCATTCAAAATGTTTACTGGGAAAGTGCAAGAGGAGTAAACAAGGCTGCCTTCAGGCTGACTACAACAGTACGACATGGGCAACCTTACCAGATGGAACATTTGTCTACTCAAATAGTACAGTGGGCGCAACCACACCAGATGCAACATTTAGTTCAACAGATTAGGCCAAGATTTGGGCTCAGCAATATAAATCTGATCTTTATGAAAATAAAGCAGTGTGTGCCAACCTGTGCTGTTAAGGAGCTACAAAAGCTGTGGATATTCAAATCATTGTTCTGCTTCTTTGTCACAATAAAACTCTCACCATTGCCTACCGGTGCCTGGATGCTAAATGCCATTGCATTAGGAGTAAAAAGATCAAACTTTTTGTTGGTTCATAAATGTTAAACATTGGAACAAAATTTACTCCAGAACCGTTATTGATTAATTTTATGCAATCAGTTTGCCCCAGAATTGCCCCAGCCATATGTCTCAGGCAGTCAAACCATGCTAACTAACTTGGGTTGCCCATTCTCAGCAACATGAACAGGCCTGTCTGCCCTCTGTGAGACACTGCTCTCACTATACAAAGACCTTGCTGAGATAAAAACCAGTGATAACCTTTACACAGGCAATAGCATAAGGCAGATGATGACAGATAGAAAGTTAGCCCACCAGATTAACTAAAGGTCATGCTGGCAAGATGATATGCCCATTTGCTTGTTGTGATAATGGTCCCTTTAAGAAAAGTGCTTGGGAAATCGTTATCTTAAACCATATTTCTTCTATATTTAGTCACTGGGAAAAATGGAGGGTACAGAGGAGGCATTGCAATTTATAGATGTATCTTCAAGTTGGCACTTGGAAGCTCAGTTTAACTGTCAGACTTTATTTGATGTTTTGTTGACCAATTTTACTGTGCTAAATGCAATATGAGGCTATACCTTTTGGGTACTTATTGCCATTTAGACCAGCTCCATTTTTTTAAATTGCATCCTCAGTTGCAGGCTTGTGTCCTGGGTTTTTAGGAAGCAAGTAAAACTCCTGATTGGGAGCACTGTGTGCAGTCAGGGACCCACAATTTCCAAGCAGAAAACTTCAATTCCCAAGCAGAGGAGGCTTCTAATATGTAGAAAGTGCATTATTTCTTATAACATATGTTTCAATGGGTCCTGAAACACAAGTGACATTACCAGGCACCATTTACAACAGAAAATATACAGGGTAATTCATAGCTCTGTAGTGTTTTATTATATCTATGTATTATATCTATGTATTGGTTATACTAGTAAATTTGGAAAATCCTTATGGCAGACACTGCAAGCATGTGTATTGACATTCATTTACTGTAAATTTGAGGGTAAGTGAATTAGGCGAAATATTTGCAATGTAATTGAGCACAAGTATCATTCATTTTGCTGTAGATATATGGATTATTTCTGTATCATCCAGGGCTTTACATACATAGATTTGTCAACCCTCTGTACTGTTGGAATAACTGTGTTAACAACAACAAACATTTGTAAAGCGCTTTTCTCCCGTAGGACCCAAAGCGCATAAACCATTCATGGATTTTTAATTCTTTAATTATGAGGAATCAGTTTTGGTTTCCGTTTCATAGCATAAAATGAGTGTCCCAGACATGCCAGGGTGATGAGATTTACGTATATTAATCAGACATGCCGGCAATACAGAGCAGCTGGCTTTATGTATATTTCCCCAGACAGCCAATAATACAGCACTGTCAGCTTTGCACAAAATACCCCAAGTAGGAGAGTATAATGATGATGATTCTTATCCAAAAAAAAAAGTTTTTTAAGTCCCCTGAATTGGCCTACCACTGCTTTCCTGTCCCAGGGCTTTTTACTCAGCCACCCGATTCTATAAGTAGCAATGCCCCTCTAATGCTATTACAGGTCTCACTCAGATTCACATAAGGATAGAAGGCATAAACCTCCTGCCTTGACCAGTCCCAACCTGCAGGGGGCACAACTGGCATCCGTGGTTTACTACAGAGGTCTCCTGTGAAAAGATGCCCAGAAATTTACTACTTATGATAAAGGATAATTATTTTTTTAATCTAATCTAAATGCCATATGTAAAGTGGTTTTTAGGGCTAGATTTGTGTTATTGTTGGTAGATCATAACACATTTTCATTCTGATACTTCCTATTTCTTTTCCAGTCTGTGATTAATATATTTAGGCCACAGATACATGCAAATAGCAGTTTACAAATTAGTAAATCTCCCCCTTTACTAGTGAAGGTCTGAAGCCACGAAGATGTTAAAATCCTGACCTTTTTCCAAATGGGGCATGAGAAAGGTCACAGGTATTGCTTAAGGCTGACTGCTTTAGCACTCCCTAATAATGTGTCAGTCACTTTAATTGTGTGTGGATATATATATAATACCAAGGGAAGCTGGCTCACTATAGTTCCAAAATAAACAGCGGAATGCAAGACTCTAGGACTGCAGCCAGTGTAAATCATGCAGATATTATCCCTTGTTGGATTCAATTCATTCCTAAAACTACTAGGCGTGAAAGAGCTAATCAGCCCTGATATCGCCCCCTCCGTAGAAATGTTCAGCATTTATGTGTGTGAGATGCCATTCAGTGCAATTAGAAAGTGTCTCGCTGTGCTCATTTGCATCCACTGAAAGAAAATTTGAATAAAATACTTGAAAGAAAGAAAATTATACATCTAAACTTTAATATGACTTTCAGCAGGTAGGGGGCGGTCATTTTCCCCCTCAGTCCTTATCAATTTGCAGGGAATCCGTAGTCTGCTGGTTAACACATTGTAGGAAATTTACACATTTCTAGAACTAGGGTCTACCTTTCATTAGGTCCCAATAACATCGACAGAGCTCACAAATCTTTACTTCTTGCCAAAATAGCTTTTGTAGTCATTCATTGGAGTTGCCATATTGCTTAAGGCATGCTGTGTAGTCTTGGAAAGAAGCTAGGGCTGTGGTTCTACTGAAATGATAATATATCTCTTATGTAAAATTACATAGAAAATAAGAGAATGAGTGTTCTGTGGGCACAGTATACTATGACCCATACATTACAGCATATATAGATAAACAGACATATATACAAAGACAGGCAGATAGACAGAAATAGATGATAGATAGATAGATAGATAGATAGATAGATAGATAGATTGATAGATGATAGATAGATGATAGATAGATAGATAGATAGATAGATAGATAGATAGATAGATAGATAGATAGATTGATAGATGATAGATAGATGATAGATAGATAGATAGATAGATAGATAGATAGATAGATAGATAGATGATAGATAGATAGATAGATAGATAGATAGATAGATGATAGATAGATAGATAGATAGATGATAGGTAGATGATAGATAGATAGATAGATAGATAGATAGATAGATAGATAGATAGATAGATAGATAGATAGATGATAGATAGATATAGATAGATAGATAGATAGATAGATAGATAGATGATAGATAGATAGATAGATAGATAGATAGATAGATAGATAGATAGATAGATAGATAGATAGATAGATAGATAGATGATAGATAGATGATAGATAGATAGATAGATAGATAGATAGATAGATAGATAGATAGATAGATAGATAGATAGATAGATAGATGATAGATAGATAGATAGATAGATAGATGATAGATAGATAGATAGATAGATGATAGATAGATAGATAGATAGATAGATAGATAGATGATAGATAGATAGATAGATAGATGATAGATAGATAGATAGATAGATAGATAGATAGATAGATAGATAGATAGATGATAGATAGATAGATAGATAGATAGATAGATAGATAGATAGATAGATAGATAGATAGATAGATAGATGATAGATAGATAGATGATAGGTAGATGATAGATAGATAGATAGATAGATAGATAGATAGATAGATAGATAGATAGATAGATAGATAGATAGATAGATAGATAGATAGGAGCTACACAAGTGATGGGAAGTATGTGCCAGTCAGTCCATATGCATGTATCTTTGATGTACTTGATTATGCAGGTATCGGACCTGTTATACAGAATGCTTGGGACCTGGGGTTTGGATCTCCATACTTTAAGTCTACTAAAAAATGATTTAAACATTAAATAAACCCAATAGGATTGTTTTGCCTCCAGTAAGGATTAAGTACAAGGTGTTGTTTTATTATTACAGAGAAAACTGAAATCATTTTTAAAAATTTTAATTATTTGCTTAAAATGGAGTCTGTGGGAGATGGCCTTCCTGTAATTCTGAGCTCTTTGGATAATGGGTTTCCAGATAACAGACCTACTATACATAAAAATATATATCGCTTGTGATCTGCAAGTTATTTCTGTATCAGCAATATCTTTGGTTAATATAAGTGTCCTGGGATGTGTGTAACATTTAATGGCAGCAGTGTGTAAAAAATAAAGTTTTATCACTGCTCTTTGCTTGACAGACAGGCAGTTGCAGCAATGGATTTGAGGGCGCATTTATAACCAAGTTGTTGACTTTATACCAAATAAGGCACAGAATTGTTCATGAACAATGTTCCCTCACAGATCTTAGGTTAGGCCATGTGCAGAAACATTGTTTCTAGTGCAACTTTATATCAACTGCGCACACAGTACTGAATTATGGGTTTTTTTGTGCACTGTGCAGTCCATTGTGTGCACACATGTATCAAAAACCTGCACACTTCAAGGGAACCTTGGTTTGAAAGAATTCTGAGGTTCCCCTTAAGCATACATTCTCTATGTAAAAGCTACACATAGAAGTGCACACACTAAACACCACTTTACACCTCAATGGATTTGGCAAAGTTCATTGAGGTTCATGGAAACAAAGCAGCGTCATTTGTGCAAAAGCCAGTTAGTGTAATTGCACATGAAATGTGTTTATGTTATAAATGTGGCCCATAGTGTAACTTTCTGCTATTGGATCTCTCAAAAGGGGCCTACTGGAGCAGTGGCACTAAAGAGATTAACCTCCATCAAGAGCCATGAAAGGACCCACCTAAAGTAAAAAGGGGTCTGTCACAGCTTTACCTTTATGACTGTCCTCATCCACAGCTGATTGGTTTTGTTATGGCCTTCAAAAGCAGTAGTGCAGGTGTTTATAGGAGATACATAGCAAGCTCCATGCAGGCAGGGATATGCTGTAGAAAATCACTATTTATTGGGCTGGTGGTGGCTGTTTGGACCTTTGTACATGAAATGCCAGGGCCAATTTTGAATCGCAGTCTTGGCCCGTCTGTATCTGTTCTGCATTCACATGACTGGCCTCTGCAGGATGCACACAGGGCGGATTTCAGTACAAAAATGCAAGCGAATCTGCCCTTTGTGCATATGTACAGAAGGATGCCAATGCAGAACAGACTGAGAGTAGTAGTGATGTTTTTCCACTGACAGAAATAAACCATGTGTGACATAGACCCTAGTAATTTAATAACACAGATTTTTTTCTTAAACCAATATAAAAACACAGTGAAAATCTTCCCCCTTGCGGAAACTCACAGCAACCAATCAGATATGTGCTTTATTCTAAGATCGAAGTTGATTTTGACCGGTTGGCCCAGGAATACAGTAAACTGAAGAACAATGAATTTTGATCAAAATAACACACTTGACTCTTTTATTTAGTCAAAAAAATGACCAGAATAACAGTGATTAATCTCAGTACAGCAGAGTTCATCTTTTCAGTTGATGTCCCATCCAAGCACAAGGTGTATTATATACAGGGATGTAGTGGATTCTGATTTAAATTAGTCTACTTGTTAAATAAAGTTCTAGTGCATCAGGTCATAAAATACATTATACAATAGAAACTCTGTTGAAATGTTGTATAGTCCGGGTTCCTGTGCAAAATACATGGGCTATAGGCATCTATTGTACCACTCTATATGCACTCAGTGTTCCATTTAACCCTCTGAATGCTGCTAATGTGCGGCCCACTATTCCACACACCAACTTCCACTCACAGGTCTACTGAAGGCTTTGCTATTGGTTCTTGCTATTGGAGTTGATAAATCTGATTTGTCAACGCTTGGAAATATAAAACTCAAAAAACAGTTTAATGTAAGTAGGCAATAGCTTTAAGGACATCTCAACGCTCAAAATATTAGCAAACCAGAAGGAAACTGGATATTTTAGAACAAGATTTAAAAAAAAAAAAAAAAAAAAAGATAAAAGTCACTGTTGGGAAACAAGTAACAGACTGGAAATATGAAAAAAACTATAATAACAGTTAAAACGTTCCAGAGACTTCAGAGGAAGTGGAATTATTACTTTACAAAGCAAGTTAAACATTTAGCGCAGATCTAATAATAGTTGCCACTAATGTACCAGATTTTTTTCTGGAGACTACTGAAAAATTGTTATTTTTGTCTAAAAAAAATAATAATTTGCAATGGTACCATTGGATCACACTGGTTGGCAAATACATTGTAAGAGTCATTAATAAAAGGCCAGCACAGCTGGACATTACAACCCCCCCCAATCCAATCCGGCTTTTTCCTTGCACAAAAAGCTAATTAGTTCTCACTGGCATCTTAAAAGGCTCCGATTTCTGTGCCCCAAGGCCTGTAGGGCTTGCCTGATGGGGTAGGTGTCGTAGGGCTGAGTGAGTTGGGGGACAGTAGGTGGAAAGATCCAAAAGAGAAGGGGAATGCAGACAGAGAGGCCATGGAGGAGAGTAGCGGAGGAGAGAGTTTTGAAGAGGCAACAACTGGCAGCACTGATGCAATATTCCCATTAGGGGGAACTCTCAGGGAGGAGGTTTCAGCATGTGGGGACCCAGGAAGTCTGTTCTGGTGATGAGCTTCTGTGGAGGAGGATGTGCTGTTTGCACTGGTATGGGCAGTCTGCGCCAGGAGCAGCGGATGAGAAAGGTGGGGATGGTGAGCAAAGGTTCCACCCCAGGGAATGTGTCCAATGCCGGTATGGGCTGTGTTTGCTGCTTCTCGCTGAGAGGCATAGTTATTGAGGTGAGACACAAGCCGGACTCGGAGTGGGTCTGTTGTGTCCATTCCTTCTATGATACTCAGGTACCGGGCGACTTCTGCCAGGCATTCCCTGAATCCCAAGCTGCGGTAGTCCATGGCAAGTGCATGAGCATCAAAGTAGCCTAGAACATAAAAAAAGACAAATATTATTATATAATTAAGTAAAACTAAAAGCAAGAATCCCCTTGTATCCCACAAAGGCAAGCTGGGATTGCAGGGGGGGTGTAGGGCAGAAATGTGGAGGGATACATACTAGAGAACTCTGCAGCTAAATGATTTTTAGGAGGCATTTAGTCTATACACTATGAATGGTCAGTCTAGGCACAATAATATATATATATATATATATATATATATACACACACACACACACACACACACACACATCAAGCCCTGTGACCAGTCTTACAGTAATGCTGCTAACATGTTAGCTAGGGTCTGGAGAAAGTAGTCTCCTTTATCTACACAATCTACACACTCTCCAGCAGTGAAATGTAACCTCTGGATCTCAAATGTATGTATTTCAGTGATAACTGGAGAGCTGTATAATGTCCCGAGACAGCAAAGTGCTGAAGCCAATAAAGCAGTAAAAACTATAAACAGATTATCAGCCCATTTCAAAGCAATAAACCCCCTTACAGTGAGTTATAAGCATGCTGTAAAAAGGGTTAATGCTAATTTAATATGCAACTTTTTGCATATAAGTTTTCAAGCAGTTCATTATTAGTTCTTAGCTAATAAACTATCTAGTTGCTAGGTTGTACTTATCCTAGCAACCAAGCAGCAGTTTGGAAATGAGAACTTAAGAAAATTAGGAGAACAAAAAGATAAGAAAGAATAATAAAAAATGTGTCCTCGCAGTGTTTTTTGTTTGTTTAACTTCCAGGGTCACCAGTGGGGCCAGCACATAGTTAGAAATTAGAACAAATAAATACCAATTGCAAAGGAGCCTGGAATAATTTTATAAAGCATACTTTAATAGAAGGTTAACTTTTCCTTTTAATATTCTAAAAACAAAATCATCTGACACAAGGCACAGTGAGTAGCACACCCATGCAAAAGGCCCAGGGAAATAAATGTATAGCTCCCCTCTCACCTTTGCCTCCTGCAGTGTGAAGCATCTTAAGGTGATCCACTGTCATCTGTAAAATCTCTGCTTTCTCTAGTTTTGCTGATCCCTGCAGAAAAATTGAAATTTCAAATGAAAAATGCATAATTTGAAAAACAGTAACATTTTCAGATGCACTCTATATAGGGTATAAATATCACCAAAGCGGCTACACAAGAGCAGGGCTACTGAAATATTGAAGTATTCATCAGGTTAAAGAGCCCTTCTGCTCGGTAATGTAACACCACGCCAGGCATTGATTGCTGGCCCAATGGATAGAATAAAAGGGAGCCGGCTTGAATTACCTGTTTCTCAAAGGCGCTGGGCACCAGTCTCCGCAGCTCTGATAGGCTGTTATTAATCCTGTCTCTGCGGCGCTTCTCAATAATCTAATGGAGAAAGGAAGGGTCCGAGGTTAGAGACAAGCAAAGCAAAGACATTCCGGCAGCTCAGTGGGTTCCTAACCTGCATCCCTCCAGCTCCTGCTGAACTTCAGCACCCTTATACTGCAGGGATACAGGCTGGGGATATAGAACAAGCCAAGTGCCACACTTACCCCTCTGCGTCTTTTTCTGGCCAAGATTTGGGAGGAAGTCGATGGAGACATGGAGCCCGCGGCAGAACTTAGATTCCTGCAATAAATACACAAAACCTGGAGTTAGTGACTTAATGTGTGACACTTTCCCAACACCCACACAGGACTGGCACTCTGCCCCATGGCACCACATCTGTGTCTAACAGAACAATATCACGCATCAGAACTCCCCAGCTCTTGCTGAACTACAAGTCTGAACCCCCAATGGGAGCCTGTGCCTGGGAAGCCTTTAGTAACACCCTGCCGGGTAGGACTGGCACCTACAGGCGCTGGTGACTAGGTGTTTAGGGGTGGCCAGATGAATTTGGGGAGAATGTATTGGCATTGCGGGCATTACCCATTCTCATCTGCGCTCTCCTTCTCCACCTCGATGTTCTCATCCAACTCACTGTCCGAGGAGCTGTAATCGTGTCCCCGCTTCATGGCTGCGTGTGGCGGTGTGTGTGGCTCTGTTAGTGGCAGGCTCTTCCCGCTGTGTGTCCGTCACTGGCTGTGTGTCCGTCACTGGCTGTGTGTCCGTCACTGGCTGCTCACACAGTGCTGCCTGCGCTGCCTGTGCCTCTGGTTAAAAGCTAAGCCATCCCTTTCCCACGGTTCGCCTGGCGCCTGCTCCTGGAACACAATCACCTCCTTGTAGCCAGCCAGACTCCTCCCCCTCCGTGACGTCACAGCTGCCGGCGGCGCCTCCGAACCTGCTCTCGCTTTGCCACTTTCCAAAGGGGTTCGGAAGTGATTGACGTGTGTGCTTGCAGGCTGGACCCGCCCACCGCCCCCTGATACGCAGCGCTGATTGGCTGGGCTTGGAGCCAGGCCGGAGCCCGTAGGCCCGCCTGGAAGCACACGCGTGGGGCCGTGGGAAAGTTGCCGGCTCGGGCGGTGGCAGCCTGTGGCCGGCGCTGTGGGATCCGGGCTGCGATTGGTCGGGGTGGCGGCCGGGCTGCGGCTTCTCTCTATGGGTTTGTAATATAACCCAAGCAAGGGTCAGGGAGGGGGGTGGAGGAAGGAGTCTGGGCTCTGCGTCCTGCCTATGGAGGGTTCCCCAGGGAACCCAGGGGGAGACTCACACTTGGCTGGGGGCTGCCACCAGTCTGGGATACGGAGAGAAATAAATGTTCTAGTTTTACCGGTGCGGCCCAACGGGTACCTACTTATACTGTAATGGGGCTATAGTTCCCAATGTATTCCCATGGTGAGCAGTGCTGGGGTTGAGGGAGGGGGAAGGGGCATCTTGTCCGGGGTGCGGTAACTGGCTGATGGCTGTCATTGTGCCGCAGGCTTGGATATTATATTATTATATTCCTGGAGTTTTCTTTATTTTGCCCCTCGGCGTTTCAGTCTGCCTGTGATACCTGGGCCCCTCCAGCCATGCCACCCACCCAGCTGCTGCAGAACCTCTTGGGCAGGAAAGCTGCTTGCCAGCCTTATTCACTAGTCAGCGCTACATCCCCTGGCCCTGCTGCTCATAGGGGTTGCCATCATTTGGTGCCATTCCTGCTAGTTGGGGGTCAGTGTGGGGTACCGGTTGTACCCAGGCTCTGGGGCATGGACACACAGATAATGTGACTGCGGAAAATAAATCCCTAGAAGGCGGTTATTCACAATGTTTCATACAGGAAAAATAGGGTTAAGGAACTGGGCATGCTACTTATATTCTCCCTTATCTCACGCCGGGCATTGCCCGTAGGAGTGCTATGTGCCTTAATTCCAGTTGTTATTAATAAGAATCTATATACTTAGGACGGAGTGTTTTTCTGGAAAGGTGGGAACTCTAATCACCAGGCACCCTCTTTTAGTCAAATACTGGTACACTTAATACATTATGATAATTCTGCCACTCAGTGCACCCAGGTTACTGTAGCTTTTCTTCAACCTGAACAGTCCCCATGATATAACTGCACTAATTGCTTAACAATATATTTGGCTGGGAAAACAGGTATATAAAACATTAACAAAAAATTTGATGATAATTAACTGATCCACAAGTGCACCGTAATGGTTCAGGAAACTACTGTTCATGGTAAAGGAGAGACAGTATAGTTTGGCACCTACACACCGAGCTGTATATCATATCAGCAGCAAATCGCTTGGGGTCGAGACATGTACTATTTAATTATTTTTATTATTAACATTTATTTATAAAGCACCAACATATTCCACAGCGCTGTACAATAAGTGGGTTTCATACATTGGACATACAGAGTAACATATAAAGCAATCAATAACCAATACAAGAGGTGAAGAGGGCCCTGCACAAATTTTACTTTGTACTTTCTACATGTGATTACTCTGTGCACATAACTGGCTGCAGATATAAGCAACTGATTGCACTATTGCATTCCATACTCGCAGGTTCCTATAAAGTATACATTTGGTACAAACTTAAAAATGAAATTGCCCAATGAAATCAATCCTGTGGATGCAGATCTAGTAACTAGCAAAGATTCCAGACTGTGGCTGTGATTTACCACTATTAAGTACACCAGCATTGCGCTGCCCTCTGCTGGAAATATGCCAGGAGCTGCAGGTGGCAGAACAGCTGGAAGCCAATCAGCATGAGATAAAGGTGGTATTTGCTAAGTACTCAGCCTCTTTCATACTGATGATCAGAGGAACCGGGTGGGTGCAATAAGAGATACACAGAACACTTAGCCTGTGCTACAGAGCATGGAAATTCCTTTCTTGCAGCTGCCGCCATCCTAAAATTACAAATAAGCAGTGGAGTCCATGGGAGAATGTTCTACCTGCAATGTCAGACAACGTTGTGAGACACACTCTGCACACAGTGTTATGGCAAGCGGCAGCTGCTTCCCATAGTTACATGGCTGAAGGAATGTATTACTTGCAGGACTCGAATGTCCCAGTGCAGAAATGATATACTGTGTGTGCTAGAAACTAGACCTGCTGAGCTGCCATGTGTGCCGCAACACAGTGACCTTTAGCAGGCCCTACCCAAATGGGAACTACAGATGGAGCATGGTCTGTCCAATATGATTCCTTGAGATAGATTTTCGAAGCTGGGGGTTAATTTGATTAAACTATTTCAAATATGTTGAATTTTTTGGATAAGTATCCCAATTTCCTTCAGCCATCTGATTCACATTAATCTCTAGGAATGCAGCTTAGGAAATGGTGTTGTCTGAAAATTTTACTTTTGCATTTATTTTAAGGTAGTTGAGAAAGTCATGTTTTCAAACTGCTTTGCACTTATAGCTTCCTTAATCCTGCTTCAGATTTGCCAAGTATCATTCACCCTGCTAACTACAGCCCTTACCCATACCAGAATCAATGCTCTTCACTTTCCTAAAATAATATATCCTAAGTATAAAGTAGAACATGCAGGCAGCACACACAAACAAGCAATTGGTATGCAAACTCAGCACTAACACAAATGCAGGCACACATCAGATAATGACATAGAAAGCATGAAAAAACCTCATCTAGGAACAGGCTTTACTTTCCCTTTTGTTTCTACAAACACTATATATATATCTAGGGATATGATATTCTGCATAGTGACCATGTGGTTGCAAGGGGGCCCACTTTCTATCTCCCTTCCCATTGTTCTGCTGATCGGCTGCTGGGAAGGGGGTGATATCACTCCAACTTGCAGCTTACCAGTAAAATGTGACTGAAATTTATCAGAGCATAGGTCACATGGCTGTAGCACCCTGGGAAATGAAGAATATGGCTAGCCCCATGTAAAGTTTCAAAATGAAATATAAAAAATCTGTGTTGTTGAAACATGGATTTCAATGAAGTATTCTGGAGAAGCTCTGTTAACAGATTTTTGTTTGACTGCTTTTTTGTTGATTAAGATTTATATGGTTTAGTTTGCCTAGCAGTATTAACCCATAGCAACCAATAAGATGTTCACTTCTAGACAGGTCACCAGTAAATGCTACCTGCTGTTTGGTTGCTATGGGTTACTGCTCCTGTGCAAACATAGTACCTTTTATTACGTAACCCCAAATAAATCTTACACTAATATCTGGGGTCTCTCACTTTAAATGTCTCCATGGGTCCCACAAAACAGGCCTGTGCATATTTCTTGATGAATTCTAGGCGATGTATTAGGCCTAGGCTTTTTATTAGATATGGGATAAAGTCTTGTCTGTGGGCATCTCCCTCATCCCTGACTGGGCCAGTGTAGTGTTTTGGATGTGGGGTACAAAAACAGGACAGGTTCAACTGAGCAACTGAGTAAAGTTCTTTTTAGGTAATGTATATAAAACCAACATTCCCATTCTCCACCCGAATTGTGTGTCTATTTTAAGAAGCAGTTAAGGGTTTTCTATAGAAGTTAAACATAAATAATTTTGGAGCGCGCAGTGTTTCTTGCTATGTGAAAGGAAGTGAGCGTGGATAAGTTCTAGGAAAAAGAGAATAAGTGTTTGGGGAATTTCGGTCAATCTCCTGCTGTGCACAATTACATTTGCTGCATATGATCACACATTTCCCCTTATTTTAAATGTTAATGGGTCATTTTAGTGTTTTTATGACATTAAGGCCTGGCAGGGAACTCTTACAACAAAAACAACACAGAAAAAAAGCCTGGAGCCAATACATATTTGTTTTTAATAAAATTGTCAGCATGTACTTATGAGGGTATATCATGGTGATTTGCACTAATGTGCAGTTATGGCATCTAAATAGTACAAGTCATCCAACATGCTTGCTAGGGCATGACACCTATACTGAAGCCTCCCATAGCTCCTCTCTGGTACCTGTTAGGTGTGCCAGGCTGCTTGTTGCCCACCAACAAGATGGAGATTGGATGGCATCCTACAGTGCAAAGTGCCTCCAGCTGCTACCAGCTAGGTTAGGACATTTTAAATGAGGCAGCACAAGAGCCAACATATAAATGCACTTGCCTATTGTTCATAGCAGTCTAAAATGCAATAGCAATTTCTTGCTTTTGGTACTATACATCCCCTTTATAGTAGTTTGAACTTCATATCTGAAATAGTTTATCTCTTAGGATTAGAAAACTGATGTAGGTATGTGATCTGGAAACCCATTATCCAGAAAGCTCAGAATTATAGGAAGTCAATCTCCCACAAAAAATAAATAATTCACATTTTTAAAAATAATTACCTTTTACACTGTAATAATAAAACAGTGGCTTGTACTTGATCCAAACTAGGATATAATGACTCCTTACTCAAGGTAAAACAATGTTATTGAGTTAATTTAATGTTTACATAATTCTTTTCATTGAATTAGGCTATGGTTATCCAAATTACAGAAAGATCCCTTATCCAGAAGACCAGAGGTCCCGATCATTCTGGATAAGAGGTCCCATACCTGCATTTTAATTTGAAGCAAACTATATAGGTACAGTTGTCAATGAAATATTTTTGTGCTTTTCTCATTGTTAGACTATTGCTGTCTACTTCACTGAGTGGGACCATAGAAGCCATAGAGGAATCTTTAGCTAGTTATAGGACATTCCATCCTTTCAACACATAAGGGAGGCCAGAACAGGTGTGCTGTTGCAGCCACCCTGGCTAGCACTGTCTAGGTGGTTTCATGCTATCAGTAAACAGAAATATCTGTGCAAACAGTAGATTCATAAATCTTTCTCTCTAGGTTTTTACAAGTTTCCAGACTTACACTAAGAAGCTTAGGGTTTGCAGAGTAATCAGCCTCACAAAATACCACACTATGATAAACATTACTGCTGGGCTAGCTGTTCTGCTCATCATATCTTGTTTATTAGCCTTCTCCTCCATCTGCACCTTAGCATTCCTTCCATACACATGACTTTCCATATCCCTATCCTAATCTTGTCACCATTGCTCTCTGCTTCACACCTTTACTAACCCTTTGCCCCTTACAAACAGCTCTCTCTGTCCTTTTTGTCCATAACAAACGCTAGAGTTCTTTTTCACCCATATACACTAATTCTGTCATTTCACAAATGCTCACAAACACTTTCTCTGTAGCCCCTCTGCTTACACATTCAACACCAGTTTTTGGGGATCACAACTAGCCCTGCAGCAGATGTATTTTATAGGTGTCCAGCTTTTTAGGAATGCGGTGGTAGACATACATTCCATTTCTGCACATCATGGGAGGTGATGCGATACCAGTGCACAGTCAAGGAGACGACTAATAATTTAGGGTACTGTATGGAGATTGCTCTGTATAAAGGTGGCCACACGTGGCGATTTGCGATCTTTCGTGCGACAATCGGTCGCACGAAAGATCGTACAATCAGCCACAAACCGTTCAGGGCTGAAACAGCAGATAAGGAAGTAGAAACAATAGATTTCTACCTCCTTCTGCCGATTCAGCGCTGAAGGCAGATTTTGGTCAGGCGCCTTCTATGGCGCCCCATCAAAATCGGCGAGTCGACCGATATCAGCAGCTTCCTGCGATATTGGTCGACTCGCCAACTTGCCATACACGCAGCGAATATCGTACGAAACGAAGTTTCGTACGATATTATCGGTGCGTGTATGGCCAGCTTAAGATACAGTCTTATCTGGACTTTTATCTTTCTTACTAAACCAGATTACCATTTTGTCTCCCTCTCTTGAGCTGCTCATTTTGAAGCCATTCTATGTTTTTTTAGTGAGTAATTACTAAGTGCAACACAGAGAGTGCCACACACTTGTTCTTCAGTCACAAGTAAAGGACCAATACAGCACAGGTGATGACCCAAGCATTCCATAAAACCCAGGAAGCCCTGACACTTTCCCTTTTTGACTACATTTAAACCTTCCCTGTAGGTCAGTCATGGAACAGCTGATTATAAATGACACACTATGTTGGTGGGATAAGAAGCCAGGGTATAAGCAGCTTTACAGGCTATTTGTTTTGTAATAGTACTAGCACACAGCTAGTTGGTAGCACAGAAAGATATATATATGCTTTTAGTTGCAATTACATTTACAAATATTGTAAGTAGATTGTAAGCTCTACGGGGCAGGGACCTCCTTCCTACTGTGTCTCATACCACATGGCACTTATTCACTGTGCATTTATATTTATTTATTGTATTTATTTATTATAACACTTGTCCTCCCTGTGTGTTATTTTGTAAGATTGTACAGCGCTGCGTACCCTTGTGGCGCTTTATAAATAAAGTTATACATACATACATATTCAAATATGTACACATTGTTGTTCAACAGCTCTCTGGTTTGGAATTTCAACAGCTATCTGGATGCTAGGGCCCAATTTACTCAATTTATTTAGCAACCAAGCATTGAATAAGAGACTGGAATAGGAACAGAACAGTATTATTGGCAGCCAGGGTCAGAAGCTGGAAAGAGGCAGAAGAGGAAGGAAAATAATTAAAAAAAACCAAAATGAAAACCAACTGAAAAGTTGCTACAAATAGGCCATTTTATAACTGTTAGCTTAAAGTGAACTACCCATTTAAGCCTTAAGGAATAGATGTGAGTTTTTTTCATGTATAATCTAAAGGGATGTGATATAAGTCCATTACCAATTAAGTCAACAGAAGGCAGCAGGGGCAGTCTCTGGAGCTTCTCCACCAGCTGAAATACACTGGCAGAGAGAGTATGTGTGCCATAGCCTAAGGGTTGAAATATGACCCATAATGTAGTGTTCAGCAGCTGTATCAGGGTTATCTGGCTACTAAGTATAGCCAGTAGCATTAGAAATGAATCATACATGTAAAGGTAGCTGAAACCTAAACTGGAGATTATTTAACCTCCTTATTTAAAGAATTAAATAAGATCATGTATCTCAAAGAAGAGCCATGTAACTATTGCAGGATCTGCAGACTCATTGACTAACATGATGTCTAATTTGTGCTGCTTTACCTAAGCTGAAATGGCTCTGGTGAGGTGCTGAGCAAGCGACAAGGAAACCTCTCTCACAATAGCCCTATTATGCTCAGTCACAAATGCCAGCTTGGAAGGAAGAGGATAAATCTTTTCACACACGTAATGCCCACCAACCGTTCGGCTTGGCAACGAGACAACAAGCTGCAAATATTACTGGCGGCCTATGGAGCTGACAGCATGGGACATGTGCTTGTAAGCTGTCGCAGGCAGGATATTTCATTGCCCCCTTTTTTTGTCTCTTTACCCCTGTCTCTTCAACAAAAGTAAACTGACCTCCCCGATGACCTGGCAAGTGCTAAGATTCCCAAAACACGTCCCACCGCCCTCCACTGAGTCTCTCTGTGCTTTAGCAAACGGAAAGAAGTGGGATTCAGGGGCACTTGAATGTAAGGATAAAAGGAACTGCTTGTGCTTGGATGAAAAAGGGAAGGCTGCATTCCAGCACAGGCTACTTTCTCATGCTGCCAGTCCTCTCCCAGATAGCCTTTCTTATTTATTTGTTTATTTTCTGCAAGGGGCTTTCTGTAATTGCAGTTTACGCTGGGTTCCCACGCTACCATTGTTTGCTGCTGTGGTTCCTATTCCCATCACGTGTGCTAATTAGTTGGAGCTGCTGGCTGGCTGGGAGGCGTGTGTCTGCCCTGAAAGAAGTCAGGTTGCATTCTGCACAAGAGCAAGATGGTCAGCGCTCTGCGTCTGTCTGTCCATCTAGCCACCTGTCTATTTCATCTTGTGCCATGCGACATCAATCTATATTGTTATTGTGTATTAATTAAGCACTAACATATTTTGCAGCACTGTTTAACAGAAGGATATATACAGGGACGGATTAATGCATAGGCTTACCTAGGCCTAGGGATCCATTTATTTAAAATTATGATTATTTCTCTTTTCTAATCATTTAATATTTTTTTTATTTGCGTTGGGTCTGGTTGGGGGGCACCTGGGAGAAAAAGCCAGGACAGGCACATGCATGAACCCAGATGCCTGATCCAGACGTGAGCTCTTTACCCCGGCTCAGGTTCGGAGAGTGCCAGTGACATAGGTCCGAGCTAAACCCAGTGTATAGAGCATGCGTGCCTGGCTCTGCACATATCCAACTGGCTTGGCTTCTTCTCCCAGGTGCACCCAAATCCAGTACAAATAAAAATGAATATTCAAAGATTTGGAAATACAAAATATGAATAATAATTTTAAAAAAAGGCTAGATGGGCCCCTGATCACACAAATGATACATGCCTTGCCTGCTGACTGTGCTGTGTGACTCCAGGTGGGAGTAGCCTAGAAGGGGGGCCTGTGGAAAGTGTAGCCTAAGGGCCTCACATCTCATTAATCTGCCACTGGGTATATACATGAAACATACATATTCCGACTGACAGACATTGCACGCCTGATTGCCCCTCTTTCTCCAACATATCAGTAATGTTATTAATTACAAACTCCTTGCAGATAGTGCCCTGGCTGAAACTGAACTTAGGAGCCCAGTGCTGTAAAGCAGCAATGCCAAAACAGCTCATTTCTGTTTATCCATTTTATTTTGCAGTAATGTTAGTTCAGATAGAACAGGATGCCCTGCTCATGGGAGCTAATAATTTGATTCATTTCTTTCTAAATCTCAGTAAAGGAAACAAATGAAATGAAACAGCATTTAAAGGGGAATGGAAGCCTCATATACAGATATCGGTCCCCTTATCCGGAAACCCATTATCCAGAAAGTTCCAAATTACAGAAAGGCCATCTCCCATAGACTCCATTTTAATCAAATAATTCACATTTTTAAAAATGGTTTCCTTTTTCTCTGTAATAATAAAACAGTACCTGTACTTGATCCCAACTAAGATATAATTACCCCTTATTAGGGGCAGAACAGCCCAATTGGGTTTATTTAATGGTTAAATGATTCCCTTTTCTCTGTAATAATAAAACAGTACCTTGTACTTGATCCCAACTAAGATATAATTAATCCTTATTGGAGGCAAAACAATCCTATTGGGTTTAATTACTGTTTAAATAATTGTTTTAGTAGACCTAAGGTATGGAGATCCAAATTACGGAAAGATACCTTATCCAGAAAACCCCAGGTCCCGAGCATTCTGGATAACGGGTCCCATACTTGTAATAGTATTTCTCGAGTGCCCCCCCAAGCAAACGCACCAACTTGTATGAACAAGCAGAGTAGCTTGATAGGGGTTGAAGAGTGACATCTTGCATTGCTGAATGTTCTCCTGTAAGAGACTGCTGACACTGAGCATGCACAGTTCAAGCTGATCTGGACTTGGCATTGGCTGTGCAAAAAGATTCAGTGTTAGAAGGTAGCACCCCTGCGCTCATTAGGTAAGAAAAAAGCCATAGGTGACATGACTCTTTAAGGTTGAAGGGTAACCCTATTTTAAGGCATAGGGCTGGTGTTGGGGGTTGTAACTTAAAGGGATTTTGTCATGATTTTTATGGTTTACTTTTTATTTCTAAATGATAAATCAAACAATTTTTGCTACCATTTAAAATTTTACTCTGGAACCAACAAATGTATTTTGTTAAGCTGTAATATTGGTGTGTAGGCGCCATCTCAGTGCATTGTGCCTGAGTCTGAGCTTTCAGAAGGAGCCAGCACTACACATTAGAACTGCTTTCAGATAACCTATTGTTTCTCCTACTCCCATGTAACTGAAGGAGTCCCAAGCCGGACTTGAATTTCTTACTATTGAGTGCTATTCTGATACCTACTGGGAGCTACTATCTTGCTCCCTTCCCATTTTTCTGCTGATCGGCTGCTGGGAGACAAGTGATATCACTCCAACTTACAGCACAGCAGTAAAGTGTGACTGAAGTTTATCGGAGCATAGGTCACGTGGTTGTGGCACTCTAGGAAATGAAGAATATGGCTAGCCCCATGTGAAATTTCAAAATTATATTTTACAAAAATCTGTTTGTGTTTTTGAAAAACTGATTTCAATACAGGATTCTGCTAGAGAAGCTCTATTTACTCATGGGTTTTGGAGAAAAAAAAAACATGTTTTCCCATGACAGTATTCCTTTAACATACAAAATGCTGCTACCCAGGGTTTGTAGGAAATACAAACAGATATTCTGTACTCTATTATCAACTCTTGCCAAAAACTTTGTAATCAAACATGCAATGATTCATTACTCTCCTGGTGGCCACTTTTCTGACCACCACTTGGCCTACTTGCTGCTGAAGAACATCACAACTTGATTCCAGACAAGTGCAGTGGGTGGGATGAGGTCACTAGAAGCAAAAACGGAATATATGGAATATGATCAGTAGGGTGGAGATAAGTAGCAGTGGTATCCACCACTAGGAAAATATGGCGACATTTTTCCTATGAGGTTATATTGGCAGCCAGCATGAGTGACGAAAGTAGAATGAATAAATCTAGATATGTGCATTAGGAAATAAAGGTATGAGATCTGTTATCCAGAATGTCCTGTTTTCAGCCGAAAATTGTAGCTCATGGTATGAGGAAACCACAGCAGCTAGACCTTAGACCCTGGACCTTCGAGTAGCGGATTGTATGACATAGATTTGTCCAGGAGCTCATGCCTTTTGATCTCAATTAGACCTCCCAAAAGTACCGCTAGAAAGTGACAGCTTACATTCAGTCAAGTCCAAAAAGGAAACTTCATTTTATAGCCTTGGGGATACTTTGACCTGTGAAGTGAGAAAGGCCATAGCAAAACAAGCACTGGTCTATCCCTAAGGGGAAAGCCAAAGCTTAAGACCAACCTTATACAAAACAAGCAAATTGTTTACTCAAAGAGCATACAAACTTGGGGTTAGACTTTCAAGTGAGAAACACAGGAATTAATCTTTTACAGGTCGAAATAAACTAATGCTTACATGCCTTTTTATGTGCCCACTATAAAGTCTACAGCTTTGGTCTAAAATGTTTTATTTTGTAGAATAGCACTTTCTACATTATAGTAAATATTCATTCAAAGGTGAACTACCCCTTCAAGTGACTTCTTCTTGTAAGTTCCTTAAAGATTTCAATGAAACACTAAAGAAATAAGTACAATAAGCAGCCCTAGATACACTTTGGACCCATTTTTTCTAATAACACCACTTTCTACACCCCCAAATGACTTTCCATTGGCAATTGCACTAAATTACTGTTTATTTAAAAGTATTGAATGTTGAAAGATCTGAGATATAGTTTCAATGGGCTTTCTCTACTCCCCACATATCTTCTCTTCCTGATACATATCTAATGCTCCTAATTGTGCTTTTTACTTCCCACTCCTTCATGTGACAAAATTGTTTTCATCTCCCCATTCCCTTTTCTAATGGGCTTTCCCATTCCTCCCTGTCTGAGAACTCCAAACAATTTGTGTGGTCTAATAAGGGGTCCCATTGGGTTACACTAGAAGGACCAGAGTTTAGAGGAAATAAACGACGTGGAAACCGGTGTATCTCAGCTGGTGTCTAAGGAACAAAGAGACCACGTCCTCCAGGGCACAGACCAGAAGCAACGTGTTTAATTGTTTCCAGGTCTTGATGTTAAACGACTGCCTTATACATACTTAATGTGAACAAGATGCTTTCCTGAAGAAGGCGGCTTTCTTGATAAGCACAAGACTAGGTTAAAAAAATAAATTCCTCATCCTTAAAAAAACATTATTATACTAGTATACAGTATTAGTTTTGGGGGCCATAATTATTACAGACTGCTACGTTTTGGAATAACATTTATATGAATTAGTTCACCTACCATAATGGTTTCCATAGCTGTGTCTCCCAACATAGGCTTATAATGTAATCCTACACATTATCTGAACTAATGCACAACATCAGGGATCATGTGAAGAGCCAAATTCAAGGTCTAAAAATGTTTTCTTTATTTAAATTGAATAGACCTCTGACAGATATATAATTTCAGGAATCAGCACATTCATATCTCTACAGACTGTACAGAATGTTCCATTGATTCCAGTGTTCCAGCCGCCTTTCTCTGTGAACCTGACAGAACCTTCTGAGCAACCATGAATGAAGAATCACTTTATGCTGATTATCATAGCAGAACAAAAATAATCTATATTTATCTATATTAATTTTTCATTTGACATGGAGCATGATGATAGGGAAATAAGTATCTGTAACTGCTATGGGCTGTTGAGTGTAAGGGCAGTGACACTCGGGGAGATTAGTCGCCACGCGACAAATCTCTGGTGTCGTGGGTGACTAATCTCCCCGCAATGCCATCCCAACGGCTAGAATATAAATCGCCAGTGGGATGGCATACCCGCTGCTGCGATCTGCCGAAGTTGCTGAAAGTTTCCTCTCAAGGCAACTTCAGCAAATTGCGGTCCCGCGTATGCCATTCCACCGGCTATTTATATTGTAGCTAGTGGGATGGCATTGCGGGGAGATTAGTCATCCACGACAACTAAAATTTGTTGAGGCGAATAATCTCCCCGTGTGTCACTGCCCTAAAGCAGTGGGTCCCAAACTTTTGGGCTGGTGCTCATTCTCCTCAGTGTAATGGAAAGCAGGGCTCATCCCAAAGTTCATTCAGGGTGAGAATAAGGGATGAATGCTTATTAGTTGTTTTTGGATATCTATAGCTTATACCTAGGTGACTGTTACAGCCATTTTGCAATATATTCAAACCATATTGTAAGGTAAAGGTAAGAGGGTCCTGAAGTCTGGAAACCTCGGTTGTAGAAAGCCCAGTGTTTCTCACACTGATAAACCATTCTAACATATATTCTTGGAGCCTTAAAATGATTTTGTGGGGGCCATTCAATTATGGGAAAATAAGATGGAACTTGTAGTAAGGCAAGTATATGTATACAGTGCCCTTCATTATTTAACATTTTTGTAGTTTGCATGCTAACTGTTGGTTATTTTGCATAGGAATGCTTGAAACTCCCATGTGCCATTGCATTCGAACAACAAAGGGATTATCCAAAAGGGTAGAATAAACCTAAACCTAGCTGTGTATCGATATGTTATGGATTTGTTATATATCCTCAAACCTCACCAGTGGCTTTAGTGCCCTCCTTCCAGGTTGTATTATTAAGAGAATGGATAATTTTGAATGCTTTACCTGCTATATTATTGGTTTACCTGTGCTTCTGTTAGGTTATTTGGAAAACCTGGGTAAGAGTGTTTTTTTCCCTAACCCTTTAGGGGGTGGCATGAACAATAATGTGACACCCATTGGGGAAACTGAATAAGAAATCGTGAAGTTGGAGTCTTGCAAAGAATTTCATGGATATCATTGCATCATACAGATTTATGTGCTAGTTCTGGAGCTAGTTCTGGAGCTCAGGTTCCCCAACCTATGTGCACATATACATTGTTATTATTATTATTTGTACATAGCCCAAGACATGGTGCAGGAGTCGCTACCAGGTGGTAGGTTTAGACACCACAAGATGGAATGCTTTCAGGAAACTTAGTGAAATTGCCGACTTGACAAGAATTAATACATCCATTTTTCAAGGCTCACCGGCTTCTGTTCCACTCTGCTTTATCAAAGTGTTTTAACTTCTGCCCCGGTGCAGTCTGTGTCAGATTCTGTTTGCAAGTCCAGCTCATATTTCCTTTTTAGACTCAATTTGCAAGTTGAAGCAATTAAAAGCATCGCTTTTGGCTGTTCAAAGAGTTCTTTTCAACAACCACTGCATCATTAAAGCCACAATAGCAGCTTTTTTTTAAAAAAAAAAAATCAAATTTAAGTGATCACACTTGAGCGCCACCACAGTTTTTTTTTTTTGACAGAATTTTTCTGCCTCCTGAATTCGGGCCGGTGATTTTATAGGGTTAAGCTAAGTCTGGCATGGTATAAAATAATGGTATAATTACAGTTATTAAAATAAATCATAAGTACCGAGATTAGCACTTCATACTGGATGGTTTCCACAGTCACAATACATGCATTAATTTACATGTAAGAATAATGATAATAAATAAATAATACATACCCATATATTTGACACCACTTTTAAGGCACAATTCATTTTACACACCTTTATAGATATAACCCAAAAAAAATGTGTAGTAGTACAAGCCTAGCCTTCCTAATGTTGATCAATCTGATCTTGTTGGCGACTTATTACCATGGGCTATTTTTTCAGTGCAAACACCACATTTGTTAGTATTAGAAATTTTGAATATGATTTTGAGGCATATACTTATACTGTAAATCCTACAGTGCAAGAACTGGTTAATTTATTGTTAAATACTCAAGCGGAAACTCCAACTTCATGCTAGTAATAACCCATTGTAGCCATTCAAAGTTTTTCTTTTAGTAGGCAATAACAGCTCATTTCCTAATGGTTATTATGGGTTGTTGCTCCACAATAGATATAATGACCCTGCTTCAGCCAAACCCATAAGTCATTTCTTGGAACTAATATGCAAAAAGTAATAGCAAAATGCAAAGACTTTAGCTAGACAAAATACACACTGCAGAGTAGTTAGGGAGGCTGCAAAATATAATTCTGGATCTGCCTAGTTTTGATGTAGAGGCTGGTCCAAAATATTGGAACAAAAGTAAATTGCACCTGTATTGCTTTACTATTATATATTTATATTGTGACAGGATAGTTACACATTTTTTACAGAGATTATACATCACTCATACCATTCCCCGCCCCAGTGAAGCTTACAATCTAAGACCCCTAACACATTAACACACACAACTCCCACAAGGGTCAGTTTTATTAGGAGCAAGTAAATGATTGTTATGTTTTTAAAACCGCTCAGATGGGTTTTTATATTTCCTTTGAATCAGCCATAAGGAAATAAGACATTTGATAGAAGGAGTGAACATGATGGTAAGTCATTTTGTTTTTTAACCGAATCAGCCATATCACTGTGTATGTTACTATATGTACAGTAGGTTGGCATTTGCATGCAAGCTTAGTAGGTTCTTTATAAGGAACATATAAGGAATATATAATGGCTTCTCTATTACTTCTCTGATCATAGGGAGAAAGTAAATTTTTAGCACTTTAGTACAAGAAGTATATCTTGAAAATCACACCTTATGATAATAATAATACAGTATTATTATTAGTTTACATCAAACATATAAACTGCATGCAAATAACAATTAATACAAGAGGTACAGATGGCCCTGCTTACAGTCTAAAAGATCACCACTAATAATATAAAAACAGTTATGGATTTTGGCATCTTCTAGGTAGTGGCAGTGCCTTCAGCATTTGGCACACTGTGTGTGATTCATCCTAACAGACTTACAGGGTAATTTGGCACTTCGCCCCAAAACCCACAAGTGAAAGGAGCAGTTAGACATAAGAACCTATAAGGAACTGCGGTAATTTGTGCGACAACTGCGCCATAAGCATTGTGACAGCAACTGCAGTTGTGCTTAATAAATGAGCCCTAATTTCTTCCTCACAAATGCCTAAAGGCAAATGCCAATCATTCCTAGAGGCAAATTTGTACTTGTATATACATTTTGGCATTGTATTTCATTTCTTGTAATACGTCCACATATTTGTTGCAGATAATGCCATCATAAGTAACCCAAGCTCATCTAGACCTGCCAATGTCTAATAAAAGGTGCCAGCAATTAAATGCACACTAGTGACATTTTACACCACTTTTTATCAATTTTGGATTGTGCATTCATGAATAAGACCTTCCCTTAAAGGAGAAGGAAAGGCTAAGTCACTTGGGGGTGCCAAAATGTTAGGCACCCCCAAGTGACTTAGATCGCTTACCTTTTACCCCGGGCTGGTGCCCCTGTACAGAGAGAACAGCACCAGCCCGGGGTAGCAGCAAGCGCTTCCTACTTCCTATTCGCATGCGCCGGCCCACGGATTTCACCGGCAGAAGAAAAAGGAAGAAGGAAGCGCTCACTACAAGTACCCGGGGCTGGTGCTTTTTTCTCCTAACAGGGGCGCCAGCCTGGGGTACAAGGTAAGCGATTTAAGTCATTGGGGGTGCCTAACATTTTGGCACCCACAAGTGACTTAGCCTTTCCTTCTCCTTTAACTAAAATTTGTTAACCCTTTTAATTCCGTAGCCATATTTGCCCAGTGAACAGTTTAGTCAATTAACACCCTTGCTGAAATGCAGAACACTGCCTAGAAACCCAAGCTGTGCATGGTATTGGGGTCTTCCTCTTCATTTAATTACTCAACAAAAATAGTGACATTTATTGTCATTCCAGTTGAATAAGTTATCTTGGCTATCATCATTCATTCATGAAAATATATATATTAGGGTGAATATAAAGGTGAATCACCCCTATGCTCCTGACAGCTTTCTGATCTACCTGCACCCAGAGCTGCTGATTATTGAGTTTTTTTTCTTTCTCAAATATAAGGATAAAAAAAGGAACAAGGTTTTGATATTGGTTAGTTTATATGAGAGGACCTGAAAGCAGTTGTTCACCATTGAGTTAACTTTTAGTGATATTCAATTTGCATTTTGTCTATTTGGACAATTTCCATTTTGACAATTTGCATTTTTATTACTTTTGTTTCTTTAATCACCACAGGTATAGGACCCGTTATCCAGAATGCTCGGGACCAAGGGGTCTTTCCGTAATTTGGATCTCCATACCTTAAGTCTATTAAAAAATGAATAAACCATTTATTAAACCCAATAGGATTGTTTTGCATCCAATAAGGATTAATTATATCTTAGTTGGGATCAATTACAAGGTACTGTTTTATTATTACAGAGAAAAAAAAATCAGTTTAGTTTTAAAATTCTGAATTATTTGATTACAATTGAGTCTATGGGAGACAGGCTTTCTGTAATTCGGAGCTTTCTGCATAATGGGTTTCCGGATAAGGGATCCCATACCTGTACTAGTTTTTGTTCAGAAGCTCTCCAGTTTGGAATTTTAGCTGTTATATCATTGCTAGGGTCCAAATTACCTTAGCAACCAGAGACTTGCTAAGGTAGAGTTGCAATGAGAGACTGAAATATTTTGATGCTATTTTTTACACTGCATAATAAATCTTCTACTAATTTGCAGGTTCAACCTGCCTTTATCATAGTGGGAGCAATAAAGCCTCTCGCTCTGTGAGACTTAATAATGAACTTATTAAACAAACACAGTGCAAAAGCTGCAAGTCTAAAAAGTTGAATATTTTCTGACATGTTGAAGCAGAGACGCACGGAAAGAAGAATCAGCTCTGACATAGCCTTCCGTGACGAGAGGAGGTAATTGTTCCTGTGCATGTTCCTGTAGGATAAAAAAATACCGTGACAATGAGAGGTCTACAAGATCTTCCACTGAGAATGTCAGGAGCCCTGACAGATTCCTGACGGGGAGATGTCCTTGTCTAGGACCTGTCTGCCCTTAACCTTTACTGACTTCTTTCCTCACTAGATGGGCTTATTATTCCTGGGGGACTGCGATGAATAGAGCATGGTAATAGAACATTTAGACAGGTCAGATAACATGCAGGCATCAAAGTATCAAGGATGGACAGCCTGCAGCCTCCCAAGGTTAAACTGGTGGTGGCCCACACTCCAGGCTTTACACTTATTAGCAGACTAAGCTGTTTTTTTCACAAGAAGATTTCTTTATACTTGGAAATCTTTCTTGAGTGTCTGTCATTTTTCATGGTGGAGCTGAAACAGCATTACAGTTCCAGAGATGTATCTGGACTACTTTCTACCAGAAGTGGTGCAGGTTTTTAAACTATTTTCTTTATCATATATGTCATATATATTTATTTTCTTCAGTCCCTTGTTTGTATTTTTACATTTTCATTTTTAGCAGTTTTCAGCAGCGCTGGTAATGAATAAATAAACCATCTTGTGTGGGAACTCACAGCATCCATTCAACCAATAAAAGTCCCAGTTGTTGCTGTTATGTTACAATAATGCCAGCAGTATCCTAGGAGGGTATTGGAACATTTTTCTTGGTATTATAACCCCAGGTATGATCATGGTTGAGAAAGCTGAAGACATTTAAAACAGTGCTTGCCTCTTGCTGCAATTGAGTCATCGCCACCATTTTGGTTTATGGAAGTTAAATTTAAAATCAGGGCCTTTAGAGCTCCATATTTTGCACCTAGCCATAAGGGGGCCCTGTACTTAATGTTTGCTGTAGGCAGCAGAAGACAGGGCTCTTCAACCCCTTCCATCCCCACATGGTTGCAGGAAAGATCATTAATTTTCTCTACTAACATTAAGGGGCGTATTTGTCAAAATATGAGATTAGAGTATACCCTAGAACTTTCTGTTCATTCCTATGGGATTTTTACATATTTATCAATCGTGAACTCTTATCTTTCACTCATTGATAAATACACTTCTAAAAATCCCATAGAAATGAATAGAAAGTGGATGAGTTTTTCTGTGGTAAACTCTCTCACATTTTGATAAATTTGCCCCTAAAGCTGGCCAAGCGTCCCTAGGTCCTAGCCCCAAATGATCAAATTGAAACGGCGAGTATAGGCGGAAAAATTAAATCTGCCCATTTGAGATCTGGCCAATTTCAAGCTAGATGTCAGAGGACATTTGTGCCCATACACGGGCAGATAAGCTGCCGAATCAGTCTAAAGGACCAATATCGGCAACTAAAACCGGCCCGTGCATGGCCACCTTAAGAGCTGAATCGTCAGATATGCAGGTAGAAACAAAAGAATTTTACCTCTATCTGATGATTCAGTGTTTATTTAGCATTTTACCAGTGGTTAGACGCTGATAAAAATTTTCCATCCTGTCTGATCGGCAAGACAACCAGTACCCAACATACACAAAGCAACTATCGTTTTATACGATATTATCTCTTCTCCAGCTCCTCCCATATGTAATAAAAGAGACATTGTTTTTTTTATTATTTAATCTGCTTTCAAAATATTATCTGGGGGAGAAACAGTAAAATTCTAAACCTATGGGCATTTGCTTCTCAAGCACACAAAAAAATGTGTCGTTTTTCTCCACTGCACTGATTATAGATTTGTATTTGTGAAGCACGCATGGGATATTTAAATCCTTGTTTTGCAAGGGATTTGATTGTCATGCCCTCTGCTCCATGGTAATGAGGATTACATGCATGCATCACTGGTTCTTCTGTTGTTAATAGAGGTTAAGGTGGTTGAAAAGGGAAGAAGGTCAACAGGCATTGTGGTATGACAAAGAACTAAAAGATATATAAACTCTCACGTAGTAGAAGGGAGGTTAATGTTACACTGGGCAAGGTCAGTTGTCCAAAAAGACAATATGGAACTCATTTCATACAGTGAGAAGGGAGGAGTTCCTATTATTTCAGCCACAGACAGAAGCAGGGAGATTATCGCTGATGCTACAGGAGGCTAGTTGTCATTGATTTCTGGCTAGTATGCAAGACAGATCTTGGTTTATCAGTGATAATTAGTGTGCGAATATACAGCCAACTAGGTTCACTGGAAGTGCTGCAGCGGACAACCCATGCAACACTACCTACCCAAAGGGAAGGGCCCTACAGAAGTAGTGGACTGCAAATCCCAGCACTCTCTGACCACCTTTGGTTGTTGTCAAATGATGGTTTAACAACATCTCTAGGACCTACTATAAGGCCTATAGCACACATTTACAATGCACTACACATTGGTGCATTGTGTAAATTAGCCACAGGCCTGCACTTCATTTTACAGCACAGAGACCTGCAGTTTCCTTCACTTATAATTGTCTGTGCTAGTGCTATCACTGTATTAGTAATGGGCAGGTGGGGGGAGGCACAAAGGTGTTCCCCCTTCTGCCCTCTAATTTACCATTGTCCATTTACCATGTCATTCAGGGGGGCACTTTGCCTCTGTTATTCAGAGGGGCAAGTAAGGAAGCAGAAGGTGGTGCAACCCACATCTAGGCCCTGTCCTAAGGCAAGCAGTAGGGACAAGGCTGAGCTGCACCTCCGGATGTTGCTCGCTACAATGCGTGCAACTCCATTGCGCAAGTGATCTTTAAGTGAGCACTAAGGGATGTGCTCTTGCACTAGAGCAGGGGTCCCCAACCTTTCTTACTCGGGAGCCACAGTCAAAGAGAAGTGGAGAGAAACACAAGCATCCTAAAAGTTCATGGAGGTGCCAAATAAGGGCTAAGATTGGCTATTAGGGGCCTCTATGCACACTATCAGCTTACAGTGGCTTTATTTGGTAGTAAATCTTGTTTTATTCAACCAAAACTTGCCCCCAAGTCAGGAATTCAAAAATAACTACCTGGTTTTGGGGCACTGAGAGCAACATCCAAGGGGTTGCTGAGCAACATGTTGCCCCTGAGCCACTGGTTGGAGATCACTGCACTAGAGTATACCAATCAATCAATAAGAAAATAAGGTAAGGAGATGCTGGTGTAGCGCTCATACATTTTTTTTTTCCACAGGCTGGTACGATTCTCTCCTAACAGGAGCACCAGCCTGGGGAAAAACAATCTATTTCACTGGGGGGGGGGGGTACCTAACATTTTGGCACCCCCAGTGAAATAGACTTTACATGTGTCTGTATTTATTTGCAATGTGCTTGACTTCTCTAAACAGTCACCACTATTTTGTTCTGTGGGACACTTAACTCAAACAGCTCTCCATATCCTTAAACCAAATGGCAATTGCAAGTGGGGATTAACAATTTGTATAAATCTTTTCTCCCAAGAGACTGGAGTGAGAATGGGCCAGATTTATCATTTGTCAGTGTACATTTACTATTCTTACTCCTGTTTCACTCAAGAGTGAAACCAGAGATCGCCTAGTCTTCCAGAGTGCAGTTCTGCCACTTTCTATTCAGTTCTATGATATTTTAAAAGGAGTATTTATGAAATGGTGGACTCTCACTTTCACCCACTGATAAAGAAGCTTCCAAAAATCCCATATAAATCTCATATAAATGAATACAAAGTGATGGAATTTCCTGTGGTTAACTCTAGTTTAAAATAAATATGCCCCCTAGTTGCTTCAGTTCAGTGCAAACCTAATTTCAGTACTGGCCACTGATGTAAAAATTACCTGTAAATAAGTGGTTTTGGCATAAAATAATGTGGTCTGTGAGAGGTAAGTGACAAATTAAGAGTGAGAGATCTTTAAGACTGAAATTGGTGATTTATACTTTATTTAGAGAAAAGGTTTTATCTACCTGTGCTTTGATGAAATGCTATTTTTTTTTAATTTCTTGAATATGTAGCTGAATGTACAGTGTTGTACAATAGGGCACCTATTGGAAGCAGAAACAAAAACTCAGTAGTATCAGGTATCCCATGAATCCATTCATTGCAACATTTAATGCTGCTGCCTGGTAACCAACAGGCTATTTTCAGTCTTCTAAGAATCAGAACACTGAGGTAACATTGGTCCAGGCGTCAGGTTAGTTTCCCTATCAGCTTAGTTTATGTGGGATATAACAGGCATAGTTTTTCCTTCCAGCTTCATTGCACAAGTATGTTTATCTACTGTGACTAAAGAAATATTTGCCTTTAATTGCACTAGATATAGTTTCCTTGTATCTATGCCAGGAACATAGACTGCAAAGTATTGATGAGCAATATGTGATCAAATGCATTCCAAACCCATAGATGTAAGTGCACTTTGCTGAGTAAACACCCATGGCACAAGCCCTGGCACCAGAGTAAGAAACACCAGAGGACAGAAAATAAGAACTGGAATCACTACATTTTATTCCACAAATGTCAGTCATTTATCAAAAGATCCAAACTGAAAAAGCATGAATGAAAAAAATTAAAAACTGTGACCTTTTCATATTGTAGCACAAAATTTGCAACTTTTTCTTATTGTTATACAGAAGCCAGCATCAAAAAACATGAAAACCACAAAGCAAAAAATCTTCCGTTTGTAAAAGGGACATCTGTCACTAATTTCTACATTATCTCGTCTGGTTGCAGATATTTTTGTATTTGGACTTGTTACATTTTTGTCTCATAATAAACTGCAAAAATCCAAAAATAAGACCCAGATTTTAGTATCAAGACTTATCTGTTATTAAAGGTGTCCCCTTCCATCTCTGTTATGAGCCTTAATGTTATGCTATGGAAAGTCTTCTTTGTTGTCCGCGGTAATGAAGATTTAATGACAAATCTCCTTGTGTGCCATCACCCTTAAACTTTAGCAGTGGACAAACACCCAACTCATAAAGATGGCCACTTTTTGGATCTAATCTTTACCAAAAATCTGTCTCTTTTTGATTATAACAGTGACCCCTTTATCCTTTCTTATTATCATCTGGTCACATTTCCTATTCCCACTAATTCGGAATACATGTGATATAGACCTCCCAGCCTCAGGTCACTCTGTTAGGTCCAGTCTCTCCTCCTATAGGGTTACATTTGATCCTGATACTCTGGTTAGTGACTATAAACACACTCTGTCCTTCATTGGCTCACTTGCACCCTTACAGGCTAAGGGTACCCATGTTCAAAGCCCACGTCACTGGCACACATGTACACAATATGCAGATGTTGGAGGAAAGCAAGCAAATAGATTTTACCCATTATAAATGTATTTTGCCATATCTCAATCCTGCCTTTTTAAAGGCCAAGCAGGAGTCCTACAGTACCCAATATCAAATCCAATCCACTTCACCTGTTTCCTGTATTCAGTACAATCATTTATCCCTCATCAACAGAATCGCTCAGGTTCATACATTCTCCTCAGGACTTCTTCAAAAACAAAGTAGTGCCCATCCACATTCAGATTCCCATCTTTGCTAACACAAACTATCTCTTCTTTTCCTCCTTCCTAATGCAAGGCAAGTAAGGAAGCAGAAGGTGGTGCAGCCCACATCTAGGCCCTGTCCTAAGGCAAGCAGTAGGGACAAAGCTGAGCTGCACCTCTGGATGTTGCTCTCTACACTGCGTGCAGGATTTTTATTTGGAACCCCAGGGCGCAAGTGCTCTTTAAGTGAGCACTAAGGGATGTGCTCTTGCACTAGAGTATACCAATCAATCAATAAGGAAATAAGGTAAGGAGATGCTGACATAGTGCTCATACATTTTTTCTTCCACAGGCTGGGGCGATTCTCTCCACTACACCTGTTTCCTGTATTCAATATAATCATTTATCCCTCATCAACAGAATCGCTCAGGTTCATACACATTCAGATTCCCATCTTTGTTAACACAAACTATCTCTTCTCCTCCTTCCTAATGCCACTTCTGCCTGCCTTAATTCTTTTGATCCTGTAACTGTCTCCAAAGTCTCCTAACTTCTATTGTCATTCCCACTCACAACTTGCTCTCTTGCCCCTATGCCTTTTTCTCTGCTTAAACACTGTGCTGCTGAGCTTACTCCAGCTCTCACACACATCTTTAATTCTTGAACTTGTTCAGGTCACTGTTAAATGATTAGACCTTGGTCTTTAGTAACCTATTTGGTCAGCTATGGGTTGCCGAATTGGTCAGTATCCACTTGTCTATTAAATGAATGGTGCCAATTGTGTGTCAATGTTTTGTCTGCATTCTCTTTGAATTCCTTTACTTTTTCCTCCACATTATTAAAAAATAGGATGTTATGCACTGTATTACCCACTATGTGCAAGTATAGGATCTATTATCTGTAATGCCTAAGATCTAGGGTTTCCAGATAAGAGATCTTTCCATTATTTGGAACACTATGCCTTAAGTATTCTAAAAATAATTTAAAAATTAAATTAACATGATTGTTTTGTCACCAAAATGGATTAATGTAGCTAAGTTAGGATCAAGTACAAGGTACTGTTTCATTATTACAGAGAGAACGGAAATCATTTTTTTAAATATGAACTCTATGGGAGATGGCCTTCCTGTTATTTGAGCTTTTTAGATAACAGATATCCAGATAAAGAATCCCATACCTGTAAGCTCAACTACATTGGTGTGAACAAATCACTCGGTGTGCACATGTGATTGGTTACAATTGCCGATATATAAAATTGCATCAGGAACCAATAAAGTATATTGCTAACAAAATCAGACAAATTTTCACAAAAGGACTCACAGTGTGACTGAATTGCTACAGAAAAATTGAGACAAAAAAAATTGTACACAAATTGTAATACTTAAAGAACAGGAAAATATAAGTAGCAATTAATCACATGATGACACGTTAGCAATATTGTAGGTAGGGATATATTGTTCTTACAATATATTTACAGTAGATGTATTAGATACTATATGTGTGTCTGTGGCCACAGTTATATATTCAAGCTTTGGAAAAGTCACTACACACCATGAAAAATAGTTCAATCTTTTCAATATTGTCTTTTAACCATTACCATGGAAACCAATACCAATGCCAGAAAAAAATACAAAATGCCTATTTTCTTTCATTTTATGCATTTACCAGATTAGCCTAAGTCTAGACCGCAAGCTCTTCCGATTCAAATGGCGCCATTTCCCAGTGCCCCCCATCCGAAAGCTCCTTCCAATTAAATGTCAGAGGTCCTTCCCATAGTTCCTAGGCAGACATCAGTCATACGAGAAGCCAGATCTAAAGGAGCAATGTGTAAATATGATCGGGAAGCGATCGTTTGAAATCCATGTGGTACATATGTGGCGCTATTTAGATGAAATAAAGAAAATAATTTGAGGGCATATTTGCAGCTGACAACGTTAATGATGATGTACGGCTGTGTATATGCTAGTTGTTCATATTTAACAGATTTGAAAGGAATGAAAGGGAGATGATTAATGATCTAAACAATTTATTTGATGTGTTGTCTAGACACCTTAGGGGATATTTATCAAAGTCAGCCAGATGCAAATCTCGGGCAATACCTCTGCTAATGCCATTTGTGAGATTTAGCCAAAAAGGAAGACAGTTAATTTAGTGCAAATTCTGTTGGCTTTAAGAAACCCGGTGCTGGCAGCTCCCTATTTTGTTACTGTGTGCATGTTAATACATAAAAACTGTTATATGGAATATGGACCTTTCCTACATATGTCTAATATATGCATTGCATAAGCAGAGTCTCCCTATACCATTTAGGCATGTGGCTGGCCTTATTTCCAGAGCAATGAATGCAAAATAAGAACAGATAATATATATTTTTTTTATCTGAAACAGGATTTTTGCAGAGTTTATTGAATATACAGTATTCAAGACAAATCAACACTATAAGTAGGGAAATTGTTATTAATACAGTAATACAGCAGCTTACACATAAAGGTCTGGTTATTTCTGCCTTACTGCCTCCCATCAATGAGAATGGGCCACTGCAAATCCACCAGATCACAATAGGTCTGACAGAAAATCCAGTTTTTAGATGTCTCTAATTGGTGTATAGACAATTATTGGCAGACCTCAAAAATGACTGGGGGTCAAACCTCCCTCACATTTCCATTCAGTTCTGCTCGTTAGATCCACTGACCAATTAAGCACATTAGTAATAGATGGAAATCTGAGTTTAAGGTCAGACAATGTGAATGCTGTCCCCACTTAGTCAAGGCCTAGAAACCAGAGATCTGTAGCCTTTAAAGTGAAAAATGCATAGTTGCTGTTCAAGGGAAGTGCTGCCTGCACTAGATAGAAGTAGATAGAGGGATTATAGCAGACTTGATTTAAGAAGCAAAGCATGGCTGCTTTACTGTTATTACTGTTAATCAGGTACTGATTTTATCATATCTGGCCTGAAAATCATTCTTGCAAAAACCAAGTTACAAATTCACTGCCAAACATGGAATGGTGGGGGCTGGTAGTCCACATGGGGCTAAAAATGGCCAATCAAAGTATATATTTGACTGCCTCCAGGAGCATTTTTTTACAACATTATGGCTCCCCAACACGTTCTACATTTAAATGGGAGAAATGCTTTAGAAATGAGAATATTGGAAAAATCTTTTACATTTTCTCTACACCACAAAATGGAAGCAGCTCCTTCCCAAAGAGATCTGCAGCACAGGCACATTTATTGCATGGTTGCCCACGATGGTTCCACTCTGAGAAAACTGAGAGGGGGTTCTACTTTAGATTGTCACCTCTTGTATCAGTTATTGGTTACTTAGTATGTAATTCTGTTGGTTCAATGTATAAACCCATTTATTGTACTGTGCTGCAGAACATGTTGGTGCTTTATAAATACATGATAATTATAATAATGAAACATCCTATTTCTGCAGCTCTGTATGGAAATTATAAATTCACATCAGTACCTGCCCCAGTGGGGCCTTCAATCTAAGAGCCAATCACACAGGGTGATGTACGAGACCCACTGGCCTGCTACCCCAGGGGCCCCCACTGTCTGCCCACTCAGCCACCATCAGCCCCTCATCCCCTGTGGGCACCTTATATTTACTTTTGCCATGATCAGAGGGAGGAGGGCAGTGGGGGAGTGACAGAGAGGGTAGGTAGGGATCTGGGTAGGGGTCCACTGGGTTTTTTCCCGGGTCCATTACATTTACACGCACTATGGTCATTTTTATCAGGAGTCATTTAACCTGCCTGTATGTTGTTGGAATATAGGATGATATCCATGCAAGCATGAGGGGAGAAACATACAAACTGCACTATAGATAGTTCCGTGGTTGGAATCTAACCTAGTACCCAAGCGCTGAAAGGCAATGCTAACCACTGTGCCACTGGCGTGCTTTAATGATATACTATTTCACTATTATTCTATTATAAATTTTAACACTTTTTTAATGGTCTAAAAATTACTTCCCCTTAAGTTTCTCCTGGTGTTAGATCAGATGCATGTTGGTAGAATAAACATCCTGCCATGCAACAGAGTAGGAATGACAAACACGAGGCCTTCCAGCTGTTGTGAACTACATATCCCAGCATCCTCTGTTCTGTCATCTATAGAATGTAGCATCTGAAGACTGTGAAATATGTACCAAGTCTGTTCCTTGATATGTGGTACAAGGCTGTTGACAGAATGATGTGGGTGTTAATATATTGTGTATTGTGACAGGTCACCTTATAGTAACATGACAATGGCATAGCTGATCCTTCCTTCCTTCTGCAGAGAATATGGCGCCAGACACCCATCTCAGCTGTGGATTTCATTGTCTGTAGAGTCTGTGCATCGGGTGCTTTGTGCCTGAGAGGCTCAGTGATTATAGTATCCAGTTCTGGAGAATGTGATCTTTATATAGGAAGCTACAAACCATATCTGAACAAAACAACTTTATCTTGTGCCGACACCAAATGGCCATGAGAAACTCAAGAACTACAATTCACTAGGATTTAACTGACAATGAATAAATAGCTGTGAAGTTCCCTGGAAGATATGATATGATATCTCTTATAAAAGTGAGCAGGTTCCAGAGTCTCACTCATGTTGCTAGGGGCAGATTTACAGAGCAATCACAGGGCACAGCGACTGCTACCATGACTTGACTGACAGCCTCAAGCCCCATCAATTAGTAAATAGGGACAGCACGCTCATCAATTTACACTTTAGTATGCTTTATTTGTCTGTGGGAATACACACGGAAATTCAGTAAAACCCATCTCTCCTCCCAAAGGGCAATGGCCCACAGGGAGATAAGTCGCACAGGGTTAATATCAGCTACGCTTCATTTTTTCAAAGTTGCACAAAGTTGCAGCTTCCGACTGCCAATTGGAATCTGGTGCAATGTGAGGCATTTGCACCCCATCTTTGAATTCAAATGCTTGGTAAGAGTTCACCAACTGATAAATATGCTTCTTAAAATCCCATAGGAATGAATAGAAAGTGGGTGAGTTTTTATGTATTAAGCTCTAAATTCACATTTTGATAAATCTGCCCCAATTAGAGTTTACCATTTGATAAATTTGCTTCTATTATCTGGATCATTGCTGCTATCAAGATGCTGCAAGTTTAGGCTGGCACAGTAGGTTCAGTATATAAAATATTCATGTTCTTTAATTTAGTTCTCCTTTAAGGTGGGTCTTCATAAACAGCAAAGGTTTCCACTTTGGTCCAAGAACCATGTACTTACTTTATGGTTAAATAAGGTGTAAATTAGAAGAACTGGTCAAAGCAATTTAACACAAGTGCAAGTATTAAAAAATACAAATAGAGAAATAGTATCTGTATACACACAATTGTCTCACTAAGGATGATAGGATTTGTAGTTAAGCAACAGCTGCAATTTAACTGGTTGGCATAACCTGCCCTGTGCTACAGTGTATTCTAGTAAGGGAAATCTTAGATAAACTTGGCACAGGACAATAAATATAACTATCCCTGTTTGCAACACACTAAATTAGCGCGACCTCTGGCCCCCAGTTTTAACAGGGCTTCTGGTGAAGAAAATTGTGCTAAGCTCAGAGCGAAGCACATTCCATACCATAAAGCATGTCCTCCATAAAAATGTTCCCAGCAAATCCTTAAGAGAAGATATAAATAGCTGGGTGCAATGCTGTCAATCCCTTGTTCTTATCTCGCACACAAAGAGCGTTGTCACTTTCCATGGGAAAAAGAGATATCACTCACGTTTCCAGCAGTCATTTTCCAACTGCTGGGAACTGGCGGGCATTCTGCATCACTAAACAGGTGGCGGTTATTGCACAAAGCGCGCACAGCCAACAAATGTGTTTTAGCTGTACAGCACACTTCAGCCTTTCTGCACGTCCTTTATACAAAGAGGTTTAAAGGCCCATGCCACACAAGCTGTAGACACAGTCAATATTTGGAAAAGATTTTAGGTTTGATAAGCTGTGTCTTTTTTAACCCCACATTTCCTCAAGGAGACGTCAGGATATCTGATCTGTGGCAGACACGGCAGCTGTGTGATGCTCATAGCTCCTTGATGTCATCAGCTTGTCAGACTTGATAGACAGACTGCACAAGCTCCTGCATGCCGTATTGACCAAACAAAAAACACAACATGGTTCCATTTCACAAGGATCGTTTTTCTGCTTGCTAAGGGGTCTCGGAAGCAGCCACACTGTAACATTATATATTATCCATAGAACCAGACTGCAGGGAAGCCTGGTGGTGGATTTGCTAAAATAATAGCTTAGAGAAAAACAACTTAAACCTTTGTACATCAGGAAAGTCCCATGCATTGTATGTTACACAAAAGCCAAAGGCAGCAGGTAATAAGATACTAACACAGCAAAAGTAGAATGATCTAGCTGATAATATTGGTGCAAAATAAATTAAATTTGTTTTAAAGATCAAGGAATCCCCAAAACAACACCACCACAAAACTTGAGACGTTTCACAAGACTTTGGCAATTTTGCTTTCAGAAGCGCATCAATAGGGACTGGCAATTGAATGTATATGCAGAGTCCCAAAGCCAAAACAGCACTGGACAAAGCAACAAGGCATGTATTAAGCTGGCCATACATGTAACAATTTTCCTTTACCAATTTCAGCGAGATCCATCAAAATTGTCGCATTATCGTAATGTTGCATCGTAATGCTGCATCGTAATGTTACGCTTACTGAAGCCTAAACAATCCTGTTGGGTTTAGTTACTGTTTAAATAATTTTACTAGCACACTTAAGGTAGGAAATCTGAATTACGGAAAACCCCAGGTCCCGAGCATTCTGGATAACGGGTCCCATACCTGTATTACAATAATAATAATATTGACCTTTTCTTCTTTTCCTTCTTTATTGAGATAAGTAGCATTATAGCAAGAGCAGCCCTCTGTCATGAATCCATAAAGATACTCATCTTTACGAAAATTTGGTGAAATAAAATAGAATGTTTTGCAATTAAAGCTTTGCAGCGAATGAAGAATACACAAAAGAACATTCACTGTATATAAAAGCATATACGGCACATCCTCCTCTGGTTTAGGCTTCAACTAGACAATATCACTTGAAATGGTCTTTTCATTGATGGACAAATCGTACTTTTAAACGATCGTTTCATGATATGCTCAATCATAAAATAACGAAAAAATCTTTTATGGCCACCTTTATAGAGTTAGCCCGTGAACTGCACACAGAAGCTATAAGGAAGACACAGCGCCATTACCAAAGTATTGCAGCAAAACAAGTTTGCCAAAATTGCAAAATTAATCAGAAAGTATGGTATTACTGTAGGAAGCTAAAAAAAACTTTAGCATATGGAACAAGAAGACAAGAAAATACAGCTCTCCTAGAAAAATTAAAAATAATATTTATTGAAGGACTATTCGCCAAGAAATCATTATCATCATCATCATCATTTATTTATATAGCGCCAGCAAATTACGCATCGCTTCACAATAAATGTAAGCAAACGGGGATCTTAAAAGGTTTAACAAACAAGGGTATACAGAGTAACAATAGGATTCAGAGGGCCATGCTCACAAGAGCTTACAATCTACAGGATGAAACATATAGTTATGATTATCAAAAATAATATGGGCATACATATTTTGACACTGCCCATCATTTACGGCACCACTTGGCCCCCCAGTAGTTGTTTCCCATTGGTCTGCTTCACCTCCACATACAGTGGCTTGCAAAAGTATTCGGCCCCCTTGAACTTTTCCACATTTTGTCACATTACAGCCACAAACATGAATCAATTTTATTGGAATTCCACGTGAAAGACCAATACAAAGTGGTGTACACGTGAGAAGTGGAAGGAAAATCATACATGATTCCAAACATTTTTTACAAATAAATAACTGCACATCTACAGACTGAAATCCTTGCCCATTCTTCTTTGCAAAACAGCTCCAGCTCAGTCAGATTAGATGGACAGCGTTTGTGAACAGCAGTTTTCAGATCTTGCCACAGATTCTCGATTGGATTTAGATCTGGACTTTGACTGGACCATTCTAACACATGGATATGTTTTGTTTTAAATCATTCCATTGTTGCCCTGGCTTTATGTTTAGGGTCGTTGTCCTGCTGGAAGGTGAACCTCCGCCCCAGTCTCAAGTCTTTTGCAGACTCCAAGAGGTTTTCTTCCAAGATTGCCCTGTATTTGGCTCCATCCATCTTCCCATCAACTCTGACCTGCTTCCCTGTCCCTGCTGAAGAGAAGCACCCCCAGAGCATGATGCTGCCACCACCATATGTGACAGTGGGGATGGTGTGTTCAGAGGGATGTGCAGTGTTAGTTTTCCGCCACACATAGCGTTTTGCATTTTGGCCAAAAAGTTCCATTTTGGTCTCATCTGACCAGAGCACCTTCTTCCACATGTTTACTGTGTCCCCCACATGGCTTGTGGCAAACTGCAAACGGGACTTCTTATGGTTTTCTGTTAACAATGGCTTTCTTGTTGCCACTCTTCAATAAAGGCCAACTTTGTGCAGTGCACGACTAATAGTTGTCCTATGGACAGATTCCCCCACCTGAGCTGTAAATATCTGCAGCTCGTCCAGAGTCACCATGGGCCTCTTGGCTGCATTTCTGATCAGCGCTCTCCTTGTTCGGCCTGTGAGTTTAGGTGGACGGCCTTGTCTTGGTAGTTTTACAGTTGTGCCATACTCCTTCCATTTCTGAATGATCGCTTGAACAGTGCTCCGTGGCATGTTCAAGGCTTTGGAAATCTTTTTGTAGCCTAAGCCTGCTTTAAATTTCTCAATAACTTTATCCCTGACCTGTCTGGTGTGTTCTTTGGACTTCATGGTGTTGTTGCTCCCAATACTCTCTTAGACAACCTCTGAGGCCGTCACAGAGCAGCTGTATTTGTACTGACATTAGATTACACACAGGTGCACTCTATTTAGTCATTAGCACTCATCGGGCAATGTCTATGGGCAACTGACTGCACTCAGACCAAAGGGGGCTGAATAATTACGCACACCCCACTTTGCAGTTATTTATTTGTAAAAAATGTTTGGAATCATGTATGATTTTCGTTCCACTTCTCACGTGTACACCACTTTGTATTGGTCTTTCACGTGGAATTCCAATAAAATTGATTCATGTTTGTGGCTGTAATGTGACAAAATGTGGAAAAGTTCAAGGGGGCCGAATACTTTTGCAAGCCACTGTATTATATAACTGTATATATATATATATATAGCATATAACAGAAAGTTTCTTTTTTCTTCAAAGCTTCTCCATGTTCTCTCCAATTTTATTTTATTTGGTTTTGCCCACCATGTATATCACTGTTAGGTAATGCAACACCATACTGGGGCAGGTACTATTTTGCAATCTGACCAGTATTCTAGTAAAGAGTCTTCTTGGACTTCCAAGCTTTGCCTTCACTTCACTCATGCATGTAAATTCATTCCATATCTGGCAGCTAAATATGCTAGCTGGAAGGACTTTTATAGCTTTTCCCTGCTTTCTGAGAGTTAATTATGTTCATTTTCACATTTCCAAACAGCTGCTTAGAGGAACCTGTGGTTTCTGAGAGGAGACAGAGCAACAATTACAGCCTAAAAGGTTATGGGGGACGGGGGTCATAAACTGTTCTCAACCTGGGAATTGTCTTCACTTGAATAATTAAAGGTCTAATGAGACAATCAAAAATTAGGGCCTTGATAATAGCCCAAAATAGTAGTAATGGATCAGCTAGAAGGGTGTAAAGAAATGTGCACATACCATATTCACTTTTTATTAGTTAGAGATTGTCAAGATCAGTATAAAAGCAGAATTTAGCACAAAGAATTGCAGCAAAATGGTCTGTAGCAGAGAGAGAGGTTATTTGTCATGGCTATAACTGTCTTTACTGAAATGAATGCACCGTCTACAATTTAAAGGGGCAGTTCATTATGAAATTAACATTTTTCATAATGTGGTATTTTAAGACAACTGGTAATTGGTCTTCATTTTTTTGTATTTTTGTATTTTTTTTGTAGGAATTTTTTAACAGCTGTATTGTTGTTTGAGCTTAATTACCTTAGCAACTTGGTAGCTGCTGGGAAGTCAAAACAATCAGAAAAACATTATTATAATTAAAGTTTCACAGACAATTTGTTTTTTGGTTGCTAGGGTCAGTGACCCAACAATATCAGCAGGCCAGATATGAGGCAGACTAGGAAGGCTAAATATTTAAAGATCATAACAATTAATACCGAATGATGATAAGTAGCCTACAACAGATGCATCTATGACAAAAGTTAAACTGTAAATTAATTGTTCACCATAAAATTAATTGGTTGCTAGGGTCAGTGACCCAACAATATCAGCAGGCCAGATATGAGGCAGACTAGGAAGGCTAAATATTTAAAGATCATAACAATTAATACCGAATGATAAGATGCATCTATGACAAAATATATAGCATTCTAGACAATCCATAGGACAATCCATAGGATTCATCTGCTTTCTGATTCCTGGGGTCAGTGACCCAAACAACCAAGAAAGGCTGGACAAAGGCAAAATTGAAAGACAAATACCCCCAAATAACACATCATAAGAAATTAAGACAAACTGCACATTTTATATGATCACTGTCTATATTATACTAAAAGTAAATTTCAAGGTGAGCTGCCTGAGTAGTTCTGGACTGCCCATTAACTGAAGAAAAGCAAATATAAAGGGTAATTTGTTTGCAGTAAACCTTAAGGGCCATGGCAGACGGGGAGATTAGTCACAACAAATCTCCCTTGTCGCGGGCGACTAATTTCCCTGAAATGCCTTCCCACCGGCTAGAATGTAAATTGCTGGTGGAATGGCATACACAGCGCTGAAATCACCAAAGTTTCCTCTCAAGGCAACTTTGGGGATTTCAGCAAATCGCAGCGCCGCGTATGCCATCCCACCAGCGATTTACATTCTAGCCGGTGGGATGGCCCCACCATAATCTTTTATCTGGATATTTGCCCTGCACTACTTCATTGCTGCAGGTTACAATTCTATACACTTTTTGTGTGGCAATGAAGTTTTATTAACTTTGTTTTGTCCTAAATTAATCTAAAATCATGAGCCAGCGCACAAGTGCTAGATGGCGGGAGAGAGACAAATATGGACAAAGCTGTACAGGACTAGCTTGAGACCAGAGCAAAAACTGCAGTAAATTCTCCTACACATATATATTTCACTCTGCACTCTGCTGGAGCCAAACCAATGCAATCTATCCATTAGGGAATGCCTGGACATCTTAAAGAGTGGTAACATAATATTTAACCTAAATCAAATTGATCTACACAGAACACAAAGAGTGATAAGGGTGTTGGAAGTTAATGCTTTCAAGCAAAAGTGCATAGCAAAGAGTCACATGGAAAGGAAATTAGCCAGAACTGGGTATAATAAGCACAAACCAGTATCATAAGGGTAAAAAGAAGAGTTTAAAAATTGTTTTGTTTTATTTTCCTGTTTAAAACCTTCCTTCCCTAATAACACCAGCCCTGTCCATAAAGCAGGGGTGCTCCTGTCATAGTTTGTGGTCTACCTGTAATTCTAGAGCTGATGAGAAGCAGAACGAACCGACTTTGCCTATAGCCGTCGTTATAATTCGATCGTTTGGCCCCACGGCCAAATGATTGAATTAGCCTGGATTCTCCCGATATCGCCCACCCGTAGGTGGGGGATATCGGGAGAAGATCCGTTCGCTTGCCGACATCGTCAAGTGAGCGGATCTGAAGGTGTATGGGCACCTTAAGGCAACCACAACCTTTAGTGCTGAAGACGCCTGCAGTAGATTGCAATATATGCCACATATACAATATAAAATCATAATATAAGGATGACCAATAATTAATTTAGATAACCATGGCATGGCAGTATAGAAATCAGTCCATTCTGCCTCAGAATTGATTAATTTCTTGTAGCATCATCTTGTATGACAGATGTAACCTCACTTTCTCCTAATGTTTTGGTCATTTCCCTCAACCCCTAAGCTTAGCTTTTCAACAGCAGTATAGAGCAGACTGGGCATGTGCAGAGCCACTGGCAATCAAATAAACTGCTTAACAAGATCAGAAGATGGGAAGCTGCTGTGCACAGCTTTAAAGGCATGGATAATTACTGTTATAGGCTGCTGACCCTTTGGGCTGGTCAGTCCAGTATATAAATTGCATCATTCCTTTAAATCAGTCTTATGGGCACTTTTCTGAATTCAGATCTTTTCTTGCAAAATTAGCATTTGTTAATTTAAATATGGTGATATGTGATTTCTATAAGTGTATTTTATTTACATTTTTATAATATTCTTGATGGAACCTTGATTAGCTAAGAATACTATCCTCCATTTCCTTATCCTGTTTATCAGCCAAATTCATTTTTTAACAAATGCAGCTTTATGTTCCAGTAGTTGTGTTAAATCAGTTCATGTTCCAGGTATACATAATCCCAAGGCACATATGGGCACAATGCCCATTACATGGGGATTTGAGGCAATACGTGGGAGACTTTGTTATGTTTGTCTTTTCAAAAAAATTGTGGGAGAGAACACATACGTCATTGGCTTAAAAGCAAACGTGTCTTTCAGATGGAGGATCACTGATCGTGACAGGAGCCTTTAGAGACTGCTAATCTTCCTGTACTCTAACATGAGGAACAGGAAGGTCACAGCCCCAGGCAAATATATATACAGTATGCTGGCTATAATGTTTTCATCCTGAAAGTTTGTTACTTCCGAAAAACCAACTGCTTCACACAAAGCATTCTTATTTTCATCCATAATCAAAACTGTTATCAATGACAGTTTCCATCTCAAAATTCCTCTGGCCTTTATGATTCCTGAAGTGTGCCGTTTGGTTTCAGGGCACCTGAGACTTTGTGGGAAAATCATATCTTGTGTTTATCTCCTAAAAACACCATTGCATTCTACAGGGAAACAACTACAAGCTGTTGTCATTAAGCTTTAGCCTAGTATCCACCCTTTCATATAAACATATTCTACTTGCTAGGGCTACCACTTCTATAATTAGGTTAAACATTCCTAAAATGAAAATAGGGAAACCAATGCTGTTCCTGATGTCACTGTTGACTTTTGTGCCATAAATGGGACACAGGGCTATGTTTGCTTGGTGATTCTGTGCCATCAACATTTATCTATGATGTCCTAAGTAGTTTGCAGCTGGATTTGGTATAACATTGTTCAGAAATGATTTTGCTGTCTATTAAAATGTAAAGTTTTGGTAATTCTTAGTAAGCAACAATCTGTAAATTCTGTATTATCTAATTACAGTTATTACTGTACAGCATTAGATATGGCTGATAAGCACAACTGTTTACTAATACCCTGGAAAACAGAATAAAGCAAGACATGATAATTGTGATAAATATTAATTGGATTTCTACTCTTTTGTAGTATTTACTTTTCCGATGTTCAACGCCTCTTTGTTCAGTGTCTCCGAAACCACTGCAGGCCGCCAGTGATCTGTATTTGTTGGTTTAAACTTCACAGTTCATCTGGCTGGAAAATAAGTGTGAGAGGGTTCATCTCATGATACCTTGAGGTTTTTTAAAGGTGGTCCTACATTGACCATTTTTTGGGGATTGTCCATAAGGATGGTCAGGACAGCAGTGATCTACTGCAGCTAGTTTTACCTTCAGATAGCTTGATGCTTTATAAAGCTGGTCATAACTTGTGAGAATCGGTGAGGTTGTCAGACAAGCAGATCTTGGCCCATTTAGCCACCAACACACTATGTCAAATTGCGCTTAGGCAAGTGTTGGCCAAGGGCCAGTGATTGGATCAGGGAGCAGAGCCTATGTTTACTCATTGGTTGCAGACAGCATCAGTGCACCAATGTGGTCCTTGACCAGTGTGATTTTCAAACCTGACTTTTGGCCAGATGTCATTTGGGGAGGCCAGTTCAGTGGGCCCCATACATGGCCAAAAGGCTACTTACTTGGTCTGGAATGGGACTTTTTTTTGTCCTGTGTATGGTCAGCTTAAGGGCAATGGCACACAGGGATATTTGCCATCCCCTTTTCTAACAGTAGAATTGCCACAAGTAATGGAATTACTGATAAATCTCCCTGTGTGTCATTGCCCTAAAGGATGTAACAGTAGAACGGGTTTCTGTCTAAACAGACCAATAAAGGCTTGTTGGGTTTACAGGATGATCTGCTAAAACTGCTTTCAGAAGTGTCCACAACTGCACCAATGCTCCAACAGACTGAAGTCTATTCACGTTTGGCTAGTCTGTGGCTTCTGATGAGAAGAGTTGGAATAAAACAAAGTGCACCATGTCTTAGAGTCCACAGCAAAATAAAGAAACCTTAGGATATGTCAACAAAATATTGCCCAATCTCCATTCCAACCCTGGAAGCCTTTTGAGGTTATGGCAAGGGCAATCTTAATTCAAGCAGGACCACGTTACCTGTGTTTTATCTTACATCCGATAATGGAAACATTTAAAGAGAACTATTTTGTGATGGCCAAATAGTGCACCAGAAATCATCCTGGCATAACCAATGGCTTAATCCAATCTAGTAATGTAACCTGCATTTTTCTCTAAGGGCTCTGGCACACGAGGAGATTAGTCGCCCGCTACAAATCTCCCTGTTCGCGGGCGACTAATCTCCCCGAGTTGCCGTCAGTTGCCATCCCACCGGCGAAAATGTAAGTCGCCGGTGGGATGGCACATGCGGCAGCACGATTTCGGCAAATCACCGAAAATGCGTTGCGAGGAAACTTCGGCGATTTGCCGAAATCGCCTGCACAGCGTGTACCATCCCACCGGCGACTTACATGTTTGCCGGTGGGATGGTAGTTCGGGGAGATTAGTCGCCCGTGTGCCAGAGCCCTAATTCTTTTTGTTTATAAAATTATTCAAACCTTTATCTAAATCTGTCTTAAGGGAGCGATCTTAGAGGAAACATGTATCTCTCTCTCTTGACCAATGAAATTTACAAAAGTCAACAGATTGTTCAAATTAAAGTTATTGTTCTGCTATCAGTTTAGTGTCCCTTCTTGCACAATCGATATCATAAACAGCAGTTATGCACCAATATGTCTAACTACTTAATCATCCAAGCTGTAGTTGAACGGAGTAGGCCATTAGGTGGAATCTGACCTAAAGTTGTTACTAAAAATAATCTTCAGGGATCCTGCTATGTATAATGTAGGGGTAACCTTTGATATAAGTAGGTGGCCCTACAAAAGGTAAACTTACCAAGTTTCTTAGGTTAAATAAAGTGTTCCACCACTTGGCAGACTGTTGTCCTTGATTCAATGATGTTCTGGAACCTGCTGCTCTACATAGGTGCTGCAAATAGGGGGAATGGTGAGAAACCAGCTGCACACAGGCCTTTGCAGAGCAGCTTGAGGCCAGAGGTAATGTTACAGGCCCTTCATTCAAGCTATCAAATTATGCAAGTTTAGTCACATAAGTATATATATATATATTACATATATACAGTATATACATTTTTACCAGGGTCGGAGTGGGGGGTGAAGGGCCCACCGGGGCTCCTGCCCCAGGGGCCCCGCAGGTGCCCGCACCGCCCCCCGCAGGGGCACCCCTAATCCCCCTCGCAGGGCCCCCCACCCGACACCCACCCCTGAGCGGGTAAATTTAACGCGTCAGGGGAGGCGCAGTCGGGCAGGGGGAGCGCAGGTAAGGGATGGGTCTGGGCCGCCGGGGCCCACTAGAGCTGAGGCCCACCAGGATTTTTCCCGGTGTCCCGGCGGCCCAGTCCGACCCTGATTTTTACTATGTATTATTATTTGCTGAACAAAGCAACTGAACATTCACTGTACGTGAAATAAGAAATGCTATATATAAGCCAATAGGTTAATATATTAATAAGTGTGGATTGTATCTTGTTACACCCTCCACTCAGTGCAGCTGACAAGCTACATAGTAAGATTTGCTCATATTTATAGCAAAGTTGCCTTGTGTGGCCAAACCAGGAAGAAATTGTTTTGCCACAATCGATATGAGGCAGGCTGGACTGGAATTCAAGATAGGCCCTTACATTTTAATTACACAGAGGCCCAAACAGCCCACCACAGGCCCAATAAATAGTGACTGTATATAGCATCATACAGCAGCCCATCTGGACCTGATATGGGGGACTACAGTGGATGACCAATTACTACATCCATGGTCATTGTTTAAGAGTATGTTCCACCTGGTCCAATGCATATCTGAGCCAAGAAATAGAAAATAACATAATTTTTGAGTCCATGCAGTAGCTGCCAAATTATATGTAGTTGGAGAACTATAATTATTTAACATTTCCATATAATTTCCACTGCCCAATATTTTGTTGTATCTGCTGATTATGAAGCCACTACATGTACATGGATAGAAATGTTACCGTGACATTGTCACTATGTGCAGCTCCTGCAAATTCCGCCACACCACTCTCCAGTCCCTTTCCTGCTATGTGACGCACATGCACTAATCCCCTTGATGCTCGGGCTCCTTCATGTTCTAATCAAGGGCCTTTGTGTGTTCTGTTCCATCTTTATATTCATGCCCTCCGCTGACATCTGTCACGCTGCTGAAGGAGCTGCGCTCAGTATCATTCCTTGATAGTACTTTGCTATCTTTGAACGCTTTGGCCCTTATTCACAGTGTTGTTAAGAGGTCCTGCCCTTGATAGAGAAAAGAGCCACTCTATTCATGTCAACAGAAGAGGTCCCTGCAAAGGGAAAACTTTTTCATGGGGTATGAATTGGGATGTTAAATGCACTGTGCAGAACAAGCCAGGGGTGACACATGAATATAAAAGAAAGTGAGTACCATTCTGACAAACTGCTTTAGCCACAGGAGCATCTTGGCTCCTCTTAACCCCTTTTGTGCCATGAATGTCCCCCAAAACAATACATGGTGCCTATTTGGGCAAGTCATATTTTAAAGGGGTGGTTAACCTTTAATTTCTATTGTAATATGATATAGAATGTCCTATTCCGAGAAACTGGTCTTCAATATTACATTTTTTATAGATTTTTCAATTCACCTTTCTTTCTATGTCTTTCCAGATTTCAAACAGGGGTTGCTGACCCCAAAAGCCAAAACAACTATTGCTCTGTGAGGCTACAATTTTATTGTTATTGTTACTTTTTATTCTTTATCTTTATATTCAGTACCTCTACAGTATGACTTTTTAGGGCTATGGCACATGGTAAGATTAGTCAGCAAGCGACTAATGTCCCCAAAACGCCATCCCACCAGCTAAAATGTTAAATCGCCAAAGTTGCGATTAAGGCAAATCGCCGCACTGCGTATGCGACGACTAATCTCCCCATGTGCCACAGCCCTTACTGGCATCTGTCACATTCAAAGTAGAGGTATGGGACCTGTTATCCGGAAACCCATTATCCAGAAAGTTCCGAATTACATAAAGCCTTTAGACTCCATTTTAATCAAATAATTAATCCTTATTGGAGGCAAAACAATCCTATTGGGTTTATTTAATGTTTTATTGATTTTTAAGTAGCCTTAAAGAATGAAGATACAAATTACAGAAAGACCCCTTATCTGGAATACCCTTGGTCCCGAGCATTCTGGATAATAGGTCCTATACCTGTATAGTGCACACCTGGCTACACACACTTGTGCAATATACAGTAATCCTGTTTACACAATGCAGGTGGGTGGGGGCAGACTGTAGCATTATTCCAACACACTACCTGCCCCTGACATACTCAGTCAGTACAAGATATGACAGAATAGATGAGGGGCTGGTACTGTATTTGGAATGTGGCTATGATCCAACTGAAATCTGTCCATTCTGTGAGCCTCTCCCCGGGCTGGCTTTATGGCAGGATACTGAGGGGATTAGTAATAAGCGCCTAGACTCATGTGGGCCCCTTTGAAAGAAAAGTTCTTGGTAAAAACACAAACGACAGGGGGGGGGTTCAGTGGTGGGACAGGCGCAGGAAGGATGAAAGCTGACCCTTTCTGTGCCCCTTTGGTAGTGGAGCATTTATATAATATGTGTTGCCAATGTTCCATAATTGTAATCTTTCAATGGATTTTTTTTCAATTGTCTGCTGAAGAGGCAGAGATTTCTCCACACAATAAGTGGGTGAGTGTACAGGACAGCTAAAGACCACTGTACATTTCAGGGGGTGGGGCATGCAGTTGAAGGCACATACACTTTAACAGTATTACATAGTATTAATATTTATAAATAGTATTAATATTTACAACACCCCCCCCAAAATAGTACTATAATGAGTAATGTATAGAGCTTTAGTTGAACAAGAGCTGGAGGGCCACAAATACAGTTTGTTTCTCTTGGTGGGACCTCCCATTCTTCTGAGAGGAAAAGAAATCCAGTGAAGGCGCCAGGGTGTTATTGCACCACAACACGCTACGCATTGGGTACAGGGCTTTATCAGTGCGGCTTTCAGAGCCAGGAAAGCAAACAAATACTAACCCTTCTGTCTCCTGGAACTGGCTGATCCCTCCTGCAGGGACAATCCACACAGAAGCCAAGTAAATTCTCTGTCTTTTCATTCTTTCTGGGTGCATTCTTGTTTATGGAAACTAACATGTGCGATCCATTTTACCTTCTGCCCCAAACTGCACCCTCACAGCTTCTGATTATACTACAATTCCCAGCAGCCCCTCTGGATAACGCAGTAAGGCTGAATGGCCTCAGGTTGGACATCCCTAGTGTATATATTAAAAACATCTACCGGCCACCACAAAATATATTACTCCTGTGCTTTGTGCAAAACTTAGGGCAAATGGCCTCTCCGCCCTCCCCTAAACAAGACTTGTCTGTTTCCATAGTAACCTGATCAGCTGTGTTTGAGTTTTGTGTAGTCAGTTTACATCTATTTACTTAAAAGTTGGGTAAGGTCACTGCTGTTTGACTTGCCATGCAGTAGGTTACGATACATGTTTGTGGGCCAGTTTATATTTTCATATGTGTCATACAAAGATGTCTGTGGTGCCCATGGGCAGGCTGGGGGCAAAACAATACCTTGGGAGGCCACATCTGGCCCTTGGGCGTCCAGTTGGCCAGCCTTCGGGAAAGTAATTGCAACTGAAAAAATTGTCCATTATACTATGAGCTTGCTGAAGGAAACCAGTACAGTATATATTAATCAATGGAACAACCGCCAATCGACTGACTGAAACCAACACTAGAATTTTGTCCAAACAGACCAATTACATATCTTCCATTCTGGCTATAAAAGCAGTTTTCCTAGTGTTACACATCTGGACTATTCATATGATACATCATTTTCCTACACAAATTCTTACACAAATACACTATTTTCTGTCATTCTGTCATTACAATGAGAAAATTAAGGCAGATTAAAAATAAGGGGAGTTTAAAATCTGGAGGCTCCCCCCTTGCCTATGACTTTAGCCTTTATTTATATAGCGCTGACATATTCAGCAGCGTATTACAGAGATTAAACATCATCCACATCTGTCCCTGCCCAAGTGGAGCTTACAATCTACGTCCCTATCACATTCACACACACTAGGGTCAGTTGTATGAGGGACCAGCTAACTTGCCTGTATGTTTATAAAGTGTGTGGGAAATCTGAGTACCCAGTGGAATGCAAGTAGAGACCTAAACCCTTACTGTATCAAATGCCAAACCGAGATAAAAGGTTAACAGCAATGTGCACAATTATTTGTAGGAAATATTTGTTGTCCCTTACCCTTCGAGTCTGTGTATATTCCCTGTTGAGGAAAGGAATGGCCCTTGTGGGACTGTTTGGGCCTTTGTGTATCTGAAATGCCAGGGCCTGTTTTAAACCTCAGTGCAAGCATGGCTTATATCTGGGTGTGATTTTATAATCACTTTGCTGGCATAAATATAAACCTTACATACAGGGATTACTGCTGCCATAAGGGGCAGCAATAAGCCAAGCCTGGTAACTTTGAGAGCCAAAATTGGTTATTAAACCAGATTTGGCTCTTCTAGGTCTACTGTGGTTTAGCAATGCAGCCTGCCCCCAAACAACTGCAACACTGATTTCCTGAGCACAGTGGGTTGTAGGGGGGTCAGTGTGACGTGGGGCCCCGAAACACCCCTGCTTACATATAAGTATCAGCAGGCCAGGACTGGCAAAATATAGATTTTGCTAAATGCCAGAGAAACTGCTTTAAAATGCGATAGAAAAATTGTACTTATTGGGGCTGTTTAGGCCTCTGTAGGAAACCAGTTATCCAGAAAGTTCCGAATTACGGAAAGGCCATCTCCCATAGACTCCATTATAAGCAAACAATTCTAATTTCTAAAAATGGTTTCCTTTTTTCCAGTAATAATAAAACAGCATCTTGTATTTGATCCCAACTAAGATATAGTTAATCCTTATTGGAGGCAAAACAAGCCTATTGGGTTTTTTCAATATTTAAATGATTTTTAACAGACTTAAGTTATGGAGATCTAAATTACCAAAAAAGATCCCTTATCCGGAAAACCCCAGGTCCCGAGCATTCTGGATAATAGGTCCCATACCTGCACTTGAAATGCCAGGGCCTATTTTGACTTTCAGTCCAGAACTTAGTATCAAATTGAACAAAGGTTCTAATGAACACAGAGATAATCCAGGGTAGGTTGGACAGGAGGAAATTGTAGTTATACAGGTATGGGATCCCTTATCCGGAAACCCGATATCCAGAAAGCTCCGAATTACGGAAAGCCTGTCTCCCATAGACTCCATTATAACCAAATAATTCAGATTTTAAAAATTGATTTCCTTTTTCTCTGTAAAAATAAAACAGTGCTTTGTATTTGATCCCAACTAAGATATAATTAATCCTTACTGGATGCAAAATAATCTTATTGAGTTTAATTAATGTTTTATTGATTTTTTAATAGACTTAAGGTATGAAGATCCAAATTACGGAAAGACCCCTTATCCAGAATACCCTTGGTCCCGGGCATTCTGGATAATGGGTCCTATACCTGTATAACAAAAAGTCCTGTATATAAAGCTAGCTAGGGATGCTGGGAGTTGTGGTTCAGTAGCTAGATAGGCACTAGGGAGCTGACAAATGAGGTTAGTTGCTGGCCTGTGCAGTTGACCCTCCTCCCCAGCTCCCACCGCCGTTTCCCTGGGTGACAGTGCGTGTATGTTTAGGAGGTGCCGTTTCCCACAGCTCTGATCTAATTCAGCTGTAACTCAATCTCCGTGTGAGCAGCACAGCAGCCCGCACTCTCCCAGCCGCCGCCAGTCTCCTCTGTCCCCGGCTGTGTGCGATCCACATTCACACTGTCACTCTGACAGGCTCCCCTCACACAACCTCTCTGGATACATTTACAGCGTCAATCGCCCAGTCGTTGGGGGGCTGTCTGCAGGAATAACACTCATGTGACCTTGCCCACCCTCCCTTCCCTTCTCCCCCCCACTGCCTCCCCACTGCCTGCACACAGTATCCTGTACCTGCTGCTCAGCCCCTGCACAGGGACCCTTGGCTGATGGGATCTCTGAGGGGAAGGCAGCCAGGCTGTAAGAACAGATGCAGTTGCGATCAGACCCTGTTTTCTGAGATTTATTGCTCAAACATTTTCCATAAAAAGATTACAAAGATTTGAGCTTCCTAAGGCCTGCAGCCATTGTGCAGTGCATTGTTGTTGCCCTGATATTTAGGGGAAAGGATATTCTCATGATATTCCCTTTTAAGAAACCGTAACACCAAAAAATGAAATTGTATCAAATTATATATTGTGTACAAATGCCCTGCACTGGTAAAAGTTGTGTGTTTGCTTCAGAAACTCCTACTATAGTTTATATAGGCAAAGCCGCTGTGTAGCCATAGGGCAGCTATTCAAACTGAAAGAAGAAGAAAAGCTACAGGTTACAGAGCAGATGATATTGTATCATCCTTGAGTACTTCACCCTTAGGGATTGGTCCTCTCCATGCCCATGTGCCCAGAGACAGCATGTGCGGGCGGACCCACCTTCGCCGAAGCTAGGGCGGGGACCACCAAGTCAGGGCCTAGGGCCTAGCCACGAGGACTAGGACATCTATCCCGGGTGCTCAAATCCAACACAAAAAGAGTGTGGAAGTGTGCGGGTGCAATGCCATTAGTCGCCTTATTCAGGCCCCAGCCGGTGCAGTTTCAAAAATTAAAAATGTAGAGCATGATTAGGCATAATAAGCATGTGCAAAGCCCCCGACAAAAAGGTCGGCAGCCCTTCCCAAAAGGGAGCACAGCTTCTCCGCTTTCATCATGCCCCCCCCCGCTTCGTCACAAGTAGCAATTATCTGATCTGAAACTGATAAGAACAGATACTACACTTGATCTTAGCCAAAAGGCCGAGAAGCGATCAGGTTACAGAGCAGGTTACAGACAAACTGTAGATTCCCATTGTATTCTACCTGTTATCTGCTATGTACCCTGTGCCTTTTCTCCTTTTTCACCAGCTGTGGCACACGGGGAGATTAGTCGCCTGCAACAAATCTCCCTTGTTGCGGGTGACTAATCTCCCCGATATGCCTCTCGAGGCAACCTGGCGATTTCGGCAAATTGCTGCGTATGCCATCCCACCAGCATTTACATTCTCGACGGTGGGATGGCATTTCGGGGAGATTTGTCGTGCGCCGATTAATCTCCCTGTGTGCCACAGCCCTTAGGCTGAGGGCTTTGTGCAGAAATCTGTGAGTAGAATCATGAAAGTAAAAGGCTGGTAAATAACATGGCACAGACCAAGTACTAATAGTAGAAAAAAACTGGTGGCCAATTTGTGTCAAATAAGAGACTGAACATTTTGGGAATTGTAGTTTAGAAACAGGTTGGTAAATAAAATGTTACAGACTAAGGACTAATAACAGTAAAAAATACTATTGTCCAATTTGTGTAAGAGATTGAGCATCATGGGAATTGTTTAGAGACAGATGCAGTGTATTCAGGCATTCTCTGATTGATCTGTGCTAACCACTACAGGGGGGAAAGACTACAGGATGAGGGGTTGATCATATATCCACATATTGATAAATTCCACATTTTTCATTATGAATAATGGCATCACAATAACGAACTATATTCTGAAAGCATATTTTCTGAGGTTATTAGCAGCAGCACAGCGCTTCTTATTAAACTTAGCTAGCAATATTCAGGATGCTCAAACTGTATTGGTGTGGCACCTATAGGGTTAATGTCCCTAGAGACCCATTAGCAGTAATGCATTTTGTATTAGCCCTCAGACTGCTCCCATGGCAACAGCCCCATTGTGACAGTTCTTAGTGCTTTGCATCCTGCTGAACTCCAGATTTGTCTGTAATGGATAAAGTCCCAGTCACTCAGTCTTTTTTGATGTCTCACATTTAGCTGATGGCAAAAATAATTTTACAGACAATGCAAGATGGTTTGGAAGGGGGTTTCTTATGTAAAACACTGTTTCATTTAAATAAAGGGGTTTTTTTAGAAATATATATTTTTCAATTAAGGTGTGCCATTGGTTATGCCATAATGAAATATTGCCATTTTTTAAATACATCCCTCTGGCCACTGTGCTCAGACACAGACCATGAGCAGGCATACTGGCTAGGTTACAACAGCTAATAAATGGACAGAGCTGTATCATTTATTTCCACATTGCTTCCTGTTACACTAAGAACCTGCATTATTTCCTGTCAGGTGATCCTTGAGTGGCACAATGAGCATCAGAAGATGTAAAAGGCAATACTTAATGATATGTCACACAGAGGTGTGAGGTGTAAAGTTCTGGTGTGACTCAAAATGACACCGCTTTTAACTTTGTAACGGATTGTGCCTGCTAATTATAGAAAAGTGATTGATGGAGGTGTATGGAGAACAACACACAGTTCAGATCAGTACAGTACACAAAAATAATTATGGGTCCATTTAGTAAGGCCCAATATGGTCCCCCCAACATCTATCCTGTAATGCTGATAATCATACAGTTATATTTGCAAGAACTTATTAAAGGACAAGGAAAGGCTAAGTCACTTGGGGGTGCCAAAATGTTAAGCACCCCCAAGTGACTTTAATCGCTCACCAGCCCGGGGTACCTGTAGCGGAGCGCTTCCGGCTTCGTTTTGCAAGAACTACACGACAGGCGCATGCGCAGTAGAGTGAAAAGCCGGCTTCTCTGTTAAAGTTCGGCTTTTCACCCTACTGCGCATGCGCGCACAAGCGAAGACGGAAGGAGGAAGCGCTCGCTACAGATACCCCGGGCTGGTGCTGTTCTCTCCTAACAGGGGCACCAGCCCTTGGTAAAAGGTAGGTGATTTAAGTCACTTGGTGGTGCCTAACATTTTGGCACCCCCAAGTGACTTTGCCTTTCCCTTTCTCTTTTAAGCAGTGATTACAGCTGGAAAAGTGATAATCCAGTAGAGGTCCAAAATCATTTTGTCCTTTCCAATTTATAAAAACACAGAGAAATAAACTGATCTAGGCAGGCAAAACATTTTTTAAGTAATCAGAATTAAAGTCATTAGGTTTATCAAAAATAGGCCCCTCAATATCATGGCAGTCCTGTCATCTGTCTCAATCTGAGTAAAGCAAAAGTCTGCTAGATCTGATGGGCAAGGGTTAGTGCAGTGACAGCTCTATTAATTCCTGCTGGTGGCAGTGTATAATTGTGCTGCTTGCCTGAGGCAACAGCCTGGCCGGGATGTCTTTAGCAGGCACCCGGCCCTATGAGATAGCAAGCACAATGGCAATGTTGCAGGGTAAAGCTGTGATTATAGGGAACCTGCTGTTCACTCTTCAGCCTTCAGGCATTTCTGTGCTCCATTTCCATCCATAAATTCCCTAATTTCACATATTTGCAGGCGAACAACAGATCTCCAATGTCCTGCCCTAGACAACATGCTTTTTGGTGTTTTTTTTAGGTAAGATACCATTCTAAACTATAAGAAATGTAATATTAGGTACCTCTACACAGAAACAAATCTAGCCTTGTATTGCCATGCACAGAACAATAAAGCTGCTTACTTGGCCCCTCCATACCAAGTCTGCATCTTATTGGCCCCTGTATAGGGCCATCCCAATGGCCTGCCTGAAAATTGCCCAGTTACAATGACGCATATTAAGGCTCAGATTAAATGGGCAGATATGTTTCAGATACTTATCATTTTAATTTATGTAGAAAAAAGAATACTGGAGTATTGCAGAATAACAGAGCTTTCAGAGACTGCTAACAAAGGCAGATAACCTGGGCCCTGCACAAGCAGGGTGAGTCAAAGTAGCAGTTGCAGCTAGGATCAGTGGGGGCTAGTAGGGCAAGATGACAGCAGAGTCAATTTACACCATTGTTGCCCAACCTGCTGTCTACCTGCTGTCATAAGAGTAGACTTAGGATGGGTGCAATGGGTGCCACCAGCACAGGGCAGACAAGCAATAGCATGAGTATGGGATTATTAGCATGAGTATTGGAGTAACATAAGTATGGGATGATTACATAGTTACATAGTTACATAGTTACATAGGGTTGAAAAAAGACCATTGTCCATCAAGTTCAACCCATCCGAGTAAACCCAGCACACAACCTATACTAACCAATCTATACACTCACATACATAAACTATATATATACAACCAGTAATACTAACTGTAGATATTAGTATCACAATAGCCTTGGATATTCTGCTTGTTCAAAAACTCATCCAGGCCCCTCTTAAAGGCATTAACAGAGTCTGCCATTACCACATCACTAGGAAGGGCATTCCACAGCCTCACTGCCCTCACCGTGAAAAACCACCTACGCTGCTTCAAATGGAAGCTCTGTTCCTCTAATCTATAGGGGTGACCTCTGGTGCGCTGATTGTTTTTATGGGAAAAAAGAACATCCCCCAACTGCCTATAATCCCCTCTAATGTACTTGTACAGAGTAATCATGTCCCCTCGCAAGCGCCTCTTTTCCAGAGAAAACAACCCCAACCTCGACAGTCTAACCTCATAGCTTAAATCTTCCATCCCCTTTACCAGTTTAGTTGCACGTCTCTGCACTCTCTCCAGCTCATTAATATCCTTCTTAAGGACTGGAGCCCAAAACTGCACTGCATACTCAAGGTGAGGCCTTACCAGGGACCTATAAAGCGGCAAAAATATGTCCTCATCCCTTGAGTCAATGCCCTTTTTTATACAAGACAGCACTTTATTTGCTGTAGTAGCCACAGAATGACACTGCCTGGAATTAGACAACTTGTGATCTACAAAAACCCCTAGATCCTTCTCCATTAAGGATGCCCCCAACACACTACCATTCAGTAGATAGTTTGCGTTTATATTATTCCTACCAAAGTGCATAACTTTGCACTTGTCAACATTGAACCTCATTTTCCAGTTTGCTGCCCAGTTTTCCAATTTTGTCAAATCGCTCTGCAAAGCGGCAGCATCCTGCATGGAACCTATAGTTTTGCACAATTTAGTGTCATCAGCAAAAATAGAAACAGTACTCTCTATGCCCACCTCCAGGTCATTAATAAACAAGTTAAAAAGCAAAGGACCAAGGACTGACCCCTGCGGTACTCCACTAACCACACTGGCCCAATTAGAAAATGTTCCATTTACCACCACTCTTTGTACTCTATCCTTCAGCCAGTTTTCTATCCAATTACAAATATTATGTTCTAGGCCAATATTCCTCAATTTGATCATTAACCTTCTGTGAGGTACTGTATCAAACGCTTTAGCAAAATCTAAGTAGATGACATCAACTGCCATTCCAGCATCAAGGTTCCTGCTCACCTCCTCATAAAAGGCAACTAAATTAGTCTGGCAAGATCTGTTACGCATAAAACCATGCTGGCACAAACT